>NC_029792.2:73063949-73064227 GCF_000816755.2 Arachis ipaensis
TAAAAAGGAAAAACAAAAATAAATAAACAAGCAAAAGAAAAATATTTACAATAACCAATAATAAGGCACACGTTAGCAGTTCCCCGGTCCCCGGCAAATTTTGACGAGAGGATTTTTACCAGTAAAGAGATTCATAGAAACAGTTGCGTTGTAGATATAGTCTCTAAACCGACAAAAGACAAAAAGTACAAACGTTTTGGGTGTCACAAGTAACAAACCCCTTTAGAAATTGTTAACCGAGTATTCAAACCTCGGGTCGTCTTCTCAAGGAACTGCGA
>NC_029792.2:73069340-73100014 GCF_000816755.2 Arachis ipaensis
AATAAATAAATACTGTAAAGCAGACTTTTGGCAAGGTAAGAGAAGTTGGAGGTCCAACGTAGTTATCTCTCTCAACTATAATGAAAGTTGAATCTAAACTCCACTTGATCAACCTATACTAGGGCAAGAGAAAGTCAAGGGACTAATTAAATTGACCTTTGAATCCTATTTATTTCCTAAGAAAAGGTTGGGATTACTCAAGTTCAGCTCAATTAGCAAGATAACGATTATCAATTATGTTGAGTTTAATAACTATTGAGTTACTAAATTCTTAACCAGAACCAAAAAGGGGAAAAAGTATAATTGCTGGAATAATAAAAATATCCTTAGATGGGAAGCAATGGTAACTTAAATCAAAGAGAACAATCATGAACTGAAAATACCTCAATTATCATTAATTCAAATAACAGTCTGTAACATGGAAGAATTCTTAAATCAAATTATAATAATCAATTCAAATGTTGGAATAAATAAATAGAAGTAAAACTAAAAGGACATTAAACCTGGGATCCAGAGTTACTCTTAAAACAAGAAGAAATCCTAAATCCTAAAAGAGAGAGAGAAGATCTCCCTCTCAACTAAATCTAAATCATTGAAAACTAAAAATATGCGAGCTCCCTTTGAATGGGTGCATTCCCACACTTTATAACCTCTGATCTATGCTGTCCGTACTTGGATCTGGGCCAAAAAGGGCTTCAGAATTCGCTGGGGGCGCATTCTATAAATTCTGATACGTGGCCCCTGTCACGCGTCCGCGTGGGTCACGCGGTCGTGTCATTTGGAGCTTTCCTTGCCACGCGGTCGCGTCAGTCATGCGACCGTGTCATATGCGTTCTGCTTAAGGCGCGCGGTCGCGTCAGTCATGCGGCCGCGTCGCTGCTGATTCGTGCTTGGCACGCGATCGCGTCGTCCATGCGATCGCGTGAATACCAGTTTCCTTAAAAGCTCCGTTTTGCTTTCTCCTTCCATTTTAGTATGTTTCCTTTTCCATCCTTTAAGTCATTCTGCCTTAGAAAATCTGAAACTACTCAACACACTAATCACGGTATCGAATGGAAATAAAGGTAATTAAATTAATTAATTTTAAAGCTTAGGAAACATGTTTTTCACAATATGACATAATAAGGAAGGAAAAGTGAAACCATACAATTAATGTGAATAAGTAGGTGAAAGATTGTATAAATCACTCAAATTAAGCACAAAAGAACTCATGAAATATGGGTTTATCAATGGCACGCCGCTGTTATAACGAAAGTCTAAACCTCAGAGGCAGAGGAGAAGAATTCCATACAATTGAGCTTGGTAGAGTTCAGAGACGAGAAGAACTCCGTCCACAGCCCGAAGGTGAAATAGAGAAAGTTCAGATCGGAGACACCTCGGACAAAACGACTAATATTGGCACGATCTTGAAAGGAGATGCAAAGGAATTACTAGTATAGTTCTTGCGAGATAATGTCGATCTCTTTGCATGGAAAGCTGCAGACATGCCAGGCATAGACCCCAAGCTAATGTGTCACAAGTTGGCGGTCTATCCTGGATCTCGGCCGGTACAGCAAATACGAAGAAAACTTGGGCCAGAGCGATCCCAAGCTGTGGAAGAACAGGTACAAGCACTATTGGAGGCAGGATTCATAAGAGAAGTCAAGTACCCACTATGGCTAGCTAACGTCATCATGGTGAAAAAATCAAATGGGAAGTGGCGAATGTGCACCGACTACGCCGACCTCAACAAAGGCTGCCCAAAAGATCCTTACCCACTCCCAAATATCGACGTTCTGGTAGATGCTTCCTCCGGATATAGATACCTCTCGTTTATGGATGCATATTCCGGATACAACTAAATCCCCATGTATCCACCAGATCAAGAAAAGACCTCGTTTTTGACGCTAAAAGCAAATTACTGTTACATGGTGATGCCTTTCGGTCTCAAGAATGTGGGAGCTACTTATCAAAGGCTAATGAATAAAGTCTTCTCAGATCACATCGGAAAAATCATGGAACTCTATGTGGACGACATGTTGATAAAGACACAAAGCAAAGAGACATTATTGTCCGACCTGGCTCAGGTGTTCGACACTATAAGGAAGCACGACATGCGACTCAATCCCGCAAAATGCACCTTTGCAGTAGAAGCGGGCAAATTCTTAGGTTTCATGCTCACACAAAGAGGAATTGAAGCGAATCCAGACAAATGCCAGGCCATATGCAATATGAAGAGCCCAACTTGTGTCAGAGAGGTACAACAACTCAACGGGAGATTGGCAGCCTTATCCAGATTCTTAGCGGGATTGATGAGAGAACTTTTGCGTGGTCTAGAAATTTACGGATAAATCCTCGTTGCAAGTATAGTCTCTAAACCAACAAAAGTCCTTTCATACAAACGTTTTGGTTGTCACAAGTAACAAACCCCTTTAAAATTGATAACCGAGTATTTAAACCTCGGGTCGTCTTCTCAAGGAATTGCAGGGAGGTATGTTCTTATTATTGGTTATGAGTTTGTAAATTGGGGTTTAGGAAGTAAGGTGGGAATATGTTATATGACAAATAAAATAAAATAATAATAATAAAATAAACTCTTGGCAAAGTATGAAGAACTGAAAATCCTATCCTAGTTATCCTTATCAATTGTGATGAGAATTGGATTCTTCCCCCACCTTATTAACCTCTAACTATGAAGGTAAGTTAAGTGGACAAATTAATTCAAATCCTCAAGTCCCAGTCTTTCCTTGGGAGAAGTTAGAGTTATTGGATCTCGAAGTAATTCTTGAAGAATTTCAATTTTCAATCAACAATGAGTTTGATAACTCAAGAGTTACCAATGACTCAACCAAAGCCAAAAGAGAAAAATCTAAATTATTTATATAATAAAAAGGAGCAATCATAAGTCTGAAATACCTCAAAATATATTAAATAAAATATGCAGATCTTAACATGAAAAGTTCATAAGCCAATTGGGCAACATATCTAATACAAGCATTGAAGCATCTGAAAGTAAAAAGAGGAATATAAAGTAAAAGGAATATTAAACCTGGGATTGAGAGTCACTCCTAAAACTAAGAGAAATCCTAAATCCTAATCCTAAGAGAGAGGAGAGAACCTCTCTCTCTAAAAACTACATCTACTCCTAAAATTATGAATTTGAGAGCCCTCCCTTTGAATGGATTCATTCCCCCACTTTATAGCCTCTAATCTGTGTTTTCTGGGCCGCAAACTGGGTCAAAAACAGTCTAGAATTCGCTGGTTTCGAATTTTGCCACGCTGGTTTTTCGTCACTGCGACGCAGCCGCATGGATCACGAGGTCGCGTCGCCTAGCGTCAGGGCAACTATAGCATATTATATATCATCTCGAAGCCCCGGACGTTAGCTTTCCAACGCAACTGGAACCGCGTCGTTTGGACCTCTGTAGCTAAAGTTATAGCCGTTTGAGTGCGAAGAGACATATCAAGAGGTCTTTTAAGGGTTGTAATGGGGTTAGGGTCAAGGTAGGATTGTATTTGGCCAAGTGGACTAAAATTTGAATCCTTAATTAACTTAAACTTTTCCCACCTAACTTAAACAATCCATGTAATCATAATACAACATCTAACCATCCATTAACCATATTTTTCACATATTCATGCATTCTAATTTCAAGTACAACTCATATGCATTGCTTTCACCACTTGCTTTGGGGCATTTTGTCCCCTTTTTGCTTAATTGCTTTTTTTCTTTTCTTTTTCTCCTTTATTTTTCTTTTTTTTTCTCAATGCATATGATTAAAGTATTGAATGCGTGAACATATTCTCAACATTTTTTTCACATTTTCAGAAAATTCTAACATACTCAATTCTCAAACCAAATGTTTCCAAACCCACTTTTCCCCACACTTAATTCATGAGCACTCTCACTAGTCTAAGCTAACCAAGGATTCAAATTAAGGACATTATTATTTTCCACTTAGAGTTAATGATGTGCTAAAGTAAAGAACAAAGGGGTATAATAGGCTCAAATTGGTTTGCAAGGGATAATGAAGGATTAAGGCCATATGGGTATGTAAGCTCAGTGAAACAAAGGCCTCAATCATATAGGTGCATGCATACATCAAACCATGGAAATATAGAATTAAGCAAGACAAAGATCACAATTTTAGAGAGAAAAAACACACATCAAAAATAAAATATTGGTTGAAAAATGCAACCAATTCAAATAGGCTCAAAATCTCACAGATTTTGTGTGTTCGAGCTCTAAACCATGTTCCAGTATAATATTTCTTCAAACAAGTGTAACATTAAATTTTATTCAAATTAGTGAAATTTTCTAAAAGGTTTCTTGAAAAAGAAAATATTACTTTAACCAAGTGGTAAAATATGCAAAAAAATCAAACAAATATGCAATTAAATATGCAAATGCAACAACTAACAAGAAAAATAAACCATTGGTGTTTGAGATAGGAAGGTACTAACCCAAGGAGATCGGTATCGACCTCCCCACACTTAAAGATTGCACCGTCCTCGGTGCATACTGAGATTTGCAAGTGGACGAGGGTTGTGGTTCCTCAGCTGGGGCTCTTTTTGTTCCTTTCCTTGTCGGTAGTTTGGGAGTAGCTTTCTCTTTACCCTTCTTGGTGGCCATCCTAAAAAGGGAAAAGGAAAGTGACTTATAAAGCTAAGGGTTAGAGCAAGGAAGAGAGTGGAAAAGGTGGTAATCAATGCACAATAAAGAAGAATGACGTTAACACATGCTCATGAGTACATGTGAAAAGTCATCAATGGAAAATAGCTAGTGCATATGATAACAATTGAATGCAAGGTGTTTATTGGCATGCAGGCAAAGGCATGAGTAGCATAGATCAAGCATTCAATGTTCAAGTTAGATTATCAAGTCTTTCAAACTAGCAACATGTTTGTAATGACAATTATACTGAATGAATATGATATGATAAAAAGGGTTTTGTGAAAAGCAGGCATTCAAAGTACTAGGATAAAAGATACTGAAAAGCAATGCACAATGCCATACAGGCGTTTTCACAAACACATAGCATGCATGGTAAATAATCTAATGAAAATAATAAATTGAACATGCAAGCAACCCTTTAAAAATAAAAATATATATATAATTGTCAAATAATTCCTCTAATAATCCACAAGTAAAATATAGAAATAATGACCCAAAGAAATTTCTAACACCAATGAAAATAATGCAATGAATGAAAGTATGCAAATAAATTAAAATAAAATAAAAAGAAAAATAAGAAGAATGAGAAGGGAAAGAAGATAAGAAAGGAAGAAGAAAGAAATAGGAAAAGATAAGAAAAATAAGGATTAGAGAAGAAAAGATAAGAAAATTGGCTGATCTGGATATTCTGTGCGCCGCTTGTGACGCGGACGCGTGAGTGGCGCGGTCGCGTGGTGCGTAATAAGGTCAGGTGACGTGGACATGTGGGTCATGCGATCGCGTGGCCTGTTTTGTGCGATTAGCGCGAGTGCAGCCTCGCAGTCGCGCAACTCTCTGTTCGAAACTCTTTTTGCCAAAATTCTGGGTGATGCGATCGTGTGGGGCATGCGATCGCGTGAATGGCCATCTTTTAAAAATGACGCGGATGCGTGGGGCACGCATTCGCGTGGTGAGGCTTGGGCTTCTAGCACGATTCCAGCCCAACTCCAGCTCAACTTTCTGCCATACACCCATTTACGTCGATTTCGCAGAGCCACGCGTTTACGTGGGTGACGCGGACGCGTAGGGAAGCTATTTTTTAAATGACGCGGCCGCGTCAGCGACGCGGTCGCGTGGATCAATTTGTGCCGTTAGCGCGCCTCCAGCCCTGCTCCTGTGTAACTCTCTGTTCAATTTCTTTTCCTCCTAACGCACTGGTGACGCGGGCGCGTCAGTGACGCTGCCGCGTCACGTGCGTGCTTTTTTTTTTAATATGAAAAAAATATGCAGAATGCAGTGTTAATATGAATGTGATGCAAAACTCCAGGTTCAATATAATAAAATAAAATAAAACTCAAAAACAAATAAAACTAAATAAAAATGAAAAAGGAACGATTATACCATGGTGGGTTGTCTCCCACCTAGCACTTTTAGTTATTGTCCTTAAGTTAGACATTTGGGGAATCCTTTGTTACGGTGGCTTGTGCTTGAACTCATCTAGGAATCTCCACCAATGTTTATGATTCCAATGTCCTCCGGGATCCCAAACTAGGCGCAAAAAGCCTTCAAGTAAGTTAAAGCATGTGACAAGGCCCCAAGAGTGCTGATTTCTAGATTGGATTCCGGGGTCCCAGACCTTGCCTTTGCACCCATCTTCTTGTTGATCATCATCATTTTTCCACTTGGGTGGTGAACAGTCGAAATTCTCACTGAGACATCCAAACAGCTTCTTAGATCCATTCAGTTGAGCTTTATACCAACCCTTGCGTTTAAACTTAAAGCTTCCAACCATAATGAACCTTGCCTGACAATTCTTACCACTGGCCATCTTGCTCTTACTCTTAATGCCACAAAGAGCTCTAAGTTGACCATCCGTCTCCAGTAGCCCATATTCAAGTGGGATTAGAAAGCTATGGGATATGAATTTTACCCACTTGAATGTTGTGAAGGATGATGGCAACTTAGGGGGAGGGTTTCCAACAACTTTGGCAAGGTAATTTCAAGCTCCACTCCCTTGTGCTCTTCTTTGACATCTTCTACCTCTTGATCAACCTCTACAAAATCTTCAACCATGATCTGCCTTGGAGGTTGTGTGCTCTTCTCAACATCAATATCAAACACCGTGGAAGGAGGCTCTGTGACTGGACTTTCCAATGGAGGTACAACATCTCTTAAGTCTGCAACCACTTCTTCCTTTTTAATAATTGCTGCTTTGTCCAGTTGTTTAAGTATAAAATCGTACTCATCCTCGATATTTTTCTTTCCATGACAACTCCTTTCAACTATTCTTTCATCTTCAAGGGTCTCTCCTACCCTTACCCGTAGGGCCTCCTCTAGCTTTTTATGAAGTATGGATTTGCGAAGATGATTCCTTCTTTCCTGTTCCATATCAATAGCATAATTGGGATCATCTTGCTTTTGGATTGATGGGTGTGGGTGTTCTTCCATGGAGGGTGGTGATGGGATGAAAAGATCCTTATGTGGTTGAAAAGGAAGTGCACTAGAGCTTGAGGGTTGATTGTTGAAGGTATTTGGTGGTTTGATTTGGGCGACGAGAGCTTATATAGTAGAGTTTAGATTGGCAAGTGCTTTCTCCATGGAGGTTTGGGGTGGATCTATGTATGGTTCATTTGGTTCATAAGGTGGTTAGTACGGTGGATGTGGGTTACGGTCATATGGAGGTGAATGGTGGAAAGGGGCTTGTGAGTATGGTGGTCCAAATTCATGTTGAGGAAAGGGTTCATAGGCATATGGTGGTGGTTGTTGATAGTCCACTGGAGGTGGTTGTTGCCATGAGGGTTGATCAAATCCTTGTGGCTCCTCGATCAAGATGAACACTAAGAACAAATTTTTGAAAAATTTTTTTAATAACTAAATAAAAACAAATAACCTCTTAATTTATGGAAAAGCAAAAATAAAAACAAATAAACAAGCAAAAATAAAAAAAAAATATTTACAATAACCAATAATAAGGCACACGTTTGCAATTCCCCGGCAATGGCGCCATTTTGATGAGAGAACTTTTGCGTGGTCTAGAAATTTACGGATAAATCCTCGTTGCAAGTATAGTCTCTAAACCAACAAAAGTCCTTTCATACAAACGTTTTGGTTGTCACAAGTAACAAACCCCTTTAAAATTGATAACCGAGTATTTAAACCTCGGGTCGTCTTCTCAAGGAATTGTAGGGAGGTATGTTCTTATTATTGGTTATGAGTTTGTAAATTGGGGTTTAGGAAGTAAGGTGGGAATATGTTATATGACAAATAAAATAAAATAATAATAATAAAATAAACTCTTGGCAAAGTATGAAGAACTGGAAATCCTATCCTAGTTATCCTTATCAATTGTGATGAGAATTAGATTCTTCCCCCACTTTATTAACCTCTAACTATGAAGGTAAGTTAAGTGGACAAATTAATTCGAATCCTCAAGTCCCAGTCTTTCCTTGGGAGAAGTTAGAGTTATTGGATCTCGAAGTAATTCTTGAAGAATTTCAATTTTCAATCAACAATAAGTTTGATAACTCAAGTTACCAATGACTCAACCAAAGCCAAAAGAGAAAAATACAAATTATTTATATAATAAAAAGGAGCAATCATAAGTCTGAAATACCTCAAAATATATTAAATAAAATATGCAGATCTTAACATGAAAAGTTCATAAGCCAATTGGGCAACATATCTAATACAAGCATTGAAGCATCTAAAAGTAAAAAGAGGAATATAAAGTAAAAGGAATATTAAACCTGGGATTGAGAGTCACTCCTAAAACTAAGAGAAATCCTAAATCCTAATCCTAAGAAAGAGAAGAGAACCTCTCTCTCTAAAAACTACATCTACTCCTAAAATTATGAATTTGAGAGCCCTCCCTCTGAATGGATACATTCTCCCACTTTATAGCCTCTAATCTGTATTTTCTGGGCCACAAACTGGGTCAAAAACAGTCCAAAATTCTCTGGTTTCGAATTTTGCCACGCTGGTTTTTCGTCACTGCGACGCGGCCGCATGGATCATGCAGTCGCGTCGCCTAGCATCAGGGGAACTATAACATTTTATATATCAAATCGAAGCCCCAGACGTTAGCTTTCCAACGCAACTGGAATCGCGTCGTTTGTACCTCTGTAGCTAAAGTTATAGCTGTTTGAGTGCGAAGAGGTCAGGCTGGACAGCTTAGCAACTTCTTCATCTTCTTGTATTCCTTCCACTTTTGCATGCTTCCTTTCCATCCTCCAAGTCATTCCTGCCCTATAATATCTGAAAACACTTAACACACATATCAAGTCATCTAATGGTGATAAGAGAGGATTAATAATAAGCAAATATAAGATCAAAGAAGCATGTTTTCAATCAATGCACATAATTAGGAAGGCAAATGTAAAACCATGCAAATAGTATGAATAAGTGGGTAAAGAGTAGATAAAAACCACTCAATTGAGTACAAGATAAACCATGAAATAGTGGTTTATCAGGGATCAGCGATAAGATCTCTCCCCTTCTACGCCACTTTAAGGAAAGGAAAAAATTTTGAATGGACAAAGGAATGCGAGCAAGCCTTCCAGGATTTCAAAAACTTCCTAAAACAACCACCTATTCTAACTCGACCACGAAAGGAAGAACCACTCATATTGTATCTTGCGGTAGGAAGTCGGGCAGTAGCCTCAGCACTGGTTCGGGAGGACGACAAAGGGCAACAACCTGTATACTTCATTAGTAAAGCGCTGCAGGGGTCCGAGCTAAACTACCAAAAAATAGAAAAGTTTGCCTATACTCTCATACTGACATCTCGATGAATTCGCCCATACTTCCAGGCTCACACCATTAAGGTTCGAACCAACCAGCCCATAAAAGGGATATTGCAGAAAACAGATCTAGCAGGCAGAATTTTACAATGGGCAGTCGAATTATCCGAGTTCGACCTCCAATATGAAGCTCGGACAGCCATCAAATCACAGTACTTAGCCGACTTCATTGTAGAATTCACAGATACCCTGGAAACCCCCACAAAATGGAATCTCTACGTGGACAGTTCCTCAAATAAGACCGGAAGCGGCGCAGGTTTGATAATAGAAAGCAACCAAGGAACTCAAGTTGAGCTTTCCCTCAAATTTGGGTTATCCGCCTCGAATAACCAGGCGGAATATGAAGCGTTACTAGCTAGTTTGAAGCTAGCTAAGGAGGTTGGAGCTCAAGAACTCAACATCTTCAGCGATTCACAAGTAATCACCTCACAAATAACAGGGAGCTACCAAGCCAAAGATCCCACCATGAAAAAATATTTGGATAAAACCAAGGAACAGCTCAGACAACTCAAGGAATATAAGATCTGTCACATACCCGCGAACAAAATGGCCGAGCTGATGCACTCTCGAAACTAGCCAGCACCAAACTAGGGGGCAACAATAGAAGCCTCATCCAGGAAATGCTGCAGAATCCATCAATCTCGGAAGAGGAAAAAGTCCTAGCCATAACAAGTCAGGATCAAGGATGGATGACCCCCATAATTAATTACCTCAAAATAGAAACACTCCCCACAAATGAGAAGGAGGCAAAGAGGTTAAAACGGGAGGCTCAGTACTATACTATCATAAACAACACCCTATACAAGAGAGGGATCTCGCTACCGTTGTTAAAATGTGTGCCGACCTCCAACACAAGGGAAGTCTTAGAGGAAGTATACAGCGGCATTTGTGGTAATCATCTCGGAGCACAAGCTCTCACCAAAAAGGTACTTCGGGCGGGATTTTACTGGCCAACTCTACAAAAAGAAGCTACAGAGTTTGTAAAGACATGTTCCCCATGCCAGAAACATACCAACTTCCACATTGCCCTGCCAGAAGAACTCATCAGCGTAACTTCACCTTGGCCATTTGCAAAATGGGGACTCGACCTTCTCGGACCCTTTCCCCAGGGATTGGGACAAGTCAAATTTCTCATAGTTGGGATAGACTATTTCACAAAGTGGATTGAGGCAGAGCCCCTAGCCAACGCCACTGCTCAAAGAAGCCGAAAATTCCTATATAGGAACATTGTCACAAGGTTCGGGTTTCCACACTCCATCAACACGGACAATGGCACTTAATTCATAGATGCAGGTTTCAGGAAATTAGTAGCCGACTTGAACATAAAACACCAGTTCACCTCTGTTGAACATCCTCAAGCCAATGGACAGGCTGAAGCTGCCAACAAAGTCATATTGGCTGCGCTGAAACGGAGACTACAAGAAGCAAATGGAGCTTGGGCCGAAGAACTCCCACAAGTCCTATGGGCATATCGAACAACGCCACATTCTACCACAAACGAATCACCATTTCGATTAGCGTATGGAGTGGAGGCAATGATCCCAGTAGAGGTCGAGGAAGGGTCCCCTAGAGTGGTCCACTACAATGAACAAGCCAACTCTCAACTTCAAAAACAAGAGCTCGACCTACTTCCAGAAATCCAAGAAAGAGCTCGGATCAGAGAAGAAGAGCTAAAGCACCGAATGGCTTCGAGATATAATCAAAGGGTAGTGCCAAGAAGTTTCGCTGAGAATGATCTCATTCTAATCCAAAATGATATTGGAACAACTTGACCCGGAGAAGAAAAGCTGGGCAAACTGGAAAGGACCCTACCGAGTTGCAGAAGTACTTGGAAAGGGCTACTACAGACTGTCCGAACTCGACGGACGAGAGCTCTCCAGGTCATAGAACGCTTGCAACCTAAGAAGGTATTATAGCTAGAGAAGGTAACAGATCTCGGATGCACTCTTTTTCCTGAAAAAGTTTTTTAATGAGGCACCAAGTTGAGATCCAGAAAATTACCCGACTTAAAGGGATGAAAAACTCCCGCATGTATATATTTGCACTTGCCTTTGAATAAAATATATTTTTAGATATTCTACAAATTCTCAAGACGTATTAATCTGAAGTATTCATCGTCCGATTATAAAGCAACAGATCGGCAAAAAGTGAAAAACAGATTCACTACACGATCACGATGGAAGACCGATAAAGATGAAAATGCGATTCATCTAAAGGTCAACCAAACAAAGACAGAAACCACCTTCTACAAATCGGCAAAGATGAACACAGAATAATGTAAGAAGTTATCGAAAGTAATCCGAAAAAGAACCTGACGAGGTCTTATGGATTGCTAAATAATAACTTAAAGACGTGCCGACGTTGAGAAGTCGGACCAAGTCAACCCAAGTTATCAGCAAATCCCTGGAAAGAGGTCTGGCCAACCCTATAAAAGAGGAATTGCTATAACTTAGAAGAGATCGACCTAACGAAGTCGTCTCCTACAAACAAGTTATAAAAGTAATCCCTGAAAGAGACCTAACAAAGGTCCAAGAAAGAGGATTACGAAATAACTTAGAAGAGATCGACCTAATGAAGTTGGTCCCCTACAAACAAGTTATAAAAGTAATCCCTGAAAGAGACCTGACAAAGGTCCAAGAAAGAGGATTACAAAAATAACTTAGAAGAGATCAACATAAAGAAGTCGGTCTCCTACAACGAACAAGTTATAAAAGTAATCCCTGAAAGAGACCTGACAAAGGTCCAAAAAGAGGATTACAGAAATAACTTAGAAGAGGACAACATAAAGAGGTCGACCTCCCACAAACAAGTTATAAAAGTAGTCCCGAAAAGAGACCTAGCAAAGGTCCAAAACAAAGGACTACAAAAGTAACTGGAAAGAGGACCAACGCAAAAAAATCGGTTATGGATCGCTAGAAATACAAGCAAGAGCAAGAAAACCAAGAAACAAGTTGGAACCGCCCATCCACGACCTCAAAGGATCCAACCCACAAGCAATAAGTGCAAAGCAATCCAAAGAGGCCGAAGGCTCCGACATTTTCAAAAAGTGCTAAGATAAGCGCAAACAAGCAGGATATGAAATACAATATTATAAAGCTTCAGGGTCAGGCCCAAAAGCTTGAAAGCTACTTGTTGTTTTTCAAAGTAAAGTTGCCAAACTAGTAACTAAAAGGAATATCAATAGTCAGCAAAATATTCAAACTACAAAAAAGGAGTTTAAAAGCCCACAAGCCGGGCCGACTACACGAATATCCAAAGAGAAATCAGCAATGATCGGGAGCCTTCCCGGCAGCAACAGTACGGGGAGAAGGAGGCCAAGTCTGAATAGGCACAGCATCCACGGTTCCATCATCCCGGTTCAGAATCTGGCAATCCGGGTCAGACACAACTGGAGAAACTGAAGAGGTTGACACTTTGGCAGAAGACACAGGGGGAGGTTCAACATCATCATCATCCTAGTCATCAGGGACAATCTTACCATCCCTCACAACATTATCCAGGCTGAAAAGAGTAAGGTCGGCCTCGGGAGCAATAATCCGATCCTGCTCCCTCAAGCTCTCATAGGCAGCAGTTACGCTGCCAACAAGATGACCTTGGAGCTCGGAGTAATCAGCTCGCGCATTCTCTAACTCCTCCCACAGGCGCACCACCTCCCGATAAGATGTCACATAACTGTCCTTATGCCTCAATGCCGTGTCCTCGGCCAACCGCACAAGAAGCCGCCAGAGTAAGGGAACTCGCCTTTTCGTTCTCCAGATCCTTCTCCAACTTGGCTACCTTTACCTCAAGCTTTTCCTTCAGGCCCTTCATTCGGTCGAACTCCTGTTTAGCCTCCTCCATAAACTCCTTGGTGGCATGGAGAGGAAGATTTTGAGCAGTTCGGTACAGGGCAGCCCCCATATATGCCATTTTAACACTGTTTCGGTTCATAAAATCCAGATGGCGAAGGATCGACACATCATCCATGGGGAGGGTACCGTAGGGACTGATTTGCTAATCTACGAATTCGATTGCATTAAAATCAGGAGCGTCAAGGTTAAAGGCCTCAATTGTTCTCTGTTTCTTGTTGGGAGGAGCACCAGAAGTAATGGCAGAAGTCTGTGGAGGATTAGTCAGACGAACTCGAGGAGTGGGGATCACCTTCCTTGGCCCAGGAGAACTTGGCACGGGCGGCTTCACAGGAACTTGAGAAGATCCCTCTCCGGCCGCCTTGGCCGAGATGTTTTAAGCAGCAGCAGCCTTCTTCGCCTTCTTATAGGCCTTCATGGAATCATTGTTTTTCGACATCTCTGAAAATACAGAATCAACCGTAAATGACGAGTTACAACATAGGAGAAGAAAAGCTCAGAAACAAGTATAAAAACAAGTCAGACGGTACCCAAAGCAGTTCGAACCAAAGATGGATCACTCAAGAATCTTTTTGTGTCCAGATGGGGTGGTTCCCCCCACAAATCTTCAAGAACAACTACAAAAGCCCGCTCAACCTCATTAAGCATCTCCCATGTATAACGTGGCACTCTCACATTCTTTTGCCACTCTAGAGGAAAAGCAGGCTCGTCATTCTCATCAAGAAAAAAGGACCGGACCCCCTCAACAGCACGGACTCGGAAGAAATAATTCTTAAAATCTTTAAAGGACTCATCATACATGGCAAAAACTTTATGCCCCTGGGCCGATCTAAAAGAAACCCAGGAAGCTTTCTTTTTGGAAGAACCTCCGGGCTTGGCCGAGACAAAAAGATAGAGGAAAAGAGTTTCAGAAGGTGTTACGCTTAACTCTTGGCAAAGCATTTGAAATATTTTGATAAAACCCCAGGAATTCGGATGAAGCTGGGATGGAGCAATATTACATGACCACAACAAGTCGGTCTCGAAAGCAGTAAAAGGAAAAGTAACGTCCAACTGGCTGAAGAAATATTCATAAGCGTAGAAGAAGGGACGCTCCCCTTCGACGAAAGTAGGAAAACAAGCCCTCTCATCAGACTCAGGAGCTACAAGCTCATAATCCCTCTCCCGAGCACTGCTACCACAAATCCTATGACGTTTCCTCAGCTCTACACAAAATTCAGCATCCACGATAGAGACACACATTAAGACAAGGGAGTCCAGCCAATCGGACATCCCCTCGGGAACTTTAGAAGACACCTCTACAACGTATTGCGAGAAGACATGAGGCCAACTAATCCTACAATAAGAAAAGAAGATTGGATTACTAAAAAATATCTCGGACGAGGGGCAAAACAACTCGACAGACGAACAAACAAGAAAAGGAAAACCCCAAGACACACACCAAGATCCTGGGGCATCCTTTGGAGGCAGTAACAAAGCAAGGTTTCAGGAAAAACTACAGCTTACGTCCTGACATTTCTCAAACAAGAAAAGAAGATCTCAAATAGCAAACATTTAAAAGAAGAAAAACACAAAGTCATCAAAACCACTATCTTCCTACAGTCTATCAGCAAGGAGCATTGTCAACATAAAAAATGCCAAGCAGAAAATCATCAAAGACACAACCTTTTTTCAGAATCAAGCAAAAACCATCATCGAAGGCGCAAGCAGAAACGGTGATAACATGCAAAGGCCCTAAAAGCATCAAGCAACAGGAAAAGCGAGAAAGCTCATGCAAAAGACAAAGAAACTCCAGAACACACAGCGATCAGGCACAGCAAAAGGCAGAAAGATCCAATCTTTCTCCAAGCAAAATCAAAACTTTCTCAAAACAGACACAAAAAGTGACGTAGAAAGAGAAAGGAAGAAGAACCAAACCTGGAAAATAGGAGAAAGCCGCAAAGGAAAGCAGAAAAGCGGAAGCGACAGGTGAAAGAGCCACCCCTCAAACTCGAAGCAAGAAACAGAAAGCGAGAGAGTAAAGGGAGAAGTTACGAAGAAGAGCGAAGAAGAGAAACCGTTTTTGATTGTGAAATTCAAAATAAAAAGCTAAGGGAAAACGGGGCAATTAATACCAATTAATGAAGGTATTAAACCCTCGCACGTTTCCAAGAATAAGGCGCTGGTATAAAAGCGTGCGCTTTTAGAGGAAAACGTTCTACATTCAAAAGATTCTACAAAAGGAAGAAATCGACAAAATGCTTGAACTCGGTTTCACTAAAGAAGGACCGAAGTTAAAAGACTCGACTTCAAAAAAGAAGACCGAGCTCAAGCAGGGGCACTGTTCACACCCTGGGTCGAGCTATCCGACCTGAGATGATTGGCGACAAAGCGACCGACCTCTTTAGGTCAGGCTACCCGACCTCTTCTCAAAGAGGTTGGCCAAATCGACAAGAAAGCCCAATAAAGGGCCCAAATAGAGGAACACGACCCAAATCCACAGGCAGTCCGAACCTACAGAGATAAGGGCGGTTCCCTTGAAGATAAGCTGACTTCACCCAAATATAAGATAAGATAAGATAAGATAACTAACTTATCTTATCTAAAAAGGTCACTCCACACCATTATAAATACACTGGAGCACCCAGGTATAACTCATACTCTGATTCTACAAAAAACATGTTTAATACCCATGCTAACTTAAGCATCGGAGTCTCTTGCAGGTACCCCCCCACCCTCTGGTGACCAAGGATCAGAGGTGCAGTCAGTCCAACAAGTCGGACACAACAGCTCCGGCCGCAACCAGCCAGCCGGACACGTCATCTCCGACCAGTACAGAAGATCTCATCCGAGATCGACCTACAGTTTCAGGTAACCCTCGGAACACCCACTTAAAGTGAATCCGCTGGGGGCGATTTCTGGGCTTTTCATGCCCAAATCCAACTCTTTTCTGATGCTATTTAACCCAAGGACTGAAGGGGAATCACAACTTTGGAATACATTTGTTTAGTTTAGTTTAGTTTTAGAGGGAAAGTTAGTTTCTAGAGTGAGAAGCTCTCACTTCTCTCTAGAATTAGGATTAGGTTAGATCTAGATTATAATTTCTTAGATCTAGGTTAATTTCATGCTTTGATTTACTTTTTCTTTGCAATTTCTTCTTCTTCTACCTTTCCTCTCTCTATTTTAGCATTCAATTATTGTAATTCTTTACTTTTATGTTGATGTATTTTTGTTCTTCCATTTTCCTTTTAATGCAATTCATGTTTTGATTTCCTTTATTGTTGTTTTGCCTTATTATTGTTAATTTCTTGCAATTGAGTAGTGTAGATTTACTTTCCTTGCAATTTACTATGCTTTCCTTTTGTGCCTTCCAAGTTCTTGACAAAATACTTGGTTGGATTTTAGAATAGATTTTTCCCCTCTTGGCCTAGGTAGAGTAATTAGTGACTCTTGAGTTATCAAACTCCTTTGTTGATTGATAATTAGAAGTTGCTAATTGACTTGAATGCCACTAAAGCTAGTCTTTCATTATAATTTGGCTAGGACTTCTGGAATCAAGTTAATTCATCCACTTGACTTTCCTTCATAGTTAGAGGTTAACTAAGTGGGAGCAATGGACAATTCTCATCACAATTGATAAGGATAGCTAGGATAGGACTTCTAGTTCTCATACCTTGCCAAGAGCTTTTGTTAGTGTTAGTTTATTTCTTTGCAATTTATATTTCTTGTCTCTTAACTCAAAAACCCCAAAACATACTTCATAGCCAATAACAAGAACACTTTATTGCAATTCCTAGGGAGAACGACCCGAGGTTTGAATACTTCGGTTATTAATTTTAGGGGTTTGTTACTTGTGACAAACAAATTTTTCTATGAAATGATTATTGTTGGTTTAGAAACTATACTTGCAACGAGAATTCATTTGTGAAATTCTATACCATCAAAAATTCCATTCTTCAAAATGGCGCTGTTGCCGGGGAATTGCAATGGTGTTATGTTATTGGTTATTGTATATATGTGAATATTGTGAATAGCTTGATTTTTTGGATTGCTTATTAGTTTTTGCTAGTTTTAAGACTTTGTTTCATTATTTCTTATTAGCTTTCGTTTCTTATTTTCTCTTTTCATTATGAATTCTTACTTTGGCTATGAATTTAGTTCTAACCATGTTGTAGGAAATGGAAGCTTCAATGAGGATATACATCAAGGATGGAACAATCAAAGGTGGAAGGAGCCATATGCATATGATCAATCCTATTGGCAACAACCCCCACCAACGCACTATGAACAAGAGCCATTCTATGATACATATCAATCCAATGGATATGGTGAATCTCCTTGTGACTTTCAAGAACCACCACCATATGCCTATGAGCCATATCCTTAACATAGCCCTCAACCATACTCACAAGCCCCTTTCCACCAAACACCTCCATATGACCCTAACCCATATACACCATACCAACCACCTTTCGAGCCTTATGAGCCACATATAGAACCACAACCATTCCAACCTGAATACTTCCAAGAACCACCTCCCTCATACTATGAGCAAGATGAACCACCTCCAATGTGTGCAAATTTTCAACCTCAAGATGAATTCTATCTCCCACCACAACCCTCCATGGAAGATTATCAATGTCCATATCTCAAGAAAACCATGGATCGGCTTCAAGCAACCGTCCGTCAAAAGTTAGATGCATGGGACTCATACCACATGTCCACGGATGATTGCGGAAGAGCAACCGAAGAGGGTAGTTTGAAGGGGGTTGTAGAATCTCAACTTGAGAATAATGGATTGGACTGTGTTGGGCAACAAGTAGAACAAATGGAGAATATAGAACCACCACATCCTTACTATGATGAACGACCTTCCTACTATGAACCCTTCCTCCAAGACAATGAGCCCTCTCATCCACCCAAACCTCCAATGGATGACATCCTTGATGCTCTTGTTCAAGGACAAGAGGAGATGCAAAGGGATGTGCAACAATTTACGGCCGTTTTGGCCGAGGTGGTAAACCGATTAGCCTCCCAATGCTTGGACACTCAAGAAACTCCCGTGGCTACATAGCATAAAGGAGAGATTGGATGATGGGAAATATTGCTTTGTATTAGAACAATGGGAGGAAGCTAGGATTGTTGAAGAAAAGGAAGAAGTGGTTGAAGACTTAGGAGATGCGGAGCCTCCATGAGAACATAGAGTTGAAGAAAACCCCTCCAAGAAGATTGAATTTGATGCTAAGGAGGGATGTGCACATCCTCCAAAGCATATTCCATATGATGACTTGGATGGGATAGAGCGAGATTCGAGTTCCCTTGGTGATGAAGATCAAGCATCAAGTCTTAGTGGTGAAGAATCCTTTGAGCATGAAGAACCTTTCCCCGATGGATTTGAAAGCGTTGTGGAGGTAAATTTTTCTCACTCTCCCAATTATGATTTGAGTAAGGGAAAAGTCTTAGATAAAATTGTTAAAAAAAGGATTACATTTGAGAAAACTTGTGAAGAGGTGAGAGTCCTTAGGAAGAGAAGGACGGGAGTTGGATACGCTTTGTCAAGACCCTTGGAAGCGTCTTTGCCTAGGTTGCCATCTACTCCTTCATTTGAGTGGGTAAAATTCATCTCTATTAGCTTTATTGTCCCACTTGAATATGGCTTTCTTGAAATAGATGGCCAACTTATAACACTTTGTGGAATGAAGCGTAAAAGAAAGATGTTTCGTGGTTGGCGTTGCAAATCAAGGCTCATTGTGGTTGATACATCAAACATGAAATATAAAGGTGGGAATAGTGCTCAATTAGATGGGTCTAGGAGGATTGTTGGGCACTTCATTGAGAATTCATCTTGCTTGCCACCCAGATGCACTAATAACGACCAACTTCAAGACGGGTGTGAAAATAAAGTGTGGGATCCCGGATTACAAGAGGATCGACTTTAGGAGCCCCAAGCTTGTGAAGAACTCCATCAAGACTTGGTGCAACTCATGAGAAATCTTGGGGCACAATGGAGAACAAAGAATTAGTGGGAGTTCCAAGATGAATTTAAGCACAAGCCACCTTGAGAGGAGCTCCCCATAAGTCCAACTTAAGGACAATAAACAAAAGTGCTAGGTGGGAGACACCCACCATGGTAAAATCTTTCCTTTTTCTCTCTTTGTACATATTGGTAATTAGTTTAATTTCACGTTTTGATTGGTTTTGAGTTTATTTGGTAGTTAAGTATGTTAAATAAGGTTTTGTGGTATTTTGGTATCTGTTTGGAGGTTTGAAATGCTTGGTTTGGGGCAAGAACTTGAAAATTTTTTGAAAAACAGAGACCATTTACGCGTACGCATCACCATTGCGTACGCGTGCCCCAAGTTTTTCAGCCAATCCACGCGCACGTGTCACCCACGCATACGCGTGGATACAAAATTTCACATTCCATCTATTTTCCCGAGAGTTGTGCCTGCATCACGCGAACATTGTGCCTTTGGCACAAGCTACTCATGCGCACACGTGCGATACGCATACGCGTGGCTCTCCAAATAAGCTATCGATGCGCACACGTGATATACGCGTACGCGTCGCTTCCATTTCACCATTCCCATGCGCACGCGTCACCTACGCGTACGCGTGGATGCCCCTCCTTCACTACACTTCTTTTCTTCTCCTCCTTCCATTTCTTTCCTTCTCCTTTCTCCTTCCCTTCTCTCACCCCTCATCCAACACTACCAAACACCATTTATAACCACCCTTTTTAGTTAGTTTCATTTTTGTTTAATTTTTGTTTTAATAATAGGTGTTAGATTATTAATCTTGTTTACTGTTAATTGCTGCTAATTACTGAGGAGATGTTAGTTTAACATCATTGTTGTTGATTTTCATTGTTGGATTCTCTTGTTGAGGTTACAATTCATTACTTGGTTTTGAATTCTTTATGATTTACATTTGTGAATACCAAGTGTTCTGAGGGTTACCTGAAACTGGAGGTCGATCTCGGACGAGATCTTCTGTACTGGTCGGAGATAACGTGTCCGGCTGGCTGATGGTGGCCAGAGCTATTGTATCCGACTTGTTGGATTTACAGCACTGCTGATCCTTGGTCACCGAAGGGTGGGGGGTACCTGCACGAGACTCCGATACTTAAGTTAGCACGGGTATTAAGCAGGTTTTATGTAGAATCAGAGTATGAGTTATACCTGGGTGCTCCAGTGTATTTATAGTAGTGTGGGCTGACCTTTCTGATAAGATAAGTTAGTTATCTTATCTTATCTTATCCTGTTCTGGATGAAGTCAGCTTATCTTCAAAGGAACCGCCTTTATCTCTATAGGCTTGGATTGCCTTTGGATTTGGGTCATGTTCCTCTATTTGGGCCCTTTATTGGGCTTTCCTGTCGATTTGGCTGAGCTCTTTAAAAGAGGTCGGGTAGTCTGACCTGAAGAGGTCGGTCGCTTTGTCTCCAATCATCCCGGGTCGGGTAGCTCAACCCAGGGTATGAACAGTGCCCCTGCTTGAGCTCGGTCTTCTTTTTTGAGGTCGAGTCCTTTGACTTCGATCCTTCTTTAGTGAAACCGAGTTCAAGCATTTTGTCGATTTCTTCCTTTTGTAGACTCTTTTTGAATGTAGAACGTTTTTCTCTAAAAGTACGCGCTTTTATATCAGCGCTTTGTTTTTTGGGAATGTCAGAGGGTTTAATACCTTCATTAATTGGTATTAATTGCCCCGTTTTCTCTTGGCTTTTATTTTGAATCTCTCAATCAAAAAACGGTTTCTCTTCTTCGCTCTTCTTCGTAACTTCTTCCTTTACTCTCTCATTTTCTGTTTCTTTCGTAGTTTCTTCCCGCAACGCCTGTTCTGCTACTGCTTTCTGAGGAAGAAGCGTGATTTCCAGATTTCTCCTTCTATCTTCGCAGTTTTCCGCTTCGAGGGGTGGCTTTGGTGCTTCTTCTCTTCAGCTTCCTTTTTATTTTCCAGGTTCGATTTTCTTCCTCTATTTCTTTATATGTCTGTTTTTTGAATTTTGCTCAGAGAAAGTTTGAATCTTTTCTGTTTTTTACTGTACCTGATGTGTTCTGGAATTTCTTCATTTTTAGTGTGAATCTTTTTTCTTTTCTTGTTGCCTGAATCTAAAAATTGGGGCTTTTGCATGTTTGTTGTTGTTTCTGCTTGTGCCTTCGATGGTGGTTTTGCTTGATTCTGAAAAAGTTTGCGTCTTTGGTGATTTTCTGCTGGGCATTTTTTATTTTGATAATGCTTTGGCTGATAGACTGTAGAAAGATAGTGACTTTGTGTTTTTTACTTCCTTTGTTTTCGTTTGAAACCTTATTTTTTCTTTTTTGATGAGTACCGGGACGTAAGCTGTAGAATTTTCTTGAAACCTTACTTTGTTACTGCCTCCAAAGGATGCCCCAGGGCTTTGGTTTGAGTCTTGGGGTTTTCCTTTCCTATTTGTTCGTCTGTCGAGTTATTTTGCCCCTCATCCGAGATGTTTTGTTAGTAATCCACTCTTCTTTTTTATTGTAGGATTTAGTTGGCCTCATGTCTTCTCGCAATAACGTTGTAGAGATGTCTTCCCAGGTTCCCGAGGGCATGGCCGATTGGGTGGACTCGATGGTTCTTATGTGTGTCTCTTTGGTTGATTCCGAGTTTTGCGCGCAGCTTAGGCAGTTTCATAGGGTCTGTAGTAATCCTGGTGATGAGAAGAATTATGAACTTGTCCCTCCCTCTTCTGAGGAGAGAGTTTGTTTCTCTACTCGGGTTGTTAATGATCACCCTTTTTTCTATGCTTATGACTTCTTTTTTGGTCAGCTGGGTATCACCCTTCCTTTTACTGAGTTTGAGACCGACCTGTTATGGTCCTGTAATGTTGCTCCCCCTCAACTTCACCCTAATTCCTGGGGTTTCATTAAAAATTTTCAATTGTTGTGTAATGGTTTTGGTATCCCTGCCTCGCAATCTCTCTTTTTCTACCTATTTGTCTTAATAAAGCCTGGAGTAGTAAAAAAGAAGGCAGCGTGGGTCTCCTTCTGATCTTCCCAGGGAAAGAAGGTCTTTTCCATATTTGATGAATCGTTTCGCGATTTTAAGAACTATTTTTTCAAGGTCCGAGCTGTTGTGTCTTATTTGCAAAGGCGATAAAGAATAATGAATCCATGAAGGCTTTTAAGAGGGCACAGAAGGCGACTGCTGCCAAAAACATCTGGGCTAAGGCGGCCGGGGAGGGATCTTCCCAAGTGCGTGTGAAGCCGTCCATGCTGAGTTCTCCTGGGATGAGGAAGGTGATCCCTACTCCCCGAGTTCGTCTGGCTGACCCTCTTCCAACTTCTGCTGCTCCTTCTGTCGCTCCTCCCAATAAGAAACAAAAAACAGTTGAGCCCTTCGACCTCGATGCTCCCGACTTTAATGCTATTGAATTTGTAGATCAGTAAATCGGCCCCTATGGCACCCTTTCTATGGACGATGTGTCCATCCTTCATTATTTGGAATTTATGACCTGAAACAGCATAAAGATGGCGTATATGGGGGCTGCTCTGCACCAAACTGCTCAAAACCTACCTCTCCATGCCACCAAAGCATTTATGGAGGAGGCAAAGCGAGAGTTCGACTGAATGAAGGGGCTGAAGGAGGATCTCAAGGTGAAGGTGGCCAAGCTGGAAAAAGATCTAGAGAACGAGAAAGCGAGTTCCCTTTCTCTGGCAGCTTCTGTGCGGTTGGCCAAGGACACGGCAATGATGCATAAGGATAGTTACATTACGTCCTATCAGGAGGTGATACGCCTGAGGGGGGAGCTGGAGAGTGCCCGGGAAGATTATTCTGAACTTCAAGGTCATCTTGTTGGCAGCGTGACTGCTGCTTATGAGAACCTGAAGGAGCAAGTTCGGGTTATTGCTCCCGAGGCCGACCTGACCCTCTTCAGCCTGGATAATGTTGTTAAGGATGGCAAGATTGTCCCTGATGACGAGGATGATGATAATGTCGAACTTGCTCCTGTGTCCTCTGCTAAGGTGTCGACTTCTGCTGTTCCTACCGAGGTCGACCCTCCCGCCTCTGATCCTGACTGCCAGATCTTAAACCGAGATGACGGTACTGTGGATGTTGTTCCTCTCCAAACTCGCCCTCCATCTCCTGCTAAAAAGTCTTCTGACCCTTAGCTTCATTTATTCTGGATATTTATATAGTTGGCCCGGCTTGTGGACTTTTAAAACTCTTTATGTTTTGTTAACTGCTGACATTTTCTTGTTGCTTGCCTAGCAACTTTTATTTTTGAAAAACAAAAGGTAGCTCACTTAGCTTTTTAAGGTAGGTTTTGGTGGCCTCCAAGGCTTTTATAACTTTTTGTAGACTATATCATGCTTTTTGTGCTTGATTTGGTATCTCTTCTGTTTTCTGAGAATGTTGGATCCTTGCAGCTCGACCTTTTTGGATTTGCTTTGTAGTAGGGTGACTTCTTTACGTCGTTCTTTTCTAAGTTATTTTTGTAATCCTCTTTCTTGGATCTTTGTCAGATCTCTTTCAGGGATTGCTTTTATAAATTTTTAGTAGTAGGAGTCCGACTTCGTTATATCGGTCTCTTTTAAGATATTTTTGTAGATAACTTTTTAGTAGTAGGAGTCCGACTTCGTTATATCGGTCTCCTTTAAGTTATTTTTGCAAATAACTTTTTAGTAGTAGGAGTCCGACTTCGTTATATTGGTCTCCTTTAAGTTATTTTTGCAAATAACTTTTTAGTAGTAGGAGTCCGACTTCGTTATATCGGTCTCCTTTAAGTTATTTTTGCAAATAACTTTTTAGTAGTAGGAGTCCGACTTCGTTATGTCGGTCTCCTTTAAGTTATTTTTGTAGTCCTTTTTTTTGGACCTGTGTCAGGTCTCTTTCAGGGACTACTTGTATAACTTTTTAGTTTTGGGCTGACTTTGTTATGTCGGGCCCTTCTAAGTTAAAGTAATCCTCTTTAATAGGGTTGGCCAGACCTCTTTCCAGGGTTTACTTATAACTTGGGTTGACTTGATCCGACTTCTTAATGTCGGCCAGTCTTTAAGTTATTATTTTAGCAATCCGTAAGACCTCGTCAGGTTCTTTTTTAGATCACTTTCGATAACTTCTTACATTATTCTGTGTTCATCTTTGCCGATTTGTAGAAAGTGGTTGTCATCTCTAAATCGTCCTTTGGATGAATTGTATTTTCACCTTTATCAGACGGTTATCTTTATCGTGATCATGCAGTGAAATTATTTTTTTCACTTTCTGCCGATCTGTTGCTTTATAATTGGACGATGAATACTTCAGATTAATGCGTCTTGAAATCTTGTAGAATATCTAAAATATATATATTTATTCAAAGGAAAGTGCAAATATGTACATGTGGGAATTTTTCATCCCTTTATGTCGAATAGTGTTTGAGTCTCAACTTGGTGCCTCATTAAAAAACCTTTTCAGGAAAGAGAGTGCATCCAATGGTGAGATCTTTTACTTTTCTAGCTGTAGTACCTTCTTAGGTTGCAGGCGTGCCATGATCTGGGAAGCTCTCGTCCATCGAGTTCGGACAGTCTGTAGTAGCCCTTTCTGAGTACTTTTACAACTCGGTAGGGTCCTTTCCAGTTTGCTGCCAACTTTCCTTCTCCTGGTCGAGTTGTTCCAATATCATTTCGGATTAGGATGAGGTTGTTCTTCGTGAAACCTCTTGGCACTACCTTTTGATTATATCTGGAAGCCATTCGACGTTTTAGTGCTTCTTACCTGATCCGAGCTCTTTCCTGAATTTCAGGTAGTAGGTCGAGTTCTTCCTTCTGAAGTTGAGAGTTGGCCTTTTCATTATAGTGGACTACTCTGGGTGACCCTTCCTCGATCTCTACTGGGATCATTACCTCCACTCCATATGCTAGTGAAAAGGGTGATTCATTTGTCGTGGAGTGTGGCGTTGTTCGATATGCCTATAGGACTTGCGGAAGTTCTTCGGCCCAAGCTTCCTTTGCATCTTGTAGTCTCCATTTTAACCCTGCCAATATGACTTTGTTGGCAGCTTCGGCCTGTCCATTGGCTTGAGAGTGTTCGACGGAGGTGAACTGGTGCTTTATATTCAAGTCGGTGATAAACCCATATTTCATGAGTTCTTTTGTGCTTAATTTGAGTGATTTATTCAATCCTCCACCTACTTATTCATATTAACTGCATGGTTTTACTTTCCCTTCCTTATTATGTCATATTGTGAAAAACATATTTTTCTAAGCTTTGAAAATTAATTATTTTAATTACCTTTATTTCCATTCGATGCCGTGATTAGTGTGTTGAGTAGTTTCAGATTTTCTAAGGCAGAATGACTTAAAGGATGGAAAAGGAAACATACAAAAATGGAAGGAGAAAGCAAAACAGAGCTTTGAAGGAAACTGGTATTCACGCGATCGCATGGACGACGCGATCGCGTGCCAGAAGCGAAGATGCAGCGACGCGGCCGCATGACTGACGCGACCGCGCGACATAAGCAGAACGCATACGACGCGGACGCGTGACTGACGCGACCGCGTGGCAAGGAAAAGCTCCGAATGACGCGACCCCGTGATCCACGCAGACGAGTGACAGAGGCCATGTATCAGAATTTACAGAATACGCCCCCAGCGATTTCTGAAGCCCTTTTTGGCCCAGATCCAAGTACAGACAGCATAGACCAGAGGTTATAAAGTGTGGGAATACAACCATTCAAAGGAGAGCTCGCATATTTTATTTTTCAATGATTTAGATTTAGTTGAGAGGGAGATCTTCTCCTCTCTCTCTTAGGATTTAGGATTTCTTCTCGCTTTAAGAGTGACTCTCAATCCAGGTTTTATATTTTTTTGCTTTAAACTTCCCTTTTACTTTATTTATTTATTTCAGTATCTGAGTTGGCTATTTACCTTTATAATTGAATCTATGAATTCTTTCATGTTACAGACTGTTATTTGAATTAATGATAATTGAGGTAGTTTCGGTTTATGATTGTTCTCTTTGATTTAAGTTACCATTGCTTCCCATCTAAGGACATTTTTATTATTCCAGCAATTTTACTTTTTCCCCTTTTGGTCCTGGTTAAGAATTCAGTAACTCAACAGTTATTAAACTCAACATAATTGATAATCGTTATCTTGCTAATTGAGCTGAACGTAAGTAATCCCAACCTTTTCTCAGGAAATAAATAGGATTCAAAGGTCAATTTAATTAGTCCCTTGACTTTCCTTTGCCCTAGTAAAGGTTGACCAAGTGAAGTTTAGATTCAACTTTCATTATAGTTGAGAGAGATAACTACGTTGGACCTCCAACTTCTCTTACCTTGCCAAAAGTCTGCTTTACAGTATTTATTTATTTTAATTGCCATTTACTTTACTTGTCATTTAAATTACTTGCTTCTCATCTTCTAAACCCCGATTACAACCTTTATAGCCAATAATAAGAACATACCTCCTCGCAGTTCCTTGAGAAGACGACCCAAGGTTTGAATACTCGGTTAATAATTTTTAAAGGGGTTTGTTACTTGTGACACCCAAAACGTTTGTACGAAGGGATTTTTGTTGGTTTAGAGACTATATCTACAACGCGACTGTTTTTATGACATTCTTTACTGGCAAAAATCCTAACGTCAGTCGGCTACTAGTCTCCTGAAGCCTGCGTCTGTGAATTGAGTGCCATTGTCTGTGGTTATGGCATATGGAACCCCGAACCTCGTGACAATGTTCCTATATAGGAATTTCCGACTTCTTTGAGCGATGGCGCTGGCTAGGGGCTCTGCCTCAATCCATTTTGTAAAATAGTCTACTCCGACTATGAGGAATTTTACTTGTCCTGATCCCTGGGGAAAGGGTCCGAGAAGATCAAGTCCCCATTTTGCAAATGGCCAGGGCGAGGTTACACTGATGAGCTCTTCTGACGGGGCGATGTGGAAGTTGGCATGTTTTTGACATGGTGGACATGTCTTTACAAATTCTATAGCTTCCTTCTATGGGATTGGCCAATAAAATCCTGCTCGAAGTACTTTTTTGGCAAGAGCTCGTGCTCCGAGATGATTGCCGCACATGCCGCCGTGTACTGCTTCTAACACTTCCTTTGTGTTGTTGGTCGGCACGCATTTAAGTAGTGGTATTGAGATCCCTCTTTTGTACAGGATGTTGTTTATAATAGTGTAGTACTGTGCCTCCCTTTTTAATCTTTTCACCTCTTTTTCCTCTGTGGGGAGCGTCTCTGCTTTGAGGTAGTTAATTATAGGGGTCATCCAACCTTGGTCCTGACTTGTGATGGCTAGGATTTTTTCTGCTTCCGATATTGACGGGTTCTGTAGCATTTCCTGGATGAGGCTTCTATTGTTGCCCCCTGGTTTGGTGCTAGCTAGTTTTGAGAGTGCGTCAGCTCGGGCATTTTGCTCGCGGGGTATGTGGTAGATTTTATATTCCCCGAGTTGTCCGAGCTATTCCTTGGTTTTATCCAAATACTTTTTCATGGTGGGATCTTTGGCTTGATAGCTCCCTGTTATCTACGATGTGACTACTTGTGAATCGCTGTAAATGTTGAGTTTTTTAGCTCCAACCTCTGTAGCCAGCTTCAAACCAGCTAACAACGCTTCGTATTCCGCCTGGTTGTTTGAGGCCGGGAACCCGAACTTGAGGGAGAGCTCAACTTGGGTTCCTTGGTTGCTTTCTATTATCACGCCTGCGCCGCTTCCAGTCTTATTTGAAGAACCGTCCACGTAGAGATTCCATTCTGTGGGGGTCTCCAAGGCATCTGTGAATTCTGCGATAAAATCGGCTAGGTACTGTGATTTAATGGCCGTCTGAGCTTCATATTGGAGGTCGAATTCTGATAACTCGACTGCCCATTGTAAAATTCTGCCTGCTAAATCTGTTTTCTGTAATATTCCTTTTATGGGCTGGTTGGTTCGAACCTTAATGGTGTGAGCCTGGAAGTACGGGCGAAGTCGTCGAAATGTTAGAATGAGAGTATAGGCAAACTTTTCTATTTTCTGGTAGTTCAGCTCGGATCCCTGTAGTGCTTTGCTAATGAAGTAGACGGGTTGTTGCCCACTTTCGTCTTCTCAGACTAGTGCTGAGGCTATTGCCCGGCTTCCTACTGCGAGATATAGTACGAGTGGTTCTCCTTCTCGTGGTCGAGATAAGATAGTCGGTCGTCCTAAGAACTCCTTGAAGTCTTGGAAGGCTTGTTCGCATTCTGTCGTCCATTCGAACTGTTTTCCCTTCCTTAAAGTAGCATAAAAGGGGAGAGATCTTATCGCTGCCCCTGCTAAGAATCTGGATAGGGCGGCCAATCTCCTGTTGAGTTGCTGCACTTCTTTGACACAGGTCGGGCTCTTCATGTTGAGTATGGCTTGGCATTTATCCGGGTTTGCTTCAATTCCTCTTTGTGTGAGCATGAAACCTAGGAATTTTCATGCTTCTACCGCAAAGGTGCATTTTGCCGGATTAAGTCGCATGTCGTGCTTCCTTATGGTGTCGAACACTTGAGCCAGGTCGGACAATAATGTATCTTCGCTTTGTGTCTTTATCAACATGTCGTCAACATAGACTTCCATGATCTTTCCAATGTGGTCTGAGAAGACTTTATTCATCAGCCTTTGATAGGTAGCTCCCGCGTTCTTGAGACTGAAGGGCATTACGATGTAGCAGTAATTTGCTTTTGGCATTAAAAACGAGGTCTTTTCTTGATCTGGTGGATACATGGGGATTTGGTTGTATCCCGAGTATGCGTCCATAAACGAGAGGTATCTATATCCGGAGGAAGCGTCTACCAGAGCGTCGATACTTGGGAATGGGTAAGGATCCTTTGGGCAGGCTTTATTGAGATCGGTGTAATCGGTACACATTCGCCACTTCCCATTTGATTTTTTCACCAAGACGACGTTGGCTAGCCATAATGGATACTTGACTTCTCTTATGAATCCTGCCTCCAGTAGTGCCTGTACTTGCTCTTCCCCCGCTTGGGATCGCTCTGGCCCAAGTTTTCTTCGTTTCTGCTGCACCAGCCGAGATCCCGGATAGACCGCCAACTTGTGGCACATTAGCTTGGGGTCTATACCTGGCATATCTGCGGCTTTCATGCGAAGAGATCGACATTATCGCGTAAGAATTGTATCAGTAATTCTTTTGAGTCTCCTCTTAGGATTGTTCCGATATTAGTTGTTTTGTCCGAGGTGTCTCCGATCTGAACCTTCTCTATCTCGCCTTCTGGCTGTGGACGGAGTTCTTCTCGTCACTGAACTCCACCAAGCTCAATTGTATGAAACTCTTCTCCTCTGCCTCTGAGGTTTAGACTTTCGTTATAACAGGGGCGTGCCATCTTTTGATCTGCTTTTACCGTGGCTATCCCCTCTGTAGTTGGGAATTTCATGCATAGATGTGGAGTTGAGACTATTGCGCCGAGTTGATTGAGTGTTGTCCGACCTATTAGGGCATTGTAGGCTGAACTTACGTCGACCACGATGTAGTCTATCTTGAGGGTCCTGGATTGGTTCCCTTTTCCGAAGGTTGTGTGTAGCGATACGTATCCCAGTGGTTGTACCGGGATATCTCCTAGTCCGAACAGACTATTCGGGTATGCTCTAAGCTCCTCTTCGTCTTAGCCGAGTTTGTCGAAGGCTGTTTTGAATAAGTTGTCGGCAGAACTCCCTTGGTCTACTAATGTGCGGTGTAGATTGGCGTTTGCCAGTATGATAGTGATGACCATGGGGTCGTCGTGTCCCGAGATGATGCCGGATGCGTCCTCTTTAGTGAATGCTATCGCAGGGATGTCGGGTGCTTCCTCCTTTCCCTCGACATGATATACTTCTTTGAGATATCTTTTTCGGGATGATTTAGAGATCCCACCTCCTACGAATCCCCCGTGTATCATGTGGACGTGTCTTTCTGGTGTCCGAGGTGATCGCTCAGCTCGTCCGTCATCTTCGTCCCTTCGTCTCTTTCTTTGGTCATCATCTCGGGTAGCCAGAAAGCGATCTAATCTTCCTTCTCTCACCAATTTTTTTATGATATTCTTTAAGTTGAAGCACTCGTTGGTGGAGTGCCCTCGAACTCGGTGGTATTCACAATATTCCTTCCGGTTTCCTCCTCCTCTTTTGCCTTTGAGTGGCCGTGCTGGGGGAATTTTCTCCGTATGGCAGACTTCTTTGTATACATCGACCAGGGATACTCTGAGAGGAGTGTAATTATGGTATTTTTTGATTTTCTCCCCTTGTCGATCTTCTTTCCTTTTGGATTCCTTGTCTTTGTCTCGGTAGGAGGCCTCGGATTTTGAGGTTTCTCCCAGCCGAGCATTCTCTTCCATGTTGATGTATTTTTCTACTCGCTCCTGTACTTCGTCTAAGGAGGTGGGGTACTTCTTTGATATAGATTGGCTAAAAGGTCCCTCTCGTAGGCCATTGATGTTTCAAATGGTTGTCTCCGGCGGTAGTACCCTGAGTA
>NC_029792.2:73100039-73109040 GCF_000816755.2 Arachis ipaensis
GAGTTTAGCTTTTGAGGAGCCTGATGAGGACTCCTTTTAAGTGCGTTTCTTGTTCTAGGTAAGTGGTCCCTTTAGTACTTTTGGTTTTAAGGTTTTCTGAAGTTTGAGGGCCTATACTAAAACATGCTGCCGTGGTGTCTAGGGTTGGTAGTAGAGTCGTTAAAGTCTTCGTCTTACATGGAATGGCTGCGGAGTCTACGGCAAGCGACGTTTCGAAAAGGTTGTTGGGAGTGCTTCTGTCGCTAGTCTACCAAGCTGTTGAATGGAGGTTTTCGGTTTCTAATTGCTGTAGTTTTTCTTCCAATTCTCGACGTCGCCGTACCTCTCTTTGTAGATCCTTTCTGATTTCTCGTTGTTGTTGGGTTTCTTTCTCAAGTTATTTCAAGCGATCTTGAAGCGCCTCTATTGCTCCCGGATTTGATGAATTTTTGTCTCCGTTAGATTCCGGGGTATCTTTCAGTGTGGTGTCCGCGTTTTTGTGTGGCGTTCTATTTTCTAGATCTAAATCGTGGTCGTTGTCATGGCCGTCCGCCATGGTGGTGGGATGACTTCCAGGTTCCCCGACAACGACGCCAATGTTCCGAGGGTTACCTGAAACTGGAGGTCGATCTCGGACGAGATCTTCTGTACTGGTCGGAGATAACGTGTCCGGCTGGCTGATGGCGGCCGGAGCTGTTGTATCCGACTTGTTGGATTTATAGCACTGCTGATCCTTGGTCACCGAAGGGTGGGGGTTACCTGCAAGAGACTCCGATGCTTAAGTTAGCACGGGTATTAAGCAGGTTTTATGTAGAATCAGAGTATGAGTTATACCTGGGTGCTCCAGTGTATTTATAGTAGTGTGGGCTGATCTTTCTGATAAGATAAGTTAGTTATCTTATCTTATCTTATCCTGTTCTGGATGAAGTCAGCTTATCTTCAAGGGAACCGCCTTTATCTCTATAGGCTTGGATTGCCTTTGGATTTGGGTCGTGTTCCTCTATTTGGGCCCTTTATTGGGCTTTCCTGTCGATTTGGCCGAGCTCTTTAGAAGTGGTCGGGTAGTCTGACCTGAAGAGGTCGGTCGCTTTGTCGCCAATCATCCCGGGTCGGGTAGCTCGACCCAGGGTATGAACACCAAGTGAATGAGAATTGCCTTCAAGGTTCTTAATATTTTTTTTGAATTGCATGATTTGGCCACATGTAATTTGAATCCTTTTCTTTGATTAGGAAATTTCTTGATGGATGTTGTGCATTTACTTCAATGCATTGTGCTTCTTGTTCATATGCGTGCATCCATATGTGTTTGGCTTGAATGCATTCATGTTTCTTTATTGCTTGTTTGGTTGTTTTAACCCACAAGTTTAGAGCATCTCAAGCACACTAGGATGAGTGAAGTGCATGGTCCTTTTTGTGTAATTGTGACATGGGCCTTTTTATGTTAGTGTGTGTTCTAGACTACATGCATCTTAGAACTTACACTTGTTTCATTAATGTCACACATTGGGTAACTCACTCCATTATAGTGATTTACCTCATTTCAACGATGTATGCTTCCTTGCTTTTGCATTTACTTTTCTTACTATCCGGTCTTCCATTTTCAGGATAGAGTCATTATAAGCAAAAACGGAAGCGGGAGAAAGAACACGCAGCACCGGTTGATCTACCAGCTGAAGGTAGCAACTCGGAAAGTCGCCGTACCCCCTTGCTCATATTTGTCCTACCTCGCGGTCGTACAACTTTCTGTTCGAAACTTGATATTGCCAAAATCCAGGGTGACGCAGTCGCGTAGTCGACGCGATTGCGTGAGTGGCCATCATGGGGATATGACGCGGATGCGTGAGCCATGCATCCGCGTGGTAAGGCGTGTGCGATCAGCACCAGTCCAGCACCACTCTCGCACAACTTTCGGTCGTGCACCCTTTTTTACGTTGATTTCCAGGTCACGCGGCCGCGTGAGTGACGCGGACGCGTGGGAGGCAGGTTCCCCATGTGACGCGGACGCGTCAGCGATGCAGTTGTGTGGGATGATTTGTGCTAAAGGCACGCCTCCAGCCACGCTACCGCGTGACTCTCTGTTCGATTATTTTCTTCCCAACGCACTAGTGATGCGGACGCGTCAGCGATGCTGCCGCGTCACGTGCGTGCTTTTTTTTTATAATGCAATATGCAGAATGCAATGCTAATATGAATGTTATGCAAAACTCCAGGTTCAATATAATAAAATAAAATAAAACTTGAAAACAAATAAAACTAAATAAAAATGAAAAAGGACGATCATACCATGGTGGGTTGTCTCCCACCTAGCACTTTTAGTTAAAGTCCTTAAGTTGGACATTTGATGAGCTTCCTGTTATGGTGGCTTATGCTTGAACTCATCCAGGAATCTCCACCAATGTTTGTGATTCCAATATCCTCCGGGATCCCAAACAAGGCACATAAAGCCCTTGAGAGTAGTTTTAAACAGGTTCTCAGGCTTCCAGTGTGCTGAATGTCAGAACAGACTCCAGGATCCCAAACTTTGCTTTTACACCCGTCTTTGTGTTGCTCATCATGATTCCATCTGGGTAGTAAACAATCTGAATTCCCACTAAAGCGGCCAAACAACTTCCTAGACCCATTCAGTTGAGCTTTACACCAACCTTTGCATTTAAACTTTGAGCTTCCAACCATAATGAACCTTGCAGGACAATTCTTACTACTGACCGTCTTCCTCTTACTCTTTATGCCACAAAGAGCTCTAAGTTGACCATCCGTCTCCAGTAGTCCATATTCAAGTGTAATTAGAAAGCTAAGGGATATGAATTTTACCCACTTGAATGTTGTGAAGGATGATGGCAACTTAGGGGGAGGGGTCTCCAATAACATTGGCAAGGTGATTTCAAGCTCCACTCCCTTGTGCTCTTTGACAACTTCCACTTCTTTGCAAGCTTCTTCAATTTCAACCTCTTCCTCTTGGTAGATTTCTTCCAATTCAGTCTCTTCTTCACTACTTACCAAAGGCATAGGAGGTTGTGCTTCTTCTTCTTGAATCTCCATCTCTTGATTAACCTCTTCAAAGTCTTTAGCCATGATATGCCTTGGAGGTTGTACACCCTCCTTAACATCAATTTCAAATGTCTTTGAAGGAGGCTCTATAACTTTACTTTCCCATGGAGGTTCTGCATCTCCTAAATCTTCAACTAATTCTTCTTCTTTGATAATTACAGCTTCCTCCACTTGTTCCAGTACAAAAGTATGTTCCTCATTGTCCATTGGAGTTTCTAGTGTCTCCCTTATGCCACGCTCTTTTATTGATTCTTCACATGTAGCCATGGGAGCACTTTGAGTGTCTGAGCGTCGGGAACCTAATTGACTTTTTGCTTGATTCAATTGATGAAGGGTTGCCATAAGTTGATCCACTGTTTCCTTGAGACGATCCGTTGATTCTTGTTCTGATTGGGTATCATAAGTAGGACCATAAGGCTCTTGGATTGATGGATATGGATATGGTGTATATGGAGGTGGTGGTTCTTAGGAGTAATTGGGTTGGAATTGGGGTGGTTTTATACATGGTTCATATGGTTCATAAGGTGGTTGGTATGGTGGATGTGGGTTAGGATCATATGAAGGTGAATGGTGGTAGTTGGCTTGTGAGTGTGGTGGTTCAAAGTTGTGTTGAGGAGGTTCATAGGCATATGATGGGGGTCCATCATATCTATCATCTTGGTATGCCCCCTGGAATGGCTCTTGACTATAGTAATTTGGTGGATGTTGGTTGTCACGGAAGGGTCCACCATAACTATTGTCTTAGTATGCATCGTGGAATGGTCTTTGTCTGTGGTACTGTGGAAGGTGTTGTTGCCGGAATGGTTGATCAGATCCTCGTGGCTTTTTCCATCTCTGATTGTTTTGACCTTGATGCATGTTCCTGTTATAATTTCCATTCCTTGCAACAACATTGGAACCAAACTCAAAGCGAGAGGGGTGAGAACACATAGTTAGTTAATAAAAATTTAAAAACAAAAATAAAAGCAAATTTGAAATTTAAATTTTTGAATTTGAAAATTAAAATTTGAATTTTAAATTTTGAAAATTGAATTTTTAAATTTGGAAATTGAAAATTGATTTTTTTTTCGAAAAAATCAATTTAAAAGTAAATATTTACAATAACCAATAATAAGGCACACGTTTGCAATTCTCCGGCAACGGTGCCATTTTGAAGAGAACTGAAGATTGACGGTTTAGAAGTTATAGTAAACTCTCGTTGCAAGCATAGTTACTAAACCAAACAATCAACCTTTCTTACAAATGTTTTGGTTGTCACAAGTAACAAACCCATTTAAAATTGATAACCGAGTATTTAAACCTCGGGTCGTCTTCTCAAGGAATTGCAGGGAGGTGTTCTTATTATTGGTTATGAGTCTTGTAAATTGGAGGTTTTGAAAGTAAGAAACAAGTATGTTAAATGATAAGAAAAATAAAATAGTAATAATAAAATAAACTCTTGGCAAGGTATTAGAACTGGAAGTCCTATCCTAGTTATCCTTATTAATTGTGATGAGAATTGGATTTTTCTCCGACTTTGTTAACCTCTAACTATGAAGGTAAGTTAAGTGGATGAATAAATTCTGATTCCTCAAGTCCTAGTCTCTCCTTGGGAAAAGTTAGAGTTATTCGATCTCGAATTAATTCTTGAAGGATTTTATTTTCAATCAACAATGAGTTTGATAACTCAAGTGTTTCCAATGACTCAACCAAAGCCAAAAGGGAAAAATCCAAATTATTTATATAAATAAAGGAAAGCAATCATAATTCTGAAATACCTCAAGTTATACTAATAAAGATATCAAATGTAACATGGAAGAGTTCATAAATTGAATTGGAAAAATAAATAAAAGGAAAATTGAACCTGATAAAAAGAAACAATCCTGAAAGCAAAGAAATCCTAAATCCTAATCCTAAGAGAGAGGAGAGAACCTCTCTCTCTAAAAACTATATCTCATCCTAAAACTGTGTATTGTGAGCTTGTTATGAATGGATGCATTCCCCCACTTTATAGCCTTTAATCTGTGTTTTCTGGGCCACAAACTGGGTCAGAAACAGCCCAGAATTCGCTGGTTGCGAATTCAAACACGCTGATTTTTCGTCACTGCGACGCGGCCGCGTGGAGCACGCGTTCGCATTGCCTAGCGTCAGGGCAACTATGGCATATTATATATCAAATCAAAGCCCCAGACGTTAGCTTTCCAACGCAACTAGAACCGCGTCATTTGGACCTCTGTAGCTAAAGTTATAGCTGTTTGAGTGCGAAGAGGTCAGATTGGACAGCTTAGCAATTTCTCCAACTTCTTGTATTCCTTCCACTTTTGCATGCTTCCTTTCCATCCTCTGAGCCATTCCTGCCCTGTAATCTCTGAAATCACTTAACACACATATCAAGGCATCTAATGGTAATAAGAGAGGATTAAACATAGGGAACTTAAGGCCAAAGAAGCATGTTTTCAATCAAAGCACATAATTAGGAAGGCAAATGTAAAACCATGCAAATAGTATGAATAAGTGGGTAAAGAGTTAATAAAAACCACTCAATTGAGCACAAGATAAACCATGAAATAGTGGTTTATCAGGAACCTCAATGGGAAACTTAAGTCATAGAGCCTCCTTCCAAGATGTTTGAATTTGATGTTGAGGAGGGTGTACAACCTTCAAGGCATATCATGGTTGAAGACCTTGAGGAGGTTGATCATGAGATGGGCTCAATAATTAATGAGTTTTTACCTACAATTGAATCCTCTCCCATTGAAGTAGAGGAAGAGTTTAATGTTGCAAAAGCTCGTCAAGAGGTGGAGATCATCAAAGAGGAGCCCAAGAGAGTGAAGCATACATTGGCAAGGCCGCCACTGGAGATTCCTCCCCCCGAGTCATTACCATCCAACACAACATTCAAGTGGGTAAAAATTCTTATTCTTAAACTCTACCTTCCTGCTTGAATATGGTCTGCTTGAAACGGATGGACAACTTAGAGCTATCTGCGATTTTAAGAGTAAAAGGGAGATGGTTAGCGATTAGCAACACCATCCTAGGTTCTTTATGGTTGGAAACTCAAGGCCTAATTGTAAGGGTTGGTATAATTCTCAATTGATTGGGTCTAGGAGAATGTTTGGCTGCTTACATGAAAATTCCAAGGCTAAACCACCCGGTTGGAGTGATGATGAGCCACTTATATACGGGTACAGAAACAAGATTTGGGATCCGGGCATACAAGAGGATCAACTTTGGGAGCTTGATGAGCGGATAATTTATACGCTTTTTGGCATTGATTTTAGTATGTTTTTAGTATGATTTAGTTAGTTTTTATTATATTTTTATTAGTTTTTAAATAAAAAATCATATTTCTGGACTTCACTATGAGTTTGTGTGTTTTTCTATAATTTCAGGTATTTTCTGGCTGAAATTGAGGGAACTGAGCAAAAATCTTATTCAGGCTGAAAAAGGACTACAGATGCTGTTGGATTCTGACCTCTCTGCACTCGAAATGGATTTTCTGGAGCTAAAGGAATCCAAATGGCGTGCTCTTAATTGCGATGGAAAGTAGACATTCAGGGCTTTCCAGCGATATATAATAGTCTATACTTTGATCAAAGATAAACGACATAAACTGGCATTCAACGCCAGTTCCCTGTTGTAGTCTGGCGTCAAATGCCAGAAACAGGTTACAAATTGGAGTTGAATGCCAAAAACAGGTTACAACCTAGCGTTCAACTCCAGAAACAGCCTAGGTATGTGAGAAGCTTAAGTCTCAGCCCCAGCACACACCAAGTGGGCCCCAGAAGTGGACTTCTGCACCAATTATCTTTGTTCATTCATTTTCTGTAAACCTAGGTTACTAGTTTAGTATTTGAACAACATTTAGAGATTTATTTAGTACCTCGTGACATTTTAGATCTGAACTTTGTACTCTTTGACAGTATGAGTCTCTAAACTCCATTGTTGGGGGTGAGGAGCTCTGCTGTGTCTCGATGAATTAATGCAATTATTTTTGTTTTCTATTCAAACACGCTTGTTTCTATCTAAGATGTTTATTCGCACTTCAATATGATGGATGTGATGATCCATGACACTCATCATCATCCTCAACCTATGAACGCGTGCTTGACAACCACCTCCGTTCTACCTTCGATTGAATGAATATCTCTTGGATTCCTTAATCAGAATCTTCGTGGTATAAGCTAGAATCCATTGGCAGCATTCTTGAGAATCCGAAAAGTCTAAACCTTGTCTGTGGTATTCTGAGTAGGATTCAGGGATTGAATGACTGTGACGAGCTTTAAATTCACAAGGGCTGGGCATAGTGACAGACGCAAAAGGATTAATAGATCCTATTCCAGCATGAGTGGGAACCGACAGATGATTAGCCGTGCGGTGACAGCGCACCTGGACCTTTTTCACTGAGAGGACGGATGGTAGCCATTGACAACAGTGATCCACCAACACACAGCTTGCCATAGGAGGAATCTTGCGTGCGTGAAGAAGAAGACAAGGAGAAAGCAGAGTTTCAGAAGACAAAGCATCTCCAAAACTCCAACATATTCTCCATTACTGCAGAACAAGTATTTAATTCATGATCTTTTATTCTTCGCAATTCATACTGATAATTATAATTGATTTCCTGACTAAGATTTACAAGATAACCATAGATTGCTTCAAACCAACAATCTCCGTGGGATCGACCCTTACTCACGTAAGGTATTACTTGGACGACCCAGTGCACTTGCTGGTTAGTTGTGCAAATTTGTGAGAAATAATAATATTGACATTGACATACACAATTTCGTGCACCAAGTTTTTGGCGCCGTTGCCGGGGAATGTTTGAGTTTGGACAACTGACGGTTTATTTTGTTGCTTAGATTAGGAAAAATTTTTCTTTTTGGTTTAGAGTCTTCTATTATTGTTTTTGGTTGAAATTATTTTTTTAAATCCTTATTTTCTCTTTTAAAATTTTTTGAATTTTTTTTTAACTAATAATTGAGTTTTTCTGTTTGAGTTTAGTGTCATGTTTTAAGTTTGGTGTCAACTGCATGTTTTTATTTCCCTTTAAATTTTCGAATTGCATGTTCTTTGTTCTTTCTTAATCTTCAAGTTGTTTTTGTTTATTTTCCTTGTTTGATCTTTAGATTTTCTTGTTTTGTGATTTTTCTTGTTTTTCTTGTGCATTTTCGAATTAATAGCATCTAAAAAAAAAGATTTATTTATACCTTGTTAAAACACTTTAAATTTATAGCTCAATTGGCTAGAGCGTGGTTCTTATGTTCTTAGTAATTGGCTATCCTTTTTTTAAAAACTTTTTCAAAAATAATTTTTCTTTGAATAAATCTTGTGCCAAACTTTAAATTTGGTGTTTTCTTGTTGATTTTTCTTTAGTTTTCGAAAGTTTTATTTTGGTTTTCCAAAAATTTTAAGTTTGGTGTTCTATCTTCATGTTCTTGTTGTACTTGTGAGTCTTCAAAGTGTTCTTGAGTCTTCCTTGTGTTTTGATCTTTAAAATTTTTAAGTTTGGTGTTCCTTGGTATTTCCCTCCTAAATTTTCGAAAATAAGGAGCATTAGATCTAAAAATTTTATGTTTTGTGTCTTTTTATTATTTTTCTCTTTCCTCATTGAATTCAAAAATATCTTTTTCCTTTATTTTAATTGATTTTTCGAATTTTTCTTTTAAAAATTCAGATTTTATTTTAAAAATTTTTTATTTTATCTTATCTTAGTTTTAAAATTTCGAAATTCCAATCTTTTTCAAAAAACTCATATCTTTTTCAAAATCTTATCTTATCTTATTTCAAATTTCAAATTTCAACTTCCAAAAGTCAAAATTCAAATTTCAAAATTCAAATTTCAAAATTTCAAATTTCAAAATTAATTTTCAAATTTAAAATTTAAATTTCAACACTTTTTAATTTAAATTCCTTATCTTCTCTTACCTAGCTTATCTTATCTTTTCTAATCTCAAATCTTAAAATCAAATCTTTTTCATATCTTTTCTTTTTT
>NC_029792.2:73109059-73114824 GCF_000816755.2 Arachis ipaensis
TTTCAAAAAAAAATATTTGCAATCCGCATCATTTCCCTTTCTCAATCATGGACCTAAGTGGAAATGAACAGTCTAGAAGGACTCTGGGGTCATATGCTAACCCCACTACTGCTTCATATGGGAGCAGTATCTGTATACGCTCCATTGGAGTCAGTAGCTTTGGGTTGAATCCTCAGCTCATTATCATGGTGCAGCAAAGTTGCCAGTATTCCGGTCTTCCACAAGAAGAACCTACAGAGTTTCTGGCACAATTTTTATAAGTTGCTGACACAGTACATGATAAGGAAGTAGATCAGGATGTCTACAGATTATTACTGTTTCCATTTGCTGTAAAAGACCAAGCTAAGAGGTGGTTAAATAACCAACCTAAGGCTAGCATAAGGACATGGAAACAGCTGTCAGAAAAATTCCTGAATCAATACTTCCCTCCAAAACGGATGACACAGCTAAGGCTGGACATCCAAGGCTTTAAACAAGGAGATAATGAATCTCTTTATGATGCCTGGGAGAGATAAAGAGAGATGCTAAGAAAATGCCCCTCTGAAATGTTTTCAGAATGGGTGCAGTTAGACATCTTCTATTATGGGCTTGCAGAGAGAGCTCAAATTTCTCTAGATCACTCAGCTGGTGGATCTATACACATGAGAAAGACAATTTAAGAGGCTCAAGAGCTTATTGATACAGTTGCCAGAAATCAGCATCTATACCTAAATATTGAATCTTCCATGAAAGAAGAGGCTAAAACAGTAACTGCTGAACTCAGTCCTGCAGAACAAATTACTGAATTCAATCATCAATTAGACTTTCTAACAAAACAGCTGGCCGAATTCAAGGAGATACTACAAGACACAAGAATGGCTAATATAAATATGGAGGTACAGTTGAAGCAAACAGAACAACAGTTATCAAAACAAATAATAGAAGAGTGCCAAGCAGTTCAATTAAGAAGTGGGAAAACATTAAATACCTCACTTCAAGGCAGCAGGAAGCTAAGAAAAGAACAAACTGCTATCCAAAATCCCTCTGAGGATAGTAAGAGCCCAGAGAGGAATAACTCTGGCGTTCAAACGCCAGAGACAGGCAAGGATTTGGCATCAAATGCCCAATGGAAGCTCAGTTCTTGCGTTCAAACACCAGGAACAAGTAAGGAGTTGGCATCCAACGCCACTCCAGCTTCTAACCCTGGCATTCAAATGCCAGTGAGGGAACACTCACAAGTGCTGATAACAACCCCTCTAAAAAGGCTTCTCCAACCACCTCTATAGGAAATAAACCTGTAGTAACTAAGGTTGAGGAATATAAAAACTCCGCCAAGAGGAGCAGGATAAGCAATTTGCTCGCTTTGTAGATTATCTCAGGACTCTTGAAATAAAGATTCTATTTGCAGAGGCACTTGAGCAAATACCTTCTTATGCCAAGTTCATGAAGGAGATCTTGAGTCATAAGAAGGATTGGAGAGAAACTGAAAGAGTTCTCCTCACTGAAGAATGCAGTGCAGTCATTTTAAAAAGCTTTCCAGAAAAGCTTAAAGATCCCGGAAGCTTTCTAATACCATGCACACTAGAGGGTAATTGCACTAAGACAGCTTTATGTGATCTTGGGGCAAGCATCAACCTAATACCTGCATCCACTATCAGAAAGCTTGGTTTAACTGAAGAAGTTAAACCAACCCGGATATGTCTCCAACTTGCTGATGGCTCCATTAAATACCCATCAGGCGTGATTGAGGACATGATTGTCAGGGTTGGGCCATTCGCCTTTCCCACTGATTTTGTAGTGCTGGAAATAGAGGAGCACAAAAGTGCTACTCTCATTCTAGGAAGACCTTTCCTAGCAACTGGACGAACTCTCATTGATGTCCAAAAGGGGGAAGTAACCCTGAGAGTCAATGAGGATTAGTTTAAGTTGAATGCTGTCAAAGCCATACAGTATCCAGACACACCAAAAGACTGCATGAAAGTTGATCTCATTGACTCTTTGGTAGAGGAGGTCAACATGGCTGAGAGTCTTGAATCAGAGCTGGAAGACATCTTTAAAGATGTTCAGCCTGATTTGAAGGGTTCAGAGGAACTGAAAGAGCCTCTGAGATTTCCTCAGGAAGAGGAGAAACCTTCTAAACCCGAGCTCAAGCCATTACTACCATCCCTGAAATATGCATTTCTAGGAGAAGGTGACACTTTTCCAGTGATCATAAGCTCTGATTTAAACCCACTGGAAGACGAAGCACTAATTCATGTGCTAAGGACACACAAAACAGCTCTTGGGTGGTCCACAAGTGACCTTAAGGGCATAAGCCCAGCTAGATGCATGCACAAAATCCTATTGGAGGATGATGCTAAACCAGTGGTTTAACCACAGAGGCGGCTTAATCCAGCCATGAAGGAAGTGGTGCAGAAAAAGGTCACCAAATTACTGGAGGCTGGGATTATTTATCCTATTTCTGATAGCCCCTGGGTGAGCCCTGTTCAAGTTGTTCCCAAGAAGGGAGGCATGACAGTGGTTCATAATGAAAAAAATGAACTGGTTCCTACAAGAACAGTTACAGGGTGGCGCATGTGTATTGACTACAGAAGGCTCAATATAGCCACCAGAAAGGATCATTTTCCTTTACCATTCATAGGCCAGATGCTAGAGAGACTAGCAGGTCATGAATATTACTGCTTTTTGGATGGCTATTCAGGTTACAACCAAATTACAGTAGATCCTCAGGACCAAGAGAAAACAGCATTCACATGTCCTTCTGGAGTATTTACTTACAGAAGAATGCCTTTTGGTCTGTGTAATGCACCTGCAACCTTTCAGAGGTGCATGCTCTCTATCTTCTCTGATATGGTAGAGAAATTTCTGGAAGTCTTCATTGATGACTTTTCAGTATTTGGAGACTCATTTAGCTCCTGCCTTGACCATTTAACACTTGTTCTGAAAAGATGCCAAGAGACCAACCTAGTTTTAAACTGGAAAAAATGTCACTTTATGGTGACTGAAGGAATTGTCCTTGGGCATAAAATTTCAAACAAGGGGATAGAGGTGGATCAAGCTAAAGTGAAAGTAATTGAAAAATTACCACCACCTGCTAATGTTAAGGCAATCAGAAGCTTTCTGGGGCATGCAGGATTCTACAGGAAGTTTATAAAGGATTTTTTAAAAATTGCAAAATCCCTGAGCAATCTGCTAGCTGCTGACACGCCATTTGTGTTTGACACAGAGTGTCTGCAAGCGTTTGAGACTCTGAAAGCTAAGCTGGTCACAGCACCAGTTATTTCTGTACCAGACTGGACTTTACCATTTAAATTAATGTGTGATGCCAGTGACCACGCCATTGGTGCAGTACTGGGGCATAGGCATGACAAGCTTCTACATGTCATTTATTATGCTAGCCGTGTTCGAAATGATGCCCAGAAAAATTACACTACCACAGAAAAAGAATTGCTTGCAGTGGTTTATGCCATTGACAAGTTTAGATCATACTTAGTAGGATCAAAAGTGATTGTGTACACTGACCATGCTGCTCTTAAATATCTACTCACAAAGCAGGATTCAAAACCCAGGCTCATAAGATGGGTGTTGCTTCTGCAAGAGTTTGATATAGAAATAAGAGACAGAAAAGGGACAGAGAACCAAGTGGCTGATCATCTGTCCCGGATAGAACCAGTAGAAGGGGAGTTTCCCCCCTCTATTGAGATCTCTGAGACCTTTCCGGATGAGCATTTGTTTGCCATTCAGGAAATACCATGGTTTGCAGATATTGCAAACTATAAAGCTGCAAGGTTCATACCCAAGGAGTACAGCAGGCAACAAAAGAAAAAATTAATTACTGATACAAAGTACTACTTGTGGGATGAACCCTATCTCTTTAAGAGATGTGCAGACGGAATAATCTGTAGGTGTGTGCCTAGAGAAGAAGCACAGAGGATCTTATAGTATTGCCATGGATCACAATATAGAGGCCATTTTGGAGGTGAGCGAACAGCCACCAAGGTCCTCCAATGTGGTTTCTACTGGCCTACACTCTATAGGGATTCCCGAGAGTTTGTACGTAACTGTGACAGTTGCCAAAGAGCTGGTAATCTGTCTCATGGTTACGCCATTGATAAACCCATATTTTATGATATATTTTGTGCTTAATTTGAGTGATTTACTCAATCCTTCACCCACTTATTCATATTAATTGCATGATTTTACTTCTCCTTCCTTATTATGTGATGTATGTGAAAAACATGTTTCCTATGCTTTAAAATTAATTATTTTAATTACCTTTATTTCCATTCGATGCCGTGATTAGTGTGTTGAGTAGTTTCAGATCTTCTAAGGCAGGAATGACTTAAAGGATGGAAAGGAAACATACAAAAATGGAAGGAAAGCACAAAACGGAGTCCTTGAAGAAACTGCCATCCACGCGATCGCTTAGACGACGCGATCGCATGCCAAGCGCGAATCAACAGCGACGCGGCCACATGACTGATGCGACCGCGTGACAAGAAAAGCTCCGAATGACGCGATCGCGTGACCCACGCGGATGCGTGACAGAGGCTACGCACCAGAAATTGCAGAAAACGCTCATAACGAATTCTGAAGCCCTTTTTGGCCCAAATCCAAGTCCAGAAGGCATAGACCAGAGGTTATGAAGTGAGGGAATGCATCCATTCAGGGAGAGCTCGCTAATTTTTACTTTCCATGATTTAGATTTAATTTTGAGAGAGGTTCTCTCCTCTCTCTTTAGGATTAGGATTTAGATTTAGGATTTTTATTCACTTTCAGGATTATCTCTTTTGATCAGGTTCAATATTCCTTTTATTTACCTTTGCAAGCTACTTTATGAATCCTTTCATGTTATGGATTATTCTTTTATTAATGTTATTTGAGGTATTTCAGTTTAATATTGATTTCTCTTATTTATGCTATTGTTGCTTTTACTCTGAAGACATTTTTATTCCAAGTAGATTTATTTTTCTCCTTTTGGTCTTGGTTAAGAAATCAGTAACTCAGGAGTTATCAAACTCAAACGTGATTGATAATTATTATCTTTGTTAATTGAATTGAACTTCCATAATCCCAATCTTTTCTTAGGAAATAAATAGGACTCGAAGATCAAACCAATTAATCCCTTGACCTTCCTTTATCTTAGTAAAGGTTAACAAAGTGGAATTAAGATTCAACCATCATTACCATTGATAAGGATAGCTAGGATAGGACCCCTAATTTCTCATACCTTACCAAAAGTTTGCTTTACAGTATTTATTTATTTTTAATTACCATTTAAATTATTTGTCATATTTGTTTCTCAACCTTGAAACCCCAAATTTACAATCTCCATAACCAATAATAAGAACATACTTCTCTGCAGTTCCTTGAGAAGACGACCCGAGGTTTGAATACTTCGGTTATTAATTTTTAAGGGATTTGTTACTTGTGACAACCAAAACATTTGCACGAAAGGGATTTTTGTTGGTTTAGAAACTATATCTACAACGCGACTATTTTTATGACATTCTTTACTGGCAAAATCTCAATTCGTCAAAATGGCGCCGTTGCCGGGGAACTGCTAACGTGTGCCTTATTATTGGTTATTGTAAATATTTTTCTTGTACTTGTTTATTTATTTCTGTTTTTCCTTTTTAATTTTATTTGCTACTATGGACTCTCACCCCTCTCGCTTTGAGTTTGGCTCTAACTTTGTTGAAGGAAACAGAAGTTATAGCAGGAATATGCATCAAGGTCAAACCAATCAAGGATGGATAGAGCCAAGAGGATCTAATCAATCCTTT
>NC_029792.2:73114857-73126593 GCF_000816755.2 Arachis ipaensis
AAATAGAAGTTACAGCAAGAATATGCATCAAGGTCAGACCAATCAAGGATGGATGGAGCCAAGAGGATCTAATCAACCCTTTAGGCAACAACACCCTCCAAGATATCATGGACAACGACCATTCTACAATGCATATCCAGCCGATAGATATGGTGGACAACCTTGTGACTACCAACAAGCCCCACCCCGTGCCTATAGACCAACCTCTCAACATAACCTCGAACCACCACACTCACAAGCTTCTCTTCACCATTCGCCACCGTATGATCCTTTCCTACCCCAGTTCCAATCCAATCACCCCCAAGCACCACCACTTCCATATGTTTCATGTCCAAATCCATCACCCCGAGAATCAGAGGTTCGCCTCAAGGCAACAGTAAATAAACTTCAAACAACCATTCGACAGCTGGAGCAAGTAGTAATTCAATTAGCTTCTAGATGCACGAACATTCAAGGACCAACCACAGCCCCATGTGGACAATCTAATTAAAAGCGTAGAATGAAGGAGACACTAGAAACTCCAGTGGACAAGACAGAGCATGAATTCGTACTAGAACAAGTAGAAGAAGCTGTCATTGTACAAGAAGAAGAGTTGGTTGAAGATCTAGGAGACGCTGAACCTCGATGGGAATCCAGAGTTGTGGAGAACTCCATCAAGGACGTTACAGTTGATGCTAAGGAGGATAGAGCACAATCCCCGAGGCAAGTCATTTATAAAGAACTAGACAGAATAACCCAGGACACAAATTCCCTTGATGATGATAGTCACAAGTCTAGCTCTCTTAGTAATGAACTTGCATCTGCAAGTGAATTCTCTGAAATCGAAGAATCTTCTCCAAATGAATACGAAGATGATGCAGAGGTAGATTTCTCTCAACCTCCGATCTATGACTCGAGTGATGAGGAAGACATAGAAGACTTTGACCAGGATACAGATGCATTTGAAGAATCTTGCGAAGAAGTGGAGGAATTCATAGAAGAGCACAAGGGAGTAGAACTTACAGAACCACCAGAAACACCTACCCCAAGGCCATTATCACCTAATACAAGCTTCAAGTGGGTACGATCCTTAACCTTTAAATTTACTTATTCACTTGAATATGGTTTACTTGAAACAGATGGCCAGCTTAGAGCCCTCTGCGGCTTTAAGAGTAAGAGGGAAATAGCTCATACTCAGAGCTGGTGCACAAGGTTCAGTAAGGTTCCACGCTTCAACTCGAAGTGCACGGATTGGTATCACGTTCAATCGATTGGATCTCGGAAAACGTTTGGTCACTATGGTGAGAATCTACTTTCTAAACCGCCCAGATGGAAAAATATAGATCAAAACGAAGACGGATTTAGAACCAAAGTTTGGGATCTTGGAAAATATTCTGATATTCCCCGGGAGCCTGAAAATCTGTTTGAAGCTGCTCAGAAGCTTCACATGCCTAGTTTGGGACCCCGGAGGCTGTTGGCATTCCAAATATTGGTGGAGATTTCTGGATGAATTTAAACACAAGCCGCCATAGCAGGAAGCTCTTCCAATGTCCAACTTAAGGACTTTAACTAAAAGTGCTAGGTGGAAGACAACCCACCATGGTATGATCTTTCCTTTTGCAATTTTAATTTTATTTAGTTTTGTTTGTTTTTGAATTTTATTTTATTATATTGAACCTGGAATTTTGCATCTCACTCATATTAATCATTGCATTCTGCACTTTTCATGCATATATATAAAAAAAAGGGTGCGCGACACGACCGCAATCGCGTCAATGGCGAAATACACTTCCCACGCGACCGCGTCCTCCACGCGGCCGCGTGACCTAGAAATCGGCGTAAGAATCCAACATCCAGAAAGTTGGGCGGGAATCGAGCGGCCATTGTGCGTCTAGCACAAAATGACCCACACGATCGCGTACCTGACGCGATTGCGTCACTTGCACATAATCAATCCCACGCGACCGCGTGAGCGACGCGATCGCGTCGCATGGATTGCACAAATCCCAAAAGGAGATAGAGAGTTGGGTTGGAACGATGCTGGATTCGTGCGTTTAGCACAAATTCCAGCGACGCGATCGCATGCCTCAGGCGATCGCGTCCCACCCCCTTTTTATCCCTTCCATGCGATCGCGCGACCCACGCGATTGCGTCACCCCCAGTTCGCACCAGCCACGCGACCGCGTGCACCACGCGGCCACATGGATTCAAATTTATAACCCCCCAGGTCACGCGAAACCCTATTCTCGTGCCCCCCCTGAACCCCCTCCCATCCCTTCTCTCTTCTCCAATCCAACCACCACCACCCAGTCACCACCACCGCCACCCCCAGACGCTGCCGCCCGTCCCAGACACCGCCGCCACCTTTCCTCCTTTCCTCCCTCCCCTTCTTTCTCCTTCTTTCTTCCTCTTTCAGCTCCTTTTCGCCACTGCTCCTCCGCGCACCACCACCCACCGCCGCCGCCCGTCCCAGCCGCTCTGTTTAATTGCGCCGTTTGTGTTTATTGCTTTATGTTTTCGCAATCCTGCTGCTGCTGTGATGTTAGTCCATATGCTGTAATTCCTTATTTCATGCTGCTCTTTACTCTGTTTTTCATGATTCTTATTCCTTATATGTAATTGCAGCTTTATTCATAATTCATATGAACTATTTGATTGCTGTTTATTTTCCGGGACAATCTAATTTTAGCCGGAATGCTGCCCAAATTTCTGTAAAATGTTTTCATTCATGTTTTGGTTTTGGCATTTTGAACTCCGTTTTCATCTGCTTTATCCAAACCATTTCATGAATGCTAGGGAATGCTCTCTATCCTTTTTGATTTCCTGGTTCATAAACTGCATTGGTGATGTTTTGATTCCAATTTTTGCTTTCTCTATATCTATTTGAATCAGCATCAACCTGTTTTCCTTATGTGGTTATGAGTTACCTATAGTTTCTAACTGTGAATGCTTGTTACTTAAAAACTTTATCCTTATGCCACTTACCTTAACCCATTTTTCACTAACTCACTAATTCTAATTTTCTGACACTCTTTTTCAATTCTAACCAAACTCACCTTTTAAAATCTCTTTTCTGGTTTTTCACTTTCTTTTAACTTTCTAACCATGGCATACTGATAATTTTTCCTACTTAACATGCCTTTTATTACATTTTGGGATTGTGAATTCTTCCTTTCAAACTTTTCACTCCTATACAATCCTTAATGCACATTCACTTAACTCATTTACCTCATTCTAATTCTCCTTTGCCACTTTGTGTTTCTTTTGACTATTTGCCTATTTGTTTTCCTATTTTTATTATATCCTGGTTTTCTGTTTTTCAGGATGTCTGATTCCCAGAGAAAGGAAAAAGGAAAGGCTACCACTAGCAAATGTAAAAGAGGAGATTCATCTATGTCCATCATAGATCTAATGTATGATGCCTCCTGGCGGGAGAAACACTTTACCCCGCAGGAGAAGGCTGACCAACTGCTTCCTGCCACTGATCCAAAAAAATTTGCAAACCGATACTGTGAGCTGAAGTATCCGGTGTTTGCAACATCCAGGAACCTATACCTGGAGAGAACTCTGATGATCCCGGAAGAACTCCAGCAGTACACCTCTGACCAAATCAAACAAAGAGGCTGGTTCTTCCTAGAGAGACCTCTGACTGAGGTCAATGCATCTTGGGTTAGGGAATTCTACTACAATTACTTCAAAACCTCCCTAGATGCAGTGAACCTCAGAGGGAAGCAGATTTTGGTTACTGAGGAGGCAATAGAAGATGTTCTGAAACTTCTGCCTAAGACTGCTCAGACAGATGGTTATCAAAAAGCTGAGGAGGATATGCGCTATATGCGATTTGACTGGGATGCAGTAAAGGCGAGGATCGCCCTTGACCCGACAGTCCCTTGGATCATGGGTCAGAACACCACCATGCCCAAGGGGGATCAAGCGGATTTACCTGAACGATGAGGCTCGGCTATGGCATCAGATATTCAGCAACTACATTATGCCGAGTACTCACGAGACTGAGATACCAGCCGCTATTATCACCCTCCTTTGGTGTGTGATGGAGGGTAAGGACCTATACCTGCCACGCTTTATCCGGCACTATATGGCCAAGGTCCACGTCCGAGGCACTCTTCCCTTTCCCTATCTAGTTACACAGCTGGGCCGTCGAGCTGACGTGCCATGGCAGGATGCTGATGAGAGGCCACCTGCTGTAGAATGCAAGAAGATTATCCCACACAGCAGAAACTTTCTGGCCTTGGGCTACAGACCTCCATTCCTGACTGCCACTGCTGAGACAGCCACACCTTCTGCCGGCCCCTTTTCCTCCACAGCCACACCTGCCACCACCATTGCACCTCCACCTGCCCCAGAGCCCATCTATCATCTAGTGCACCGCTTGTTTCGACAACTTGACCAGATGGAGCGTCACAACAAGTGATGCTATGAGCACCTGAAGCTGATGATACGCTCTGGCGACATCCCCTCCGAGCCAGACACACCATCCGAGGCATCTGAGGAGGAGGCGAATGATCCCGATGCTGAGACCCATCCCCAGGGAGAGACAGAGCAGGCAGGCACAGAGCAGGCTACACCACAGGCAGAGGTTCCACATCAGATTGAGGCTGCAGATCCTGAGATCCCTATCCAGACAGCACCTCCTCTGCAGCAGCCAGTTCCTCAGACCACCACCACAGAGACTCCAGCTACCATCCCTTCCAGTGATGACACCCCTTCACACCCTGCTTGAGTGAGCATCAGGGACAATGCTTCATTTTAAGTGTGGGGAGGTTGCCATCTCTGGCGTATTATTTTGGTGAACCACTACAGACTCTTTTTCTTTTATTTTGGATATTTTTCTGTATTTTTCTCTCTATTTTTATTTTTATTTTCTGAGTATTTATACATTGCTACTTTTATGTATTTTTACTCTATTCCTGCATTTTGCGTTTTTAGTTCATATTTTAGTTATTTAGTTTAGCTTGCAATTCTAACTTAGTAGTTATAGAAATTGTGGATTAATTAGTATAGTTTACCCTTTTAGCATATGATAGCTTATTTTAAATTGAAAATATAGAAAGGAAGTAAACTAGAGACTTTAACAGAATTAAAACAATCCACACACCTTGTATATATAGCATTACATGTTAGTTAGTTAACAACATTTCATCAAGGAGAAACACTAGAACTTTAAAGCCACCTTAAGTTTTACATTGAGAATAATGGGAATTTTTAACTAAACCTGCATGACATACATAACTGATAAATGATTTTTGAGCTAGAGAACATATAGCCTGTGAATTTTGAGCTTAATTGTATGGTTACATTCAAACCATAAATTTTATCCCTGTGTGTTCTGCCCTTCTTTTATATTCTGATGTTCTTTACTTTGTTTTAATCTATATGTCTGATTATAGAATATAAAGATACATACCAAGAGAGTGACTGAGGCCATTATTTGATTTTAACCCACTTGTCCCAAAAATAGCCTACCTTTTACATCACCTTTGTTAGCCCCCTTGAGCCTTTAAATCCCCCCCCCCTTTTTTTTTAATAACCACATTACTAGCCTTAAGCAGAAAAACAAAATAAAAAACCCAAGTTGAATCCTTGGTTAGCTTAAGATAGAAATTGTTTATTGTTTAAGTGTGGGGAAACCTGTTGGGAACATAGATGATAAAAAGAAAGGGTAGGAAGTTGAAAGAAATAAAATTAATCAAAATAAAATTTTTGGGAAACATGCTCATGTAAAATCAAAATAATTGAATTACCATGTGCATTAAAAAAGGCCTTATACATATATCCTTACCTTTACCCTGGCCCCATTACAACCTTAATTAAAGACCTCATGATTTTTGGTATGTCTATATTCTATAATTGTTGATTGGTTAGATGAAGAACAAAGTTATAGAAAGGAGGAATAAAAAGAAGAATAGAGTGATTAACCCAATAAACACTGAGTGACTAGAGAGTAAACACAAATCCAGTGAGGGTTCAATAGCTCATTAACATTTATCTCTGTTTAAATTATTTAATTGTCTTGCAAATTTGTAAAATGCTTTTCTCTCCCATCTCAATTGTAAAGGCACTATATTACTATCTAAGGTTAGGCTATATATATATGTATATGATGACTCCTTGAGAATGTGAATTAATTCAACTACATGCAAGCCTTATATACAAGTGAGTGAATAAATTAGAATTGCATGACTCATTTAGGTAGTTGCATTTAGAATAGGTTGCATTGCATAACATTCCACCACTTTAATCTTACCTTACTCTTTACCTTGGATTTAGCATGAGGACATGCTATTGTTTAAGTGTGGGGAGGTTGATAAACCCATATTTTATTATATATTTTGTGCTTAATTTGAGTGATTTATTCAATCCTTCACCCACTTATTCATATTAATTGCATGATTTTACTTCTCCTTCCTTATTATGTGATGTATGTGAAAAACATGTTTCCTATGCTTTAAAATTAATTATTTTAATTACCTTTATTTCCATTCGATGCCGTGATTAGTGTGTTGAGTAGTTTCAGATCTTCTAAGGCAGGAATGACTCAAAGGATGGAAAGGAAACATACAAAAATGGAAGGAAAGCACAAAACGGAGTCCTTGAAGAAACTGGCATCCACGCGATCGCATGGACGACGCGATCGCATGCCAAGCGCGAATCAACAGTGACGCGGCTGCATGACTGACGCGACCGCGTGACAAGAAAAGCTCCAAATGACGCGACCGCGTGACCCACGCGGACACGTGACAGAGGCTACGCACCAGAAATTGCAGAAAACGCTCATAGCGAATTCTGAAGCCCTTTTTGGCCCAAATCCAAGTCCAGAAGGCATAGACCAGAGGTTATGAAGTGAGGGAATGCATCCATTCTGGGAGAGCTCGCTAATTTTTACTTTCCATGATTTAGATTTAGTTTTGAGAGAGGTTCTCTCCTCTCTCTTTAGGATTAGGATTTAGATTTAGGATTTTTATTCACTTTCAGGATTATCTCTTTTGATCAGGTTCAATATTCCTTTTATTTACCTTTGCAAGCTACTTTATGAATCCTTTCATGTTACAGATTACTCTTTTATTAATGTTATTTGAGGTATTTCAGTTTAATATTGATTTCTCTTATTTATGCTATTGTTGCTTTTACTCTGAAGACATTTTTATTCCAAGTAGATTTATTTTTCTCCTTTTGTTCTTGGTTTAGAAATCAGTAACTCAGGAGTTATCAAACTCAAACATGATTGATAATTGTTATCTTTGTTAATTGAATTGAACTTCCATAATCCCAATCTTTTCTTAGGAAATAAATAGGACTCGAAGATCAAACCAATTAATCCCTTGATCTTCCTTTATCTTAGTAAAGGTTAATGGTGCACGAATTTGTATATGTCAATGTCAATATTACTATTTCTTACAAATTCGCACAACTAACCAGCAAGTGCACTGGGTCGTCCAAGTAATACCTTACGTGAGTAAGGGTCGAATCCCACGGAGATTGTTGGCTTGAAGCAAGCTATGGTTATCTTGTAACTCTTAGTCAGGATATAATATCAATAATAATTTTTAGTTTTAATTGTAAAACGTCAAAGGGCATAAAATAAATAATTGTTACTCAATAATAGAGAATATGTTGGAGTTTTGGAGATGCTTTGTCCTCTTTATTTCAGCTTTTCTCTTGTACTCCTCTTCACACACGCAAGGCTCCTTCCATGGCAAGCTGTATGTAGGGTGTCACCGTTGTCAATGGCTACTTCCCATCCTCTCAGTGAAAATGGTCTAAATGCTCTGTCACAGCACGGCTAATCATCTATTGGTTCTCGATCATGTCGGAATAGAATCCATTGATTATTTTGCGTCTGTCACTACGCCCAATAATCGCGAGTTTGAATCGCATCATAGCCATTCAATCCTTGAATCCTACTGGAATACCACAGACAAGGTTTAGACATTTCAGATTCTCATGAATGACGCCATCAATTCTAGCTTATACCACGAAGATTCTGATTACGGAATCCAAGAGATACTCATTCAATCTAATGTAGAACGGAGGTGGTTGTCAGGCACGCATTCATAGGTTGAGGATGGTGATGAGTGTCACAGATCATCACATCCATCATATTGAAGTGCGAATGAACATCTTAGATAGGAACAAGCGTGTTTGAATGGAAAACATAAGTAATTGCATTAATTCATCGAGACACAGCAGAGCTCCTCACCCCCAACAATGGAGTTTAGAGACTCATGCCGTCAAAGAGTACAAAGTTCAGATCTAAAATGTCATGAGGTACAAAATAAGTCTCTAAAATTTGTTTAAATACTAAACTAGTAACCTAGGTTTACAGAAAATGAGTAAACTAAGATGGATAGTGCAAAAATCCACTTCTGAGGCCCACTTAGTGTGTGCTGGGGCTGAGACTTAAGCTTCTCACGTGCCTGGGCTGTTTCTGGAGTTGAACGCCAGGTTGTAACCTGTTTCTGGCGTTGAACTCCAACTTGTAACTTGTTTCTGGCGCTGAACGCTAGACTACAACATGAAACTGGCGTTGAACGCCAGTTTACGTCATCTATCCTTGAGCAAAGTATGGGCTATTATATATTGCTGGAAAGCCCTGGATGTCTACTTTCCAACCCAATTAAAATCGCGCCAATTAAACTTCTGTAGCTCCAGAAAATCCATTCCGAGTGCAGAGAGGTCAGAATCCAACAACATCAGCAGTCCTTTTTCTGCCTGAATCAGATTTTTGCTCAGCTCCCTCAATTTCAGCCAGAAAATACCTGAAATTACAGAAACACACAAACTCATAGTAAAGTCCAGGAATATGATTTTTATTTAAAAACTAATAAAAATATAATAAAAAGTGACTAAAATATATTAAAAACTACCTAAAAACAATGCCAAAAAGCGTATAAATTATCCGCTCATCACAACACCAAACTTAAATTGTTGCTTGTCCCCAAGCAACTAAAAACAAAGTAGGATAAAAAGAAGAGAATATACAATGAATTCCAAAAACATCTATGAAGATCAGTCTTAATTAGATGAGCGGGGCTATTAGCTTTTTGCTGCTGAACAGTTTTGGCATCTCACTTTATCTTTTGAAGTTCAGAATGATTGGTATCTATAGGAACTCAGAATTCAGATAGTGTTATTGACTTTCCTAGTTCAGTATGTTGATTCTTGAACACAGCTACTTTATGAGTCTTGGCCGTGGCCCTAAGTACTCTGTTTTCCAGTATTACCACCGAATACATACATGCCACAAACACATAACTGGGTGAACCTTTTCAGATTGTGACTCAGCTTTGCTAAAGTCCCCAATTAGAGGTGTCCAGGGTTCTTAAGCACACTCTATTTTTTCTTTGGACCTCGACTTTAACCGCTCAGTCTCAAGTTTTCACTTGACACCTTCACGCCACAAGCACATGGTTAGGGACAGCTTGGTTTAGCCGCTTAGGCCAGGATTTTATTCCTTTAGGCCCTCCTATCCACTGATGCTCAAAGCCTTGGATCCTTTTTATTACCCTTGCCTTTTGGTTTTAAGGGCTATTGGCTTTTTGCTCTTGCCTTTTGGTTTAAAGAGCTTTTGGATTTTTCTGCTTGCTTTTTCTTTTTCTTGCTCTCTTTTTTTGCGCATTTTTTTCTGCAAGCTTTGTTCTTCACTGCTTTTTCTTGCTTCAAGAATCATTTTTATGATTTTTCAGATTATCAAATAACATTTCTCCTTTTCATCATTCTTTCAAGAGCCAACACATAGTAAACGAAAAATAGGAAAATAAGAACAAGGAGATTAAGGAATGGGTCCACCTTAATGAGGGTGGCATCTTCCTCTTCTTGAAGAACCAATGGTGCTCTTGAGCTCCTTTATGTTTCTTCCTTGTCTTTGTTGCTCCTTCCTCATAGCTCTTTGATCTGCAGTCAAATGCTCTACCACTGAACTATGGACCCTTGAGATGAACCTCTCCATCTCTCATGACTCGGAGGTGGAAGTAACTGCCTTCCTTTTCCTCTTTCTAGAGATCTCTCCGGCCTAGGTGCCATAAATGGTTATGGAAAAACAAAAAGCAACGCTTTTTTCCACACCAAACTTAAAAGGTTTGCTCGTCCTCGAGCACAAGAAGATAGAAGGGAGTAGAAGGAGAAGTGTGATGGGTGGGTATGGGAAGGAAATGGTTTGAATTGGAATGGTGAGGTAGGTGGGGATCCTGTGGGGTCCACAGATCAAGTGGGGCCAAGGACTTAACATCCCTGCTCCAATTAGGCGTGTAAAACGCCCTTGCTGTGCAATCCTGGCGTTTAACGCCAGACTGCTGCTTGTTTCTGGCGTTAAATGCCCAAATGTAGCCTGTTTCTGGCGTTTAACGCCAGGCAGATGCTTGTTTCTGGCGTTAAACGCCAGCTTGGTGCTTGTTTCTGGCGTTTAAACGCCAGACTGCTCTCCTCCAGGGTGTGCTATTTTCAATGCTATTTTTGATTATGTTTTTGATTTTTCAGTAGTTTTTGTGACTTCACATGATCATCAACCTAATAAATCACGAAATAACAAAAAGAAAATAAAATAGATATGATTAAATAACATTAGGTTGCCTCCCAATAAGCGCTTCTTTAAAGTCAATAGCTTGACAGTGAGCTCTCATGGAGCCTCACAGATAATCAGAGCAAGGTTGGAACCTCCCAACACCAAACTTAGAGTTTGATTATGGCCTCCCAACACCAAACTTGGAGTTTGAATGTGGGGGTTTTGTTTGACTCTGTATTGAGAGAAGCTTTTCATGCTTCCTCTCCATGGTTACAGAAGGAGAACCTTGTGTCTTATAGTTTGCAATGTCTGCAAACCACAGAGCTTCCTGAATAGCAAACAATTGCTCATCCGAAAAGTTTCAGAGATCTCAGTAGGAGGGAGGGATGCTCTTGCTACTGGTTCTATCCGGGACAGGTGATCAGCTACTTGATTCTCTGTCCCTTTTCTGTTTCTTATTTCTATATCAAACTCTTGCAGAAGCAACACCCATCTTATGAGCCTGGGCTTTGAATCCTGCTTTGTGAGTAGATATTTAAGAGCAGCATGGTCAGTGTACACAATCACTTTTGATCCTACTAAGTATGATCTAAACTTGTCAATGGCATAAACCACTGCAAGCAACTCTTTTTCTGTGGTTGTGTAATTTTTCTGGGCATCATTTAGAATGTGGCTAGCATAATGAATGACATGCAGAAGCTTGTTATGCCTCTGTCCTAGTACTACACCAATGGCATGGTCACTGGCATCACACATTAGTTCAAATGGTAATGTCCAGTCTGGTGCAGAAATAAGTGGTGCTGTGAGCAGCTTAGCTTTCAGAGTTTCAAATGCCTGCAAACACTCTGTGTCAAACATAAATGGCGTGTCAGCAGCTAGCAGATTACTCAGAGGTTTTGCAATTTTTGAAAAATCCTTTATAAACCTCCTATAGAATCCTGCATGCCCCAGAAAGCTTCTGATTACCTTAACATTGGTGGGTGGTGGTAATTTTTCAATTACCTCTACCTTAGCTTGATCCACCTCTATTCCCTTGTTCAAAATTTTATGCCAAAGGACAATTCCTTCAGTCACCAAAAAGTGACATTTTTCCCAATTTAGAACCAGGTTAGTCTCTTGGCATCTTTTCAGAACAAGTGCTAGATGGTTAAGACAGGAGCTAAATGAGTCTCCAAATACTGAGAAGTCATCCATGAAGACTTCCAGAAATTTCTCTACCATATCAGAGAAGATAGAGA
>NC_029792.2:73126611-73129339 GCF_000816755.2 Arachis ipaensis
AGATGCGGGGATTAGGTTGATGCTTGCCCCAAGATCACATAAAGCTGTCTTGGTGCAATTACCCTCTAATATGCATGGTATCATAAAGCTCCCGGGATCTTTAAGCTTTTCTGGGAAGCTTTTCGGAATGACTGCACTGCATTCTTCAGTGAGGAGAACTCTTTCAGTTTCTCTCCAATCCTTCTTATGACTCAAGATATCTTTCATGAACTTGGCATAAGAGGGTATTTGCTCAAGTGCCTCTGCAAACGGAATCTTTATTTCAAGAGTTCTGAGATAGTCTACAAAGCGAGCAAATTGCTTATCCTGCTCCTCTTGGCGGAGTTTTTGAGGATAAGGTATCTTGGCTTTGTACTCCTCAACCTTGGTTGCTGCAAGTTTATTTCCTACAGAAGTGGTTGGGAAAGCCTTTTTAGAGGGGTTGTTATCAGCACTTGTGTGTGTCTGATCCCTCACTGGCGTTTGAATGCCAGGGTTGGAAGCTTGATTGGCGTTGGACGCCAACTTCCTACCTGTTTCTGGCGTTTGAACACCAGAACTGAGCTTCCATTGGGCGTTTGACGCCAGCTCCTTGCCTGTTCCTGGCGTTTGAACGCCAGAACTGTGTGTGGGTTGGGCGTTTAACGCCAGCTTTGCACCCTTTTCTGGCATTTGAACGCCGGAGTTATTCTTCTTTGGGCTCTTACTGTCCTCAGAGGGATTTTGGATAGTATTTTGCTCATCCTCTGTCAGTTGTTCTTTTCTTGGCTTTTTGCTGCTCTGAAGTGAGGTATTTAATGTTTTCCCACTTCTTAATTGAACTGCTTGGCACTCTTCTGTTATTTGTTTTGATAACTGCTGTTTTGTTTGCTTCAACTGTACTTCCATATTCATATTAGCCATTCTTGTGTCTTGTAGTATCTCTTTGAATTCGGCTAGCTGTTTTGTTAGAAAATCTAATTGCTGATTGAATTTAGTAACTTGTTCTGCAGGACTGAGTTCAGCAGTTACTGTTTTAGCCTCTTCTTTCATGGAAGACTCACTACTTAGGTACAGATGCTGATTTCTGGCAACTGTATCAATGAGCTCTTGAGTTTCTTCAATTGTCTTTCTCATGTGTATAGATCCACTAGCTGAGTGATCCAAAGACATCTGAGCTTTCTCTGTAAGCCCATAATAGAAGATGTCTAATTGCACCCACTCTGAAAACATTTCAGAGGGGCATTTTCTTAGCATCTCTTTGTATCTCTCCCAGGCATTATAAAGAGATTCATTATCTCCTTGTTTAATGCCTTGGATGTTCAGCCTTAGCTGTGTTATCCATTTTGGAGGGAAATATTGATTCAGAAATTTTTCTGACAGCTGTTTCCATGTCCATATGCTAGCCTTAGGTTGGTTATTTAACCACCTCTTAGCTTGGTCTTTTACAGCAAATGAAAACAGTAATAATCTGTAGACATCCTGATCTACTTCCTTATCATGTACTGTGTCAGCAATTTGTAAAAACTGTGCCAGAAACTCTGTAGGTTCTTCCTGTGGAAGACTGGAATACTGGCAACTTTGCTGCACCATGATAATGAGCTGAGGATTCAACTCAAAACTACTGACTCCAATAGAGGGAATACAGATACTACTCCCATATGAAGCAGTAGTGGGGTTAGCATATGACCCCAGAGTCCTTCTGGACTGTTCATTTCCACTTAGATCCATGATGGAGAAAGGGAGATCATGTGGATTGCAAATTTTTTTTTTGAAAACCGAGATTAAAATAAAATAAAATAAAATAAAATAAATGAAAAATTGACTATAATTTCGAAAATTTGAAGAAAAATAAAAAAAAATTGAAAACTAAATTAATTAATTAAAAAGATTTGAAAAAGATGTGGGTGAGGATTTTCAAAAAAAATGAAGAAGGAGAAATTGGTTAGGAAGTTTTGAAAAAGATATGTCTTAAAATTAAAGATACTTCTAAGAAAATAAAATAAAATAATTAAAAAAAGAAAAATGTGAAAAAGATTTGATTTTAAGATTTGAGATTAGAAAAGATAAGATAAGCTAGGTAAGAGAAGATAAAAAATTTAAATTAAAAAGTTTTGAAATTTAAATTTTAAATCTGAAAATTAAATTTTGAAATTTTGAAATTTGAAATTTGAAATTTTGAAAATTGAAATTTGAAAATTGAAATTTGAAAGTTGAAATTTGAAATTTGAAATAAGATAAGATAAGATTTTGAAAAAGATATGATTTTTTTTTTTGAAAAAGATTTGAATTTTGAAATTTTAAAACTAAGATAAGATAAAATAAAAAATTTTAAAAATAAAATCTGAATTTTAAAAAGGAAAATTCGAAAAATTAATTAAAATAAAGGAAAAAGATATTTTTAAATTCAATGAGGAAAGAGAAAAACAATAAAAAGACACAAAACTTAAAACTTTTAGATCTAATGCTCCTTATTTTCGAAAATTTGGAGGAAAAACACCAAGGAACATCAAACTTAAAAATTTTAATATCAAAACACAAGAAAGACTCAAGAACACCCTGAAGATCCACAAGAACACGAAGAACAAAAAGTCAAAGACTCAAAGGACTCAAGAACATAAAAAAAAAAGAACACCAAACTTAAAATTTTTAGAAATCCAAAAACTAATTTTCGAAAATTAAATAAGAACTAACAAGAAAACACCAAACTTAAAACTTGACACAAGATTTAATCAAAGAAAAATTATTTTTGAAAAGATTTTAGAAAGAA
>NC_029792.2:73130574-73134821 GCF_000816755.2 Arachis ipaensis
CACCACGCTCTAGCCAATTGAGCTATAAATTTAAAGTGTTTTAACAAGGTATTTAATAAAAAAAAATTTTTCTTTTTTTTTGATACTAATAATTCGAAAATGTACAAGAAAAACAAGAAAAATCACAAAACAAGAAAAACTAAAGATCAAACAAGGAAAATAAATAAGAACAACTTGAAGATTAAGGAAGAACAATGAACACAAATTCGAAAATTTAAAAGAAAAGAAACACATGCAATTGACACCAAACTTAAAATATGGAACTAAACTCAAACAGAAAAACTCAATTATCAGTTTATAAAATTTTTGAAAAATTTAAAAAGAAAAAATAAGGATTTAAAAAAGAAATTTCAACAAAAAATAATAATAGAAGACTCTAAACCAAAAATAAAAATTTTTCCTAATCTAAGCAACAAAATAAACCGTCAGTTGTCCAAACTCGAACAATCCCCGGTAACGGCGCCAAAAACTTGGTGCACGAATTTGTATATGTCAATGTCAATATTACCATTTCTTACAAATTCGCACAACTAACCAGCAAGTACACTGGGTCGTCCAAGTAATACCTTACGTGAGTAAGGGTCGAATCCCATGGAGATTGTTGGCTTGAAGCAAGCTATGGTTATCTTGTAACTCTTAGTCAGGATATAATATCAATAATAATTTTTAGTTTTAATTGTAAAAAGTCAAAGGGCATAAAATAAATACTTGTTACTCAATAATGGAGAATATGTTGGAGTTTTGGAGATGCTTTGTCCTCTTTATTTCAGCTTTTCTCTTGTACTCCTCTTCACACACGCAAGGCTCCTTCCATGGCAAGCTGTATGTAGGGTGTCACCGTTGTCAACGGCTACTTCCCATCCTCTCAGTGAAAATGGTCCAAATGCTCTGTCACAACATGGCTAATCATCTGTTGGTTCTCGATCATGTCGGAATAGAATCCATTGATTCTTTTGCGTCTGTCACTACGCCCAACAATCGCGAGTTTGAAGCGCATCATAGCCATTCAATCCTTGAATCCTACTCGGAATACCACAGACAAGGTTTAGACTTTTCAGATTCTCATGAATGACGCCATCAATTCTAGCTTATACCACGAAGATTCTGATTACGGAATCCAAGAGATACTCATTCAATCTAATGTAGAACGGAGGTGGTTGTCAGGCACGCGTTCATAGGTTGAGGATGGTGATGAGTGTCATGGATCATCACATCCATCATATTGAAGTGTGAATGAACATCTTAGATAGGAACAAGCGTGTTTGAATGGAAAACAGAAGTAATTGCATTAATTCATCGAGACACAGCAGAGCTCCTCACCCCCAACAATGGAGTTTAGAGACTCATGCCTGATGACATGTCATCTTAGCCTAGTTTCACTAGCCTTTTTCTTTTGTTTGGAATTCATTTTTTTCCAAAAATACACATCAAGTTTTTGGTGCCGTTGATGGGGATTGAATTAGATTGACAATGATCAAGTGAAGTGGAGATCTAGATCAAGCACTTTTTCTTTTCTGTTCCTTTAATTTTTGACTAACCCACTAACTGTTTGAATTTTTGCTTGAACTAACTGAAACTTCACTTTAGCAATAGACTGAAGCTTTCTTGGTTTCTCTAGCTTTGTATGATTCTCAGGCTTTAGCTTGTTGAATGTACAAGAGAAGCAATTTTCTTTCATTAATCTTTCAAGTTTATCAACTGTTTGACATATTGTGTCAACTAATCCTCTAATCACATTCTGGCATGAATATACTCTATCTTCATTTGGACCGTTTGTGATTGTGCAGATCATGGAGGGGAACTCAACGAATTCCAGTGAGCAGGGGAGTAATATCCCCACCTTAGATGATAATGCAACCCATACTTTGAAGCACCCACTAGTCACCATAAACGACGTTGCTCAATGGTTTGAAGCTTTCCCACAAGGAAACATCATCGGATGGGAAGAACTAATGAGTGAACTTCTAGCCAAGTTGAAACCACCTCAAGGAATTGTTAAACCAGAGGCAGAAGTGCAACCATTCACATGAGAGAAGAAAATTGAAGGTGTCCGTGCAGTCATGAACCAAAACAAGCAGATACATCAGCAGACTCTACAACACCTAGATATGATGATCAGAAAAATCAATGAGCTGCGAAATGCTGTAGTACATGCATACAACCTAACTCAAAACTCATACGGTTGGAATCAGCCTGAACAAGGTTTTAGAGCAATTAACCATGAGCAACAAAGTTATGAACAATCACACTCTCCAAACAGTTCCTCTGGCATGTTCCAACACGGGTCTCAGAATGATGTGTACACCCCACCCTGGAGAACTCATTCAAATGGAGGGGGGTTGAAAACCAAAATCAAAGACCAATGGACTTCAACTGCAACAACCCCAACTTCAAAACCCAGCATAAAAACCACCCCCACAACAACAACCATCACGCACCACCCCAATGCACACACTTCCAACCCCATCCTACCTCACAACTCGCCCAAAATGACTCTCATCAACCATCACAGTTGACACAACCACAACCAATTCCAAACTCTCAAAGACTCTATGTTCTAGAAATGATGATGGAAAGGTTCGTGAAAGTTCAAGAGATGACAATAATAGAGCAGGAAGAAGCAAGGAAAAATCAAGAGATGATAAGCAGGAACCAAGAGACTTCACTCAGAAGAATTGAGAGGCAAATGGAACAACTAGCTAAGCACCTTGCAGAAATGGGCGAGAGGAGGGCAAATATAGTCTTAAGGGCCACTGAAGACGACCCAAAGAACAGCGAAAAAGCTGCTGGGTTGAAAGGGAAAGCAGTCATGGAGGAAAGTGAGAAGAGGGCTACGGGAAAAGAAACAATCATCAAGGAAAAGCCCACGGTAAGAGGAGGAAACCAAAGGCAACAGAAGCCTCAACTTCCATGATCAGAGGATGAAAGATGATGTCAAGCTAATGACAATAAAAGAGCGCTTGTTGGGAGGCAACCCAACCTGAGGTAGTTTTCTTTTCATAGTTATTTTAATAAAAAGGTTAATTAGTTTTATCTATGTTGCAAGGAGCTAAGTTTGGTGTTACACACCAAAAAAATCTAAGGGAGAATGAAGGATTCTAAGTTTGGTGTTCCACCAAAATTTCATCATAAAACGCATTCTCACCTTCTGCATAATGCTAGCTTCAAGCATTTAGATGAACTAGTTAACTAGTTTGCTATTTCCTAGTTTTCAGTTTTATTGCTTTTGAAAAAGAAACAAGAATTTCACATATGGTTAATCTGATGCATGAGAACCATTGGCAAGGTACTAAGTTTGGTGTTCCCACACCAAAGTAAGTTCAAAGGCCCACAAATAATTCATGCATGCTAACCATTTTTCAAGTGCTTGGGGAACAAGCAACTTTCAATATCATTGCAGAGCAACATACAAACTTTTGGAAAGATTAAGTATCATCAATCAAAAAGATGAAAGAGGAATGTGAAGACCAGCAATGATGATGAGGAAGAGGACAACAAGTAAACTCCAAAAGGTTGTATTGTTCATTATCAGATATTGTTGTGATTGAAAGTGATATTATACCCTTATCTGTCCTTCTGTCTAGCATAGTTTTTCTGCAATTCAATAATTAAGATGCTTGATCATTTACAACACTATACTCTCCAAACTTGTTTGCACTCAATATTTCAAAAATGCATCACATGAAAGTTCTCTGAAAAGAAGGATTGAGGAATTAAACAATTTTGAGGCAAGCAAAAGATTAGGAAAAGTGGTGGTTCTAGTTGTATGATTATGTATTGAGGTTGCATGCTTATGAAAACTTGCATGGGAGCTCATAGGCAGGACATAGAGTTCAAAGAAGTATTGTGGAAATTCTCAAACATTTATTGATCCAAGAAGCAGCAAACAAAACAAAAAAAAATAAAGAAAATACAAAAACAAAAAGAACATGGCCCAAGGCTCTGAGCATCAATTACTAGGCAGAAAAGAAGAAAGAAACAAGAACTCAAAGAGTTGTTATCCTAGTAAATGCTTGTGGTCGAATTGTGTCAAAGAGAGAGGCTTGAGTAAGTAAATCCTTAGGGGTGCTTTAACACCTAATACCTTAAAACCAACTGGTTTAGGAGTATTGATTGAAAGCTTATCTAAAGAGCCGCTTTGAGACATGACACTTAGAGTCAAGGCCAAAGCACAGCAATTCTAAGCTGCTTCGAGGTGATTACCTATAGAGAGATCTCCATGATATCATTTGGATGAAAGTCCTAGG
>NC_029792.2:73137379-73144112 GCF_000816755.2 Arachis ipaensis
TGATGACAAGTCATCTTAGCCTAGTTTCACTAGTCTTTTTCTTGTATTTTCAATTGAATTTATGCACTTTCTTGAGCCATAAGTAAGCCAATTGGGTAGAATTTCATGTTTCCTTTGATTCAATTAACCATGGATAAATTAATGCAATTTCATGAGATTTTGTGCTAAAATTGTCATATATTATGAAAGAATAACAATCTCATGATTTTGAGCATAGCTTTGATGTGCTTGGTTGATTGATGATAGGTGAAAAGAGCTTTGAAGAAGGTTGAAGAAAGAAGAAATGGCAAGGAGCAAGAGAGAACAAAAAGCTTGAGTAAAAGTTTGACCTCAAACTTTAGCTCAAACTTTTGGAAGAGTTGAACTCACCCTGGAGAGGAGCAAAAGCTTGCGCCAACGTTTGCCCTCAAGCTTTTAGGCAAACGTTGGCGCCACAACAAACATACCCTGGAGAAGAAAAAGCTTGCGCCAACGTTTGCCCTCAAGCTTTTAGGCAAACGTTGGCGCCACAACAAACATACCCTGGAGAAGAAAAAGCTTGCGCCAACGTTTGCCCTCAAGCTTTTAGGCAAACTTTGGCACCACAACAAAACACCCAGGAGAGCAAAAGCTTGCGCCAACGTTTGACCTCAAGCTTTTAGGCAAATGTTGGCGCCACAACAGCATGAAGGGACATACTTCCAATAAGAATAACTTGAGTTGTAGATGTTCAATTGAGTTGATTCCAAGTGGGTTAGAAAGCTGACATTCAGAGCTTTCCAACCATATATCATAGTCTATATTGGGCATAAAATTGACAACGTGATAAGAGGACAAAGTAGCCCCCAAGAAGCATTCTAAAGGGATCCACGTTTGGCTCAAAGTTTGACCTCAAACTTTGGCTCAAAGGTGGATGGCAGCAAGGAAGCCTAGCTTATGTGAAAAGTTTGAGTAAAAGTTTGACCTCAAACTTTTACTCAAGCTTTTCTGGTTCATGGCCCGGTTCACAAATGGGTTTCTCTCCAACTCCAAGAGCAATCAACAAAGGCTTTTGTCAACCCAATTCCATCAAGAGCAAAGGCCCAATTCAAGGCTTGAAGATCATTTGAAGAAAGTGTATAAATAGCTTAGAATTTAAGTTTTTAGTGAGCTTTTCTTTTTAGAGCTTTTTCCATTTTATTTTTGCAAGAGTGATTTTGGGAGAGTTTTCGGTTGAGAGTATTTGGAGATTCTGAGTTTTGGGGAAGGAGAATTGAATTCTCTTCCTCTTAGTTTTCTTGCTTTTAATTTCATTTACAATTTGTCTTGGATCTTGGGTTGGAGAATTGAAGGAATTCTGTTTCAATCTCATCCTGAGATCTCTCTGTTTTATTTACTGCATAATTGAATTTCAATTTCTGTTCATTGCTTCTTCTTCTACTCTTTCTGCAATTTGCTTTTCTCTATTCCCTTTGCAATTGCTCTTGTTGGATCAAGGAAGGTAGTGAGATCTAGACTTAGTTTTCTAGTCTCTTGACCCCTGAGATCTGAATTATCATTTTACTTTCTCTGTTTAACACTTTTCATGTTCATTTACATTTCCGTTTTAGATCCGGTTCAATTCAATTCTTCTTCTACTTTTCAGTTTAGTGCAATTTACTTTTCCTTGTTTAATTTCTGCAAATCCAATTCCCAATTCCCTTTACAATTCAAGCCATTTACATTTCTTGCACTTTAAGATTCTGCAATTTACATTTCTTGCGTTCTAAGTTTCTGCCATTTAATTTCTTGTTCTTTAAGATTCAGCACTTTAATTTTCTGTTCTCTTTAATTTCATGCAAATTACCTATTCCCTTTATTTTCCATGCAATTTAAATTCTGTTAATCACAAATCACTCAACCAAATCTTGAATCGCTTGACTAAATCAACCACTAAACTAAAATTGCTCAATCCTTTAATCCCTGTGGGATCGACCTCACTCCCGTGAGTTATTATTACTTGATGCAACCCGGTGCACTTGCCGGTTAGATTTGTGTGTTTGGAATTCGTTTTTTTCCAAAAATACACATAAATGCCGTCAAAGAGTACAAAGTTCAGATCTAAAATGTCATGAGGTACAAAATAAGTCTCTAAAAGTTGTTTAAATACTAAACTAGTAACCTAGGTTTACAGAAAATGTGTAAACTAAGATTGATAGTGCAAAAATCCACTTCTGGGGCCCACATGGTGTGTGCTGGGGCTGAGACTTAAGCTTCTCACGTGCCTGGGCTGTTTTTGGAGTTGAACGCCAGGTTGTAACCTGTTTCTGGCGTTGAACTCCAACTTGTAACTTGTTTCTGGCGCTGAACGCCAGACTGCAACATGGAACTAGCGTTGAACACCAGTTTACGTCATCTATCCTTGAGCAAAGTATGAACTATTATATATTTCTAGAAAGCCCTGGATGTCTACTTTCCAATCCAATTGAAATCGCGTCAATTGGACTCCTGTAGCTCCAGAAAATCCATTCCGAGTGCAGCAAGGTCAGAATCCAACAACATCAGCAGTCCTTTTTCAGCCTGAATCAGATTTTTGCTCAGCTCCCTCAATTTCAGCCAGAAAATACCTGAAATTACAGAAAAACACAAAAACTCATAGTAAAGTCCAGAAATGTGATTTTTATTTAAAAACTAATAAAAATATAATAAAAAGTGACTAAAACATATTAAAAACTACCTAAAAACAATGTCAAAAAGCGTATAAATTATCCGCTCATCAGTTAACAAAGTGGAATTAAGATTCAACCATCATCACCATTGATAAGGATAGCTAGGATAGGACCCCTAATTTCTCATACCTTACCAAAAGTTTGCTTTACAGTATTTATTTATTTTTAATTGCCATTTAAATTATTTGTCATATTTGTTCCTCATCCTTGAAACCCCAAATTTACAATCTCCATAACCAATAATAAGAACATATTTCTCTGCAGTTCCTTGATAAGACGACCGGAGGTTTGAATACTTCGGTTATCAATTTTTAAGGGGTTTGTTACTTGTGACAACCAAAACTTTTGCACGAAAGGAATTTTTGTTGGTTTAGAAACTATATCTACAACGCAACTATTTTTATGACATTCTTTACTGGCAAAATCTCAGTTCATCAGCCATGCCTCAACAGGGAATCTTGGAGATTGAGTTGTTTGATGTATGGGGAATTGACTTCATGGGACCTTTCCCACCATCATACTCAAACACTTATATTCTGGTGGCAGTCGACTATGTATCAAAATGGGTAGAGGCCGTTGCCATACCCACCAATGATACTAAAACAGTGCTGAAGTTCCTCCAGAAACATATCTTCAGCATGTTTGGTGTCCCTAGAGTACTAATCAGTGATGGGGGCACTCACTTCTGCAACAAACTGCTTTACTCTGCCATGGTCCGGTGTGGGATTCGCCACAAGGTGGCGACTCCATATCATCCACAGACAAATGGGCAAGCTGAAGTTTCTAACAGAGAACTAAAAAGAATCCTGGAACAGACTGTAAGTACCCGTAGAAAGGATTGGGCAAGAAGCTTGGATGATGCTCTGTGGGCTTACAGAACAGCATTCAAGACTCCTATAGGGACCTCTCCATACCAGCTTGTGTATGGTAAGGCCTGTCATCTACCCGTGGAACTGGAACACAAGGCCTACTGGGCAACCGGATTGCTAAACTTTGATGCCAAATTAGCTGGAGAAAAAAGATTGCTCCAGCTAAATGAGCTAGAGGAATTCGGATTCACTGCTTTCGAAAATGCTAAGCTTTATAAAGAGAAATAAAAAAGGTGGCATGACAGAAAGCTGTCATCTAGAGTCTTTGAACCAGGACAAAAGGTTCTGTTGTTTAACTCTAGGCTCAGGCTATTCCCCGGGAAACTGAAATCCCGGTGGATGGGAAAATATGTGATTACAAGTGTATCACCATATGGTTATGTGGAGCTTCAAGACATTGATTTTGATAAGAAGTTCATTGTTAATGGACAGAGAATTAAGCACTATCTTGAAGGCAATGTTGAGCAAGAGTGCTCAAAGCTGAGGCTAGATTAAAAGCTCAGCAAGGTCCAGCTAAAGACAATAAATAAGTGCTTATTGGGAGGCAACCCAATGTTATTTAACTATATCTCTTTATTTTCTATTGCTATTTTATGTTTTCCTTAGGTTGATGATCATGTGAAGTCACAAAAACAACTAAAAAATCAAAAACAGAATGAAAAATAGCATTAAAAACAGCACACCCTAGAGGAGGAACAATCTGGCGTTTAAACGCCAGAAACAAGCATCTGTCTGGCGTTTAACGCCAGAAACAGGCACCAGGCTGGCGTTTAACGCCAGAAGCAAGCATCTACCTGGCATTAAACGCCAGAAACAAGCTACATTTGGGCATTTAACGCCAGAAACAGGTAGCAGTCTGGCGTTAAACGCCAGGATTGCACAGCAAGGGCGTTTTACACACCTAATTGTAGCAGGGATGTTAAGTCCTTAACCCCACTGGATCTGTGGACCCCACAGGATCCCCACCTCTTCTTCTCTCTTTATTACACCTTTCCATAACACTCTTCCCCAAATTAACCTCCACCAATCACCTCCATTACTCCTCCAAAACCATCATATAACCCACCTACGCCCACCCACTCAAATTCTAACCACTCACACCTCTCCATCTCATCTATTTTCTTCTTCTTCCACTACTTTCTTTCTTTTGGTGTGGAAAAAGCAGTGCTTTTTAAGTTTGGTGTGGAAAAAGCAGTGCTTTTTTTGTTTTTCCATAACCACAAATGCCTCAAGGGATGCACTTCCCTCCACAAAATTATTGGGAGCAAATCAACACTTCCCTAGGAGAATTAAGTTCCAACATGGGACAACTAAGGGTAGAGCACCAAGAGCACTCCATCATCCTCCATGAAACTAGAAAAGATCAAAGAGCTATGAGAGAGGAGCAACAAAGACAAGGAAGAGACATAGAGGAGCTCAAGAGCACCATTGGTTCTTCAAGAAGAGGAAGACGCCACCCTCACTAAGGTGGACTCATTCCTTAATCTCCTTATTCTTATTTTTCTATTTTTCATTTACTGTGCTTTATGTTTATGTTTGTATCTTGTTACATGATCATTAGTGTCTATGCCTTAAAGTTATGAATATGAATCCATCACCTTTCTTAAATGAAAAATGTTTTTAATTGAAAAAGAAAAAGAAGTGCATGAATTTCGAATTTTAAAACAGTTTAATTATTTTGATGTGGTGGCAATACTTCTGTCTTTCTGAATGAATGCTTGAACAATGCATATTTTTTATATTGTTGATTCATGAATGTTAAAATTGTTGGCTCTTGAAGAATGATGAAAAAGGAGAAATGTTATTTGATAATCTGAAAAATCATAAAAATGATTCTTGAAGCAAGAAAAAGCAGTGAATACAAAAGCTTGCAAAAAAAATAGCGAAAATAAAAAAAAAGAAGAAAAAGCAAGCAAAAAAAGCCAATAGCTCTTAAAACCAAAAGGCAAGGGTAATAAAAAGGATCTAAGGCTTTGAGCATCAGCGGATAGGAGGGCCTAAAGGAATAAAATCCTGGCCTAAGCGGCTAAACCAAGCTGTCCCTAACCATGTGCTTGTGGCGTGAAGGTGTCAAGTGAAAACTTGAGACTGAGCGGTTAAAGTTGAGATCCAAAGCAAAAGGAAGAGTGTGCTTAAGAACCCTTGACACCTCTAATTGGGGACTCTAGCAAAGCTGAGTCACAATTTGAAAAGGTTCACCCAGTCATGTGTCTGTAGCATTTATGTATCCGGTGGTAATACTGGAAAACAAAGTGCTTAGGGCCACGGCCAAGACTCATAAAGTAGCTGTGTTCAAGAATCAACATACTGAACTAGGAAAGTCAATAACACTATCTGAATTCTAAGTTCCTATAGATGCCAATCATTCTGAACTTCAAAGGATGAAGTGAGATGCCAAAACTGTTCAGAAGCAAAAAGCTAATAGCCCCGCTCATCTAATTAATACTGATCTTCACAGATTTTTTTGGAATTCATTGTATATTCTCTTCTTTTTATCCTATTTGATTTTCAGTTGCTTGGGGACAAGCAACAATTTAAGTTTAGTGTTGTGATGAGCGGATAATTTATACGCTTTTTGGCATTGTTTTTAGTATCTTTTTAGTATGATTTAGTTAGTTTTTATTATATTTTTATTAGTTTTTAAATAAAAAATCATATTTCTGGACTTCACTATGAGTTTGTGTGTTTTTCTGTAATTTCAGGTATTTTCTGGCTGAAATTGAGGGAGCTGAGCAAAAATCTGATTCAGGTTGAAAAAGGACTACAGATGCTGTTGGATTCTGACCTCCCTGTACTCGAAATGGATTTTCTGGAGCTACAAGAGTCCAAATGGTGCGCTCTCAATTGCGTTGGAAAGTAGACATCCAGGGCTTTCCATCAATATATAATAGTTTATACTTTGCTCAAAGATAAATGATGTAAACTGGCGTTCAACGCCAGTTCCATGTTGTAGTCTGGCGTCAAACGCCAGAAACAGGTTACAAATTGGAGTTGAAGGCCAAAAACAGGTTACAACCTGGTGTTTGGTGCACGAAATTGTGTTCCATGTTCCTTGTACTTGTGTGAGATTAACAATATATAATTGTATTGAATCCTCATTGTGGCTCTATGTGTGGACACAACTTCGATACAACTGACCAGCAAGTGCACTGGGTCGTCCAAGTAATACCTTACGTGAGTAAGGGTCGAATCCCACGG
>NC_029792.2:73144224-73163589 GCF_000816755.2 Arachis ipaensis
ACTCATGTACTTCTTGTTCTTTTGAATTAAAACATTTTTTTTAAGAGATGTGATGGATTCATAGGACATTTATAACTTTAAGACAAAGTTACTAACTACTAATGATCATGTAATGAAGACACAAACATAGATAAGCACATAACATAGAAAACGAAAAAGCAGAGAAAGTAAGAACAAGGAATGAATCCACCTTAGTGATGTTCTTGAGCTCTCTATGTCTCTTCCTTGTCTTTGTTGCTCCTCCTTCAGTGCTTTTAGATCTTCTCTGATTTCATGAAGGATGATGGAGTGCTCTTGATGTTCCACCTTTAGTTGCTTCCAATAATTGTGTGGAAGAAAATGTATCCCTTGAGGTATCTCAAGGATCTCTTGATTTGCAGTCAAATGTTCTACCACTGAGCTATAGACCCTTGATGGAAGCTTTTGTCTTCCCTTTCCTCTTTCTAGAGGTTTCTTCTGGCCTTAAGTGCCATCAATGGTTATGGAAAAAACAAAAAAGCTATGCTTTTACCACACCAAACTTAGAATGTTGCTCGCCCTCGAGCAAAAGAAGAAAGAATAGAAGAAGAAGAAGAAGAAATATGGAGAGGGAGAGGGAGATGTGGTTTCGGCTAAGGAGAGTGTAGAGGGGTGTGTTGTGTGAATGAGAGTGGTGAGAAGAAGTGAGTGGAGGTAGGTGGGGATCCTGTGGGGTCCATAGATCCTGAGTGGATCCTGTGGAGTCCACAGATCCTGAGGTGTTCAAGGATTTACATCCCTGCACCCATTAGGCATGTAAAATGCCCTTGCACACAACTCTTATCCTTTTACTCAGCTGGCCCACTTGTGCTTCCAAATTTCTAATGGAAGACCTTGTTTCATTCATGAAACTTACAGTGGCCTTAGATATATCAGAGACTAGATTTGCTAAATTAGAAGCATTTTGTCCAGAGTTCTCTGTCTGTTGCTGAGTTGATGATGGAAAAGGTTTGCTATTGCTAAACCTGTTTCTTCCACCATTGTTAAAGCCTTGTTGAGGCTTCTGATCCTTCCATGAGAAATTTTGATGATTTCTCCATGATGAGTTATAGGTGTTTCCATAAGGTTCACCTAAGTAACTTACCTCTGCTATTGCAGGGTTCTCAGGATCATAAGCTTCTTCTTCAGAAGATGCTTCTTGAGTACTGTTGGATGCAGCTTGCATTCCATTCAGACTCTGAGAAATCAGATTTTTGAATTTTTTTTTTTTTGAAAAACATGAAAAATATGCAATGCATGAAATTTTTAGATCAAAACAATGAATGCATGCAAGAATGCTATGAATGTCAAGATGAACACCAAGAACACTTTGAATGTCATGATGAACATCAAGACACAATTTTGAAAAATATTTAATGCAAAGAAAACATGCAAGACACCAAACTTAGAATTCTTTAATGCTGAGACACTAAGAATTCAAGAATGCATATGATAAACATGAAAAGACACAAAACAAAAAATCATCAAGATCAAACAAGAAGACTTACCAAGAACAACTTGAAGATCATGAAGAACACTATGAATGCATGATATTTTCGAAAAATGCTAGATGCATATGCAAGTGACACCAAACTTATGATATGACTCAAGACTCAAACAAGAAATAGAAAAATATTTTTAATTTTTATGATTTTCTAATTTTTCTTTTTGTTATTTTTCGAAAATTAATTGAAAAAGGAAAATAAGGATTCCAAAATTTTTAATATGAATTCCAGGAATCTTGCCATGTTAGTCTAAAGCTTCAGTCCAGGAATTAGACATGGCTCACTAGCCAGCCAAGCTTTCAAAGAAAGCTCCAGTCCAAAACACTAGACATGGCCAATGGCCAGCCAAGCTTCAGCAGGGGATCAGAAACAGTAGCAGGTGGATTAACTCCAACTAGCTTGCTCTTGATAACAAATTGCTGCCTCAGTCCAAATGAATTTAGACATGGCTTTACAGCCAGATATGATTCAACATATTTCATGAAACACTAGAATTCATTCTTAAAAATTTTGAAGCCATAGAATAATTTATTTTTGAAAACATTTTTATTTTTTTTGAAAACAGATGAGAAAATTTTAGAAAATTTTTTTTTGAAAAATTTTTGAAAATAAAATAAAAAGGAAATTACCTAATCTGAGCAACAGGATGAACCGTCAGTTGTCCATACTCGAACAATCCCCGGCAACGGCGCCAAAAACTTGGTGCTGTTGCCGGATCAAAAGGGAATCTGGCACTGATGTTACCGGACCAAAAGCATGCCGAGAACTCAAACAATCCCCGGCAACGGCGCCAAAAACTTGGTGTTGTTGCCGGGATTGGGATCTCAGACGATTCTTGGTGCCAAACAGGAACAATTAAGTCCCTGACAACGGCGCCAAAAACTTGATTCTTCGATACAACTAACCAGCAAGTGCACTGGGTCGTCCAAGTAATACCTTACGTGAGTAAGGGTCGAATCCCACGGAGATTGTTGGTATGAAGCAAGCTATGGTCACCTTGTAAATCTCAGTCAGGCAGATATAAATTGATAATGGTGTTTTCGAATATTATATAATAAAATAGGGATAGAAATACTTATGTAAATCATTGGTAGGAATTTCAGATAAGCGAATGGAGATGCTTTTCGTTCCTCTGAACCTCTGCTTTCCTGCTATCTTCTTCCAATCAGTCTTACTCCTTTCCATGGCTGGCTTTATGCAAGGGCATTACCGTTGTCAGTGGCTACATCCCCTCCTCTCAGTGAATAATATGCTCACGCACCCTGTCACAGCACGGCTATTCATCTGTCGGTTCCCGATCATGCTGGAATAGGATTCACCCTCCTTTTGCGTCTGTCACTAACGCCCAGCACTCGCGAGTTTGAAGCTCGTCACAGTCATTCAATCATTGAATCCTACTCAGAATACCACAGACAAGGTTTAGACCTTCCGGATTCTCTTGAATGCCGCCATCATTCTAGCTTACGCCACGAAGATTCTGGTTAGGAGATCTAAGAGATACTCATTCTAGCTTAATTCATGTAGAACAGAAGTGTTTGTCAGGCACGCGTTCATAGGGGAGAATGGTGATGAGCGTCACACATAATCATCACCTTCATCATGTTCTTGAGTGCGAATGGATATCTTAGAAGAGAAATAAGAAGAATTGAATAGAAAACAGTAGTACTTTGCATTAATCTTTGAGGAATAGCAGAGCTTCACACCTTAATCTATGGAGTGTAGAAACTCTACCGTTAAAAATACATAAGTGAAGGTCCAGGCATGGCCGAGATGGCCAGCCCCCTAAAACGTGATCAAAGGATCATAAGGTAATCAAAAGATCCAAAGATGTCTAATACAATAGTAAGTGTTCAACTCCAGAAACAGCCTAGGCACGTGAGAAGCTTAAGTCTCAGCCCCAGTACACACCAAGTGGGCCCCAAAAGTGGACTTCTACACTAATTATCTTAGTTCATTCATTTTCTGTAAACCTAGGTTACTAGTTTAGTATTTAAACAACTTTTAGAGATTTATTTTGTACCTCATGATATTTTAGATCTGAACTTTGTACTCTTTGATGGCATGAGTCTCTAAACTCCATTATTGGGGGTGAGGAGCTCTGCTGTGTCTCGATGAATTAATGCAATTATTTCTGTTTTCTATTCGAACACGCTTGTTTCTATCTAAGATGTTTATTCGCATTTCAATATGATGGATGTGATGATCCGTGACACTCATCATCATCCTCAACCTATGAACGCATGCCTGACAACCACCTCCGTTCTACCTTCGATTGAATGAATATCTCTTGGATTCCTTAATCAGAATCTTCGTGGTATAAGCTAGAATCCATTGGCAGCATTCTTGAGAATCCGGAAAGTCTAAACCTTGTCTGTGGTATTCCGAGTAGGATTCAGGGATTGAATGACTGTGACGAGCTTCAAACTCACAAGGGCTGGGCATAGTGACAGACGCAAAAGGATCAATGGATCCTATTCCAGCATGAGTGGGAACCGACAGATGATTAGCCGTGCGGTGACAACGCACCTGGACCTTTTTCACTGAGAGAACGGATGGTAGCCATTGACAACGGTGATCCACCAACACACAGCTTGCCATAGGAAGAACCTTGCGTGCGTGAAGAAGAAGACAGGGAGAAAGCAGAGATTCAGAAGACAAAGCATCTCCAAAACTGCAACATATTCTCCATTACTGCAGAACAAGTATTTAATTCATGCTCTTTTATTCTTCGCAATTCATACTGATAATTATAATTGATTTCCTGACTAAGATTTACAAGATAACCATAGATTGCTTCAAACCAACAATCTCCGTGGGATCGACCCTTACTCACGTAAGGTGTTACTTGGAGGACCCAGTGCACTTGTTGGTTAGTTGTGCGAATTTGTGAGAAATAGTAATATTGACATTGACATACACAATTTCATGCACCAGAGCTCAAAGTTTGTGAAGAATTTCATCAAGGCTTGGCGAATTTATTTGGAAATGTTAGAGCTTATTGGAAGTCCAAGCGTTGGTGAAAGTTTCAAGATGAGTTCAAGCACAAGCTACCATGACAAGGAGCTCACCAAATGTCCAACTTAAGGACAATAACTAAAAGTGCTAGGTTTTTATCAAAAAAAAAAAACTAAAAGTGCTAGGTGGGAGACAACCCACCATGGTATGATCGTCCCTTTTTATTCGTAGTTTTATTTTATTTTCTTTTTATCAGTGTTCATTCATAATTTCTGCATCACCACCTGCATTCTGCTTAAAAAAAGGGGATCGACGCGCAAGTGTCTACGACGTGCACGCGTCGTGTGTGACTGCACAATAAAGAGAAAACAAACAGAGAGTTGTGCTGGAACGATGCAGGAGGGGTGCCTGGCGCACAAGCCAACCCACGCGTACGCGTTCTGCACGCGTACACATCCCCTGCGTTTTTTCCAATCCACGCGTAAGCATCTCTGACGCGTACGCATGGGATTGCCAATCGGATTGAAAGAGTGCTTGAACAGAGAGTTGTGATGCCATGGTACTGGAGTCGCGCAGGTTTTCACGCGTACGCGTGACCGACGCTCGCTCGTCAGTGTTCATTTTCGGAAACCCACGCGTACGCATGAGCGACGCGTACGCATCGTATGGCTAATGCAGTTTTCACGCACACGCGTGACTTGCGCGCGCGTGTCGCGTCCCGTTTCTCATTCCCTTCTCCTTTCTCATTCTTTCCTCCTCTTTTCTTACTTTCTTCTTCTCCATTCCTTTGACTTCTCATCCTTATTCTCTTTCATTCTATTTTACTTAATTTATTTGCATACTTTCATTTACTGCATTTTAATCTTGTGCATACTTTTATTTTCTTTTCTCAGTTTATTATTTTTCCATTGGTGTTAAATTTTCTTATTCAACTGTTGCATCTTTTCTTGAATTATTTTGGTGCTTTGTGACTTGTTTTAAATGATTCGGTATTATTATTCATAAGTCAATGCTAATCTTTTATGATACTTGCATTCCATTTGCATTGATATGCACTTATATTATCTTGCATTACCCACACTCTCTCCCCCATTATTGCAATTTTTGTACTATTGATATGTCATTTGCTTATACTGTTTTCTCACTCACATGTTGTAGGTACCATGTAGCTGAGACCCTCATTATTTTGTATTAACCCACTCATATTTTATTTGTTTTCTTATCTTTATTTCTGGATTACTTTTCTTCTTTTTCCTCTTCTTTCAGGATGGCCACCGAAGAAGGGAAAGGGAAAGCTTCTCAATGGGGCAACCGACGAGTCAATCTGCACAATTTTTGGAGAAAAGCATCACTGGTAACCACCCGTGCACTTGCACATCTTAGCATGCACCGAGGACGGTGCAACCAATCCTTAAGTGTGGGGAGGTCGATACCGACTTCCGTGGGTTAGTTATTTCCTATTTGAACACCAATGTTTAATTTTCCTTGTTAAATTAGTTTTTGCATTTGCATGTTTGATTGCATGTTTGTTTGATTTTGTGCATGTTCTTCTACCACTACTTGGTTGGAGTGATAAGTTCATTTTCAAGACACTTTTTATAGCATTTCACTAATTTAAATTAAAACTTTTTTGTATCGTAATTTGGAACATGGTTTATAGCTAAGAACACACAACCTATGAGATTTTGAGCTTAATTATATGGTTACATTATTTAACCATGATTTTTATTCTTGTGTGTTTTCTTCCCTATGATTGCAATCTATAGTTTGTTGCATTCTATATGTCCATTGTTTAGTGTATTTGCATGCATACATATGATTGAGGCCATCATTTGTTATTAGCTCACTTATCCCAAATAGCCTACCATTTCAATTACCTTTGTTTGCCACTTTGAGCTTTTTAATCCCCATTTGTTCTTTATATTATCACATCACTAGCCTTAAGCAGAAAAATAATTAATTACCAAATTTGAATCTATGGTTAGCTTAAGATAGTGTGTTAACTAAGTGTGGGGAAGTGTGGGAACCTGGGTTAATGAGAATGTGTTGTGTTTCTACTTTATTTGAATATTGGGAATTTGGGTGCCTACTCATATGAAACCAGAAAATACCATATGCATTGATATGCTATGTTTTCATTCTTACTTGAAAAAAAAGTACAAAAAAAGAAATAAATAGATAGGGGATAAAACCACCCCAATGCTAAGTTAAATAAAAGATCAATGCATATGTGATGGAATTAAAAATTGATACATGAGTATGCGATGCAAAAGTGAGAATTTTGGGTAGCTAGGCATGATTTTAGAGTTATATAGAGTGTGTGTATGTTAGGTGAGAACTTAGGTTAGTCAAAGATTCATATTATAGCTCACTTGGCCATACATATATTCTCACCTTTACCTTAGCCCCATTACAACCTTGAAAAGACCTCATGATGTCTACATTGGTACACTAAATATTTGTTGATTGGTTAGATGAAGAACAAAGTTTTAGAAAGCATGACTAGAGAAGAGTAGAGTGGATTAACCCTAGACACTTGACCGATTAGAGTGCATATACACTACCAGTGAGGGTTCAATGCTTGATTCTATGCTCCCTGCTTTCATGAGCTATCTTCTTACAAGTTTGCTTGTCTTTTATTGTGTGATTTAAATTAGTGGAATCTGATTTATATTTGTCTTGGAGAACTTGTTTACTTTCAACCAAGTAGATAGAAACATCTTAGCATATAGTTGCATTTATATACATAGGTTGCATTGCATGAGTCTTACTTTCCGCCATTTATTCTTTTGGTTTCCCTGAGCTTAGCATGAGGACATGCTAATGTGTAAGTGTGGGGAGATTGATAAACCACTATTTTATGGTTTGTCTTGTGCTGATTTGAGTGGTTTTTATCAACCCTTTGCACATTTATTCATGTAATTTGCATGGTTTAACAAATCCTTCCCAATTTTGTTCTATGGTTGAAAACTTGCTTCTTAAGCCTTTAAATTGTGTATTTTAATTCTCCTTTATACCATTCGATGCCGTGATCTGTGTGCTATGTGTTTTCAGGCTATATAGGGCAGGAATGGCTTAGAGGATGGAGAGGAAGCTTGCAAAAATGCAAGGATCACAAGAAATAAAGGAGATAACCAGCAAGGATCGACGCGCAGGCATGGCTCACGCATGCATGTGATTTGGAGATTTTCACAGCGACACGTGCATGTACCTGACGCGTATGCGTGACAAGCGAGATTGCACAGCAACGCATGTGCGTAACTGACGCTTACGCGTGACATGCGAAGAGGACCATCGACGCGTACGCGTGACTGACGCGTACGTGTGACATGCGCCACGTGCAGAAATCGCAAAAGACGTTAGGGGCAATTTTGGGCTGGTTTTGGACCTAGTTTTTGGCCTAGAAAACACAGATTAGAGGCTGCAGAGTGGGGGAATCATGAATTCGATTGATACAACTTTCATTCACAGAATTTTAGGTTTTAGATATAGTTTTCTAGAGAGAGAGGCTCTCTCCTCTCTCTCGGTTTTAAGGTTCCTTTTTAGTTCTTCTCAATTTCAGATTTCTATCTTAGTTAATTAAGTTTTCCCTTCTACTTTTATTCATTTTAGAATTCTAATTTATTTTATTTCTCTTGTTGATTTATTTATTCTCCAATTTAGTTTATGAACTCCATGTTAGATTTGATTTTCTATTTAATGCAATTTGAGGTATTTCATATTTATTGCTTCTTCTATTATTTGAGTTATTGATGCTTTCAATTGGTCGTTTGGATTTAATATTCCTTGCTAGTTTTCTATGTTTTTATGTTATGCCTTCCAAGTATTTGATAAAATTCTTGGTTGGATTTTAGAGTAGGTTTTTCTCCTCTTGGCTTTGGTTGAGTAATTGGAGACTCTTGAGTTATCAAACTCCGTTGTTGATTGATAATTGAAAGTTGCTAGTTGATTTGGATCCCTCTAAAGCTAGTCTTTCCTTAGGAGTTGACTAGGATTTGAAGAATCAAATTGATTTATCCACTTGACTTTCCTTCATAATTAGAGGTTAACTAAGTTGGAGCAATGGACAATTCTCATCACAATTGATAAGGATAACTAGGATAGGACGTCTAGTTCTCATACCTTGCCAAGAGCTTTTCTAGTTATTAATTTATTTTCTTGCCATTTTATTTCCTTGTTCTTTATTTCAAAAACCCAAAAAAATACTATCTCATAACCAATATTAACATACTTCCCTGGAATTCCTTGAGAGACGACCCGAGGTTTAAATACTTCGGTTTATTTTTATTGGGTTTGCTTAAATGACAAACAAATTTTTTTGCATGAAAGGATTATTTCTTGGTTTAGAAAATTTACTTGCAACAAGAATTCATTGAGGAATTCTAAACCGTCAAAAATCCGTTCATCAGTACGCGTGAGAAGAAAAATGCCAGACGACGCGTACGCGTGACCCATGCGTACGCGTCACAGCTCGCACGTGACCTCATTAAAGTGAAAATGCTGGGGGCGATTTCTGAGCTGCCCAAGCCCAAATCCAACTCATTTCTGAGGGTACTTCATGCAGAATTCAAGCTTGGGTAAAGAGGGAGCAATTAGTTGTAGATTAGGAAGCATGTAGTTAGTTTCTAGAGAGAGAAGATCCCTCTTCTCTCTAGAATTAGGTTAGGATTAGGTCAAATTCTCCTAGATCTAGGCTTAATTTTCTGTTTTCATCTTGTTTCTATTTCAATTTCTTGTTGTTACATCTATGCTTTCTTAGTTTTCTTGTCAATTTCCCCTTTCATGTATCTTTTATGTTGTTGCACTATTGTTGGATTTGGATTTTCTTTTTATGCAATTCATGTTTTACATTCCCTTGTTGTTTTGAGTTGTTGTTAATTTCTTATATTGGGTAGTTGTAGATTTAATATTCTTGTTGTCAATTTACAATGCTTTCCTTTTATGCCTTCCAAGTGTTTGACAAAATACTTGGAAGGATGTTAGAGTAGATCTTTGAGCATTTTTGGCTTGGAAAGAGGAATTGGGTAATCTTGAGTCATGAATACCCAACTCAAGTTGGTGATCTAGAGTTGTTAGCTAATATTGTTTCCATTAATGCTAATCTTTTGCTAATTCAATTAGTAAGTTGATTAGAATTTTTGGAGTGAGATTAGCTAGTCTTATTTGACTTTCTCTAATGGAAGATAACTTTGCACCTTCTTCCATTGTTAGTGTTATGATTAATGACTAGGATAGAAAGCCCATGATCTCAATCCTTGCCATGAATGTCTCTCTTTATTAATTGTTTTCTTTAGTTGTTTGTTTTACCTTTCTTGTCTTTTATTTTCTTGCCCTTTTACCAAATCAAACCCCCTTGCATCTTCTTAGCTAATAATTGATCACTTCATTGCAATTCCTTGTGAGACAACCCGAGGTTTAAATACTTCGGTTAATTTTTATTGGGGTTTGTAGTTTGTGACAACCAACATATTTAAATTTGATTGAGGATTGACTATCGGTTTGGGCTATGCTCACAACAAAATTATTTTGCTAATTTCCGAACCGGTACAAATCTTTGTATAAATCTTCCCTGTGATATAACATGCCCCAAAAATGGCACCTTCTCTGTCCAGAATTTGCACTTTGATAGTTTAGCATATAACTTCCGAGTCCTCAGTATCTGCAATACAGTCCTTAGATGTTCTTCATGCTCTCTTTCTGTCTTCGAATAAATGAGGATGTCGTCTATGAAAACCACTACGAACTAATCAAGGTACGGATGGAAAATACGATTCATGTAATCCATGAAATCGCAGGAGCATTAGTCAGTCCAAACGACATAACCGGATACTCATAGTGACCATATCGAGTCCTGAACGCAGTCTTTGGTATATCTGATTCCTTCACTCGAATCTGGTGATAACCTGACCGCAAGTCATTCTTCAAGAATACAGTTGCACCTTTCAGCTGATCCATCAGATCATCAATCCGTGGAAGTGGATACTTGTTCTTAATAGTGACCTTATTTAACTGTCGATAATCTACGCAAAGTCTCATTCCACCATCGTTCTTGTTTACCAGCAATACTGGAGCTCTCCAAGGTGATGCACTGGGATGAATAAACTTCTTTCCAAGTAGCTCATCCAACTGCTTCTTCAACTCTGGAAGTTCTAGTGGTGACATCCGGTATGGTGCTATAGAAATCAATCCGGTTTCAGGTACTAGATCAATGCTGAATTCTATATCTCGCTGAGGAGGAAACTCAGGTATGTCGTTCGGAAAAACATAAGGAAATTCCTTCACCACTCGGATCCGTTCTAAGCTTAATTCACTATCATTCAAGCTAGCCGCTAACAGAACGTACCCCTCACAATCACTCCCGTCTATGGTAACTCTTACAGAATTTAGATATAAAGTATGGGATAGAAATGGTTTAGTATGTGGACTATCAGATTGAATAACAGCAGTTCTTTCAAAGCAATCAAGGAAAACATGATATTTAGATAACCAATCTAGCCCTAGAATAACTTCTAAGCCACATCGAGGCAAATAGATTAAATCATGTATGAAAGTCCTGTTCCTAATAGTAAATGGTACTTGTAGGCATACTAAACTAGTCAAAGCAATTTGGGATGCAGGTGTATGAACAATTAAATCAAAGTTTAACTTAGAGAAATCTAGTCCCAACTCACGAGCAACAGTCGAAGAAATAAAGGAATACGATGCACCCGAATCAAACAGTATAGTTAGAAATTAATTTTTGACATAAAACTGACCTTGGATCAGGGCATCTGATTGCATAGCATCATCAACAGTCATAGCAAACAATCGACCTTGTTGCTGGGTTTGCACTGGATTCCGAGCAAATCCTTTTGGGCAATTCCTCGCCAAGTGTCCAAATTTCCCACAAGTGAAACAAGCGTTCATTCCTTACAGCATCCAAATCTCTCAAAGCCGTAGCCATGGAGATCTTAACAGCTATTAAGATAGCTATGCCTCGCACCGTTTCGTCATTCAGAGCTCGGTTAAACTATGCCTATTTGCAGTCATTGAGGTCTTATCCGCACCAAACAATCAACATTAAGGTGATCAGTCTTAATATCTCAAGTAACGCATGAACATTTCCAAAATGAGCGCTCATAAACATTCATGCCAAATGTATCTTAAAGATACCTTAATAGCATGAGACACATAACAGAGTACGCAGTGAAGCATAGTCAGTCCCGCCTCCTCAGGCTCTATTGGGAACGAACTACTCTCTACCAAATTCTAACAACCCAACTTCCGATATGCCATGGTCATACAAGAAGCTAAGTGTTACCAACTTGTTCTTCCTAATTATTAACTGTTATTTAATATATGAGCCTGTTCCTTGTTAGAACGTTGCCAATTTTATGAGTAACTTTTTTTTTATTTAACTTTTATCATTGCGAGCGATGAAGTAATACAAACAAGCATACATAGGCAGAAATATAAAGGAAGCATTAGGAAACATAGCACACAGCTGATAATTTACTTCATGTACACCATAACAAAACATGTAACATTTACAAAGGCCATGTCAGTTTACGTCCTCATCGAACCTACATAGCTAATATATATACGACATTCTCACTGCCTGGACCATACAAAAAGCCGCTAAGTTGGCACCCAGGCTAGCCTAACCACTCTACAGCTCCTAGCTCTTAGGTGTACTAACACAAGTGAGAGACTAACTAACAGACAATGTCAGACTAGAGTGTCATCAAAAGAATGCCCCTACTACTGTCAGACTATATCTACACGTGGCCATTCAAAAGATCGTTATGATGCTCCACATCTCCTCATCTTGCTCTATCTCTATCTCAAGATCCTCCTCCTCCTCCTCGTCTGCAGCTATAGCTATACCCTCAGAACCACCAGAAGCACTGCTGTCACTATGTACAAAACCATTCACGAGCACAGATCCGTTCGCGTATATAGGAGCTACCCCGTCATTCGGTAATTGATGAACCCCAATTTTGTGGTTTATCTTGTGCTTAATTTAGGGGATTTTATCACCTTTTCCCATATTTATTCAATGAAATAGCATAGTTTTGTAATTCTCCCTTAATTTGTGCTTAAGAGTAAAAACATGCTTTTTAGGCCTTAAAATAGCTAGATTTAATCCACTTTAATTCCATTCGATGCCTTGATATGTTTGTTAAGTGATTTCAGGTTTAGAAGGCAAAGATTGGATTGAAGGAATGAAGGAAAAGCATGCAAAGTGGGAGAACTCATGAAGAAATGAAGGAACTGCAAAGCTGTCAATCCTGACCTCTTCGTACTAAATCGATCATAACTTGAGCTACAAAGGTCCAAATGAAGAGGTTCTAGTTGCATTAAAAAGCTAACATCCGGGGCTTCAAAATGATATAAAATTTGCCATATTTTCTATGCCGTTAAGTGACGCGCACGCATCCTTCACGTGCACGCGTCGCAGGACCAGCGTGGACCATTTTGGGCAAAACATTGCCAGCGATTTCTGAAGCATTTTGGGCCCAATCCAACTCATTTCTGATGCTATTGAACCCAAGGATTGAAGGGGGAAGGAACCAAGTAGCCATAGTTTAGTTTTTATCATGTTTTAGGGTAGAATTCTAGAGAGAGAGGCTCTCTCCTCTCTCTAGATTTAGGATAGAAATTAGGGTAAAGTTAGGTTAATCTCTCTCAAATTTCTCTTCCAATTCTTGTTTTGATTTCAATTCTCTTTATATTTTAGTGTTCTATTGTCTTAATCTTCTTAGTTTCTCTTGTTAATTCCTTATTTTCCTCTCTTTTATGTTGATGAACCATTGTGGATCTTGATTTTTTCTAATGCAATTTTATGTTTCTATGTCCTTTTTATGTTCATCTTAATTGCTATTGTTGATTTCATGCTTGTGGTAGTCATGGGTTTCATTAATTCTAGTATTTTGTGATTTTTACTTTTATTGCACTATAGGTGTTTGATAAAATGTTTACACTAGTGTTTGAGTAGCTTTCTTTACTCTTGGCCTAGGCTAAGGGAATTGAGTGACCTTGAGTCATTGGGTCTCATTGAATTGGTGATTTGAGAACCCTTAGTGGTCAATTTGATAACCATTGACTCTAGCCTACTACTAAGTTAATAAGTAGCTAGGTTAGGACTTATGGATTGATGTTGATCAAGCCATTTGATGTACTTCAATCCTAGGAGTAGATATTACATACTTAAGGCTTTTGTAAGTAGACTTAATGAGTTTGGTTCCTCATAATTGTCAATACATGGTTTGTAGACAAGGATGGTGATCTCAATTACCTATGTTTATCCAAGAGTTCTTTACCTTGCCTTTATTAATTCTTGATTTACTCTTCTTGTCATTTAAATTCTTGCCCATTTAATTTCTTGCCCCTTTTATAAACCAAACCCCTTGTTCCTTTATAGCCAATAATTGACCACTTCATTGCAATTCCTTGTGAGACGACCTGAGGTTTCAATACTTCGGTTAATTCTTATTGGAGATTGTGCTCATGACAACCAATATTTTTGTATGTGAGGACTCTTTGTTAGTTTAGAACTATACTTGCAACGAGATTTCATTTGTGAAATTCTAAACCGCATAAGAACCCGAACATCAAAATGGCACCGTTACCGGAAAATTGCAATGGTGCTATGTTATTGGCTATTGTATATATTGTGAATAGCTTGATTTTTAGTTTGTTTGTTGGTTTTTGCTAGTTGTAGGATTTTTCTCTCCTTGTCCTTGTTAGTTTTTGTTTTTATTTTCTCTTATCACCATGAATTCTCATCACTTTAGCTATGAGTGTGGTTCAAACTATGTTGTAGGAAATGGAAGCTTCAATGAGGATGTGCATCATGGATTTGGAAATCAAGGGTGGGAGGAGCCCCAAGCTTATGGACAACTTTCTTGGCAACAATCTCCTTCCGAATCAAGTTTGACAAGAGTGCTTGGGGATATGACTACTCTCCTCACGGAGATGCGCAAGGAACAAAAGGCATTTTATTCCATCCAAGCCGTTCAAGCGCCACCCCAACATTCCTACTCTCCGAATTCTTATGGGTATAATCCTAATCCTAATGCATACCAATCTAATGTATGTGATGACCCTTATTGTGATTGTCAACCACAACCACCACATACATATGAATCCCCTCCTCAATATAGCCCTCCACCATACTCACAATCCGCATACTACCATCCACCTCCAAATGATCCTAACTCATACCCACCATATTAACCACCATATGAATCATATCTAGAGCCACCACCATTCCAACACCAATACTCCCAAGAACCACAAATTCCGTATACACCACCTCAAGACTTTCACCAATATGAACCACCTTCTAACTACAATACCTTTCCCTCAAATAATGAACCCTCTCTTCCACCACCGCCCCCAATGAAGCCCTCACGCAAGAACTAAGAGATCTTGACTCTCATATCCAAAGATAATAAGAGGGGACGGAAAAGGAGTTTAAAGAGCTAGAGACCAAGATGGCTATCATGGTAGAAGCCATTAACCACATAGCCTCCCATCTAAGCTCATGCATTCCAAGTACTCCCATTGACAAATGTGGAGGGTCAACCAAGGAGCTTAGTGAGGGAGTGAATTTAGAGCTCCAAGGTGAGGAAGAAGAGTTAAAGCAAGAAGTACAACAAGAGGAGGAGGTAGAGATTATTGAACAAGAGAAAGTAGTGATTGGGTGTTCAGGATATGTTGAGCACATATAGGAATCTCAAGTTGAAGAGCTGATGCCAGGGCATTTTGGCCAGTTTCACTGACCTTTTCTTTATGGTTTTAGGGTAGTTTCATGCACTTTCTTATGAAATAAGCAAGTTTTGGGTAAATAATCATTTACATCTTGATTCAAGCAAACATTGTGAATTTTATATGATTTTCATGAGAATTATGCATGAATTGAATGATAAATTGAATGATGCATGATCTCATGGGTTAGAACCTAGCTTTGATGCACTTTATTTGCTTGATTTCAGGACAAAGGAAGCAAGGAAGATGCTACGTTAATAGCCACGTTAGTCCAACTAACGTGACCATTAACGTGGAAAGGAGGCTAGCTTACAACGTTAACAAGAAAAGTGAACACCAATAACGCTTTCGTGAGCCATCATAGCCCACGTTAGTGTCCACGTTAACTACGTTAACGTGGAAGCTAACGTAGAAGAGAAGTAAAGCTCCAACGTTAGTGGTAAAAGTGAATGCCACTAACGTTGGGGAGAGGGGCACACTTAGCCACGTTAATAGTCACGTTAACTACATTAACGTGAACTCTAACGTGGGAGAAGCAATAAAGAGCCAACGTTAGTGACACTCTCCTTTGTCACTAACGTTGGACTAAGCCTCTATTAGCCATGTTAGTTGCCACGTTAATTGCATTAACGTGGAAGCTAATGTGGAGGAAAGGAATGATGAGCCAACGTTAGTGACACTCACCTTTGTCACTAACGTTGGAGATGGCTATCACTACCACGTTAGAAGTCATTCACTTAACGTTAACGCCACTAACGTCCTAGCCAAAGTCCATGCCTACTTCACACTTTCTCTGCAAGTAAAGCTGAGCCCACTGTAGATTCCAAACTGCTTCAACTCAAGATCCAAAGGCCTATATCCAAGACTTGAAGAGCCAATTGGAAGATCAGAAGAGTAGTATATATATGGGTAATTTTGAACTAGAGAGAAAGCTTTTGGGGGATTGAGATGACTACTCTCTGTATAATTTTACTTTCTCTACAACTTCTAGTTTTACTTCAGAATGTACTCTCCATCTTTGCTTTCCATTCCCAGAGCCATGGACAACTAAGCCCCTTTCATTGGGTTAGGGAGCTCTGTTGTAATTTGATGGATCAATAATAGTTTTCATTATTCTTCTTCTTTCTTTTCTCTTGATTTTACTTGAAAGCTTTCAATCTTCATCCAATTGGATAGTTGTCTTGGAAAAGAAACTATTCATACTTGGATCTCTTTTGAACCTTGGAAGAGGAATGAAGAGATCATGCTAGAAATGCTTTCTCATGTTGGACCAAATTGGGGTTTGGGCGGATATGGTGACATATAATTCTCCCAATACTTTGATTTGGAAATACATGTGGTATAATCAGTGACCGGACCACATCTCTTCTCATGAGCAATTAGACCAAGGAATTGGCTATTGATCAAGATTTGAGAGATTGAGTTACCAAGGAATTGGAATTCAATCACTTAAGATTGCCAAGGAGATCAATGAATGCATTGATTGAGGAAGAGATGAAAATGAACTTGATCCGGAGAATGCAACATCTCCTAAGCCCAATGAATTCTCCATTTCTGATCTACCCATTCTCTTTAGTTTCTGCCATTTACTTTCATGCTAAATTCCCCATTCCCCATTTAAGATTCTGCAATTTACTTTCTGTCATTTATATTCAGCTCTTTATTTCCAGCATTTACATTTTCTGCCAATTACTTTCCCGCCATTTAATTTCCTGCAATTCTCATATCAAATTCTGCTTAGCTCAACTAGAACATTCCTCCAATTAAAGTTGCTTGACTAATCAATACCTGTGGGATTCGACCTCACTCTATTGTGAGTTTTTACTTGACGATAATTTGGTATACTTGCCGAGGGAAATCTATTGAGAGACAAGTTTCCGTGCATCAAGTTTATGGCGCCGTTGCTGGGGATTAATTTTGTATCAACAATGATTAAATTGGTGGATAACTTGATTGAGCACTTTTCTTTTGTTTGATTTAATTCCATCTGAGTAATTTACTTTCAGTTTTAGTTATTTCCTTCCCTTTACCTCTCACCTATTTGTGGTGCCATCTGCATATCATTTTTTTACTATTTAGTTCACTGACCCACTAACTGTTTGATATATTGCATCACTCACACTAACAGCATTTTTGCAGAAAATACTCTCTGCATCTATTCTTTTTGCTTATGCCCTATTGGTTGTATAACAGGTAGAAGAAGCAGGGCTTCAACTTCCTTTGATTCTGAACCTGAGAGGACCTTCCTTAGAATAAGGAGGGAAGCAAGAGGGAAGAGAGTAGTTGGTGCTGAGGAAGAGGAAGAGTACTTTGAACTAGACATGGATGAGAATATGGAGAACCATCATTAAGAAGAGGCTCACAACCATGGCAGAGAAGGTCCAGCGCATCAGGCTGGACAAGAGAGAAGAGTTCTGTGTTCTTACATCAACCCAAACCCAGGAGACTGTGGAAGTAGCATCCAAAAGCCAACCATACATGCCAACAACTTTGAACTAAAGCCACAGCTCATCACCCTTATTCAGAACAATTGTTCATTCCGGGGAAGTGTCCAAGAAGACCCCAATCAACATCTAACCACTTTCATGAGGATATGTGATACTGTGAAGTCTAATGGTGTTCATCCTAACACCTATAGACTACTTCTGTTTCCCTTCTCACTCAAGGACAAAGCATCTAAATGGCTGGAATCCTTTCCAAAGGGGAGTTTAGCAACCTAGGAAGATGTGGTGAACAAATTCTTGGCAAGATTCTATCCTCCTCAATGGATCAACAGGTTGAGAGCTAAGGTACAAACCTTCAGACAACAAGATGGTGAGACTCTATATGAAGCATGGGAGAGGTTTAAAGACTTGAAAAGAAGATGCCCGCCAGATATGTTCAATGAATGGGTGCAGTTGCACATTTTCTATGAAGGTCTTTCTTATGAATCAAAGAAGGCAGTAGACCACTCATCCGGGGGATCTCTAAACAAGAAGAAGACCATTGAAGAAGCCATAGATGTCATTGAGACTGTAGCTAAGAATGACTACTTCTATGCTTCTGAAAGAGGCAACATGATGAGCGGATAATTTATACGCTTTTTGACATTGTTTTTAGTATGTTTTTAGTAGGATCTAGTTACTTTTAGGGATGTTTTCATTAGATTTTATGTTAAATTCACATTTCTGGACTTTACTATGAGTTTGTCTGTTTTTCTGTGATTTCAGGTATTTTCTGGCTGAAATTGAGGGACTTGAGCAGAAATCAGATTCAGAGGTTGAAGAAGGACTGCTGATGTTGTTGGATTCTGACCTCCCTGCACTCAAAGTGGAGTTTCTGGAGCTACAGAACTCGAAATGGCGCGCTTCCAATTGCGTTGGAAAGTAGACATCCAGGGCTTTCCAGAAATATATAATAGTCCATACTTTGGCCAAGAATAGACCACATAAACTGGCGTTCAACGCCAGCTCTCTGCCCAAATCTGGCGTCCAGCGCCAGAAAAGGATCCAAAACCAGAGTTGAACGCCCAAACTGGCACAAAAGCTGGCGTTGAACTCCAAGAAGGACCTCTACACGTGCAACACTCAAGCTCAGCCCAAGCACACACCAAGTGGGCCCCGGAAGTGGATTTATGCATCAATTACTTACTCATGTAAACCCTAGTAGCTAGTTTATTATAAATAGGACCTCTTACTATTGTATTAGGAATCTTGGGTCTCAGTTTTAATCCATTGTTCATCTTAGGAGACTATTGATCACGTTTTAGGGGGCTGGCCATCTCGGCCATGCTTGGACCTTTCACTTATGTATTTTCAACGGTAGAGTTTCTACACTCCATAGATTAAGGTGTGGAGCTCTGCTGTTCCTCAAAGATTAATGCAAAGTACTACTGTTTTCTATTCAATTCATCTTATTTCGCTTCTAAGATATCCATTCGCACCCAAGAACATGAGGAAGATGATGATTATGTGTGACGCTCATCACCATTCTCCCCTATGAACACGTGCCTGACAAACACTTCCGTTCTATATGCAACAAGCTAGAATGAATATCTCTTAAATCTCCTAATCAGAATCTTCGTGGCGTAAGCTAGAATGATGGCGGCATTCAAGAGAATTCGGAAAGTCTAAACCTTGTCTGTGGTATTCCGAGTAGGATTCAATGATTGAATGAC
>NC_029792.2:73163607-73188973 GCF_000816755.2 Arachis ipaensis
CAAGCTTAGAGCTGATGTTCAAACCTTCAGACAGAAAGAAGGTGAATCCCTCTATGAAGCTTGGGAAAGATACAAACAGTTGACCAAAAAGTGTCCTTCTGACATGCTTTCAGAATGGACCATCCTGGATATATTCTATGATGGTTTATCTGAGCTATCAAAGATGTCACTGGACACTTCTACAGGTGGATCCATTCACCTAAAGAAAACGCCTGCAGAAGTTCAAGAACTCATTGACATGGTTGCTAATAACCAGTTCATGTACACTTATGAAAGGAGTCCTGTGAACAATGGGACGCCTATAAAGAAGGGAGTTCTTGAAGTTGATACTCTGAATGCCATATTGGCTCAGAATAAAATCATTCCTTGTTCTTCGTTTCTTCTGTTTTTCGTTTCTATGTTATGTGCTTATCTATGTTTGTGTCTTCATTACATTATCATTAGTAGTTAGTAACTTTGTCTTAAAGTTATGAATGTCCTATGAATCCATCACCTCTCTTAAATGAAAAATGTTTTAATTCAAAAGAACAAGAAGTACATGAGTTTCGAATTTATCCTTGAACTTAGCTTAATTATATTGATGTGGTGACAATGCTTCTTGTTTTCTGAATGTATGCTTGAACAGTGCATATGTCTTTTGAAGTTGTTGTTTAAGAATGTTAAATATGTTGGATCTTGAAAGAATGATGACTAGGAGACATGTTATTTGATAATCTGAAAAATCATAAAAATGATTCTTGAAGCAAGAAAAAGCAGCAAAGAACAAAGCTTGCAGAAAAAAAAATAGGCGAAAAAAAATATAGAAAGAAAAAGAAAAAGCAAGCAGAAAAAGCCAAAGCTCTTAAAATCAAGAGGCAAGAGCAAAAAGCCAATAACCCTTAAAATCAAAAGGCAAGGGCAAATAAAAAGGATCCCAAGGCTTTGAGCATCAGTGTATAGGAGGGCCTAAAGGAATAAAATCCTAGCCTAAGCGGCTAAATCAAGCTGTCCCTAACCATGTGCTTGTGGCGTGAAGGTGTCAAGTGAAAACTTGAGACTGAGCGGTTAAAGTCAAGGTCCAAAGCAAAAAAAAGAGTGTGCTTAAGAACCCTGGACACCTCTAATTGGGGACTTTAGCAAAGTTGAGTCACAATCTGAAAAGGTTCATTCAATTATGTGTCTGTGGCATTTATGTATCTGGTGGTAATACTGGAAAACAAAGTGCTTAGGGCCACGGCCAAGACTCATAAAAAGTTGTGTTCAAGAATCATCATACTGAACTAGGAGAATCAATAACACTATCTGAACTCTGAGTTCCTATAGATTCCAATCATTCTGAACTTCAATGGATAGAGTGAGATGCCAAAACTATTCAAGAGGCAAAAAGCTACAAGTCCCGCTCATTTGTGATGCTGTTGGATTCTGACCTCCCTGCACTCAAAGTGAAGTTTCTGGAGCTACAGAACTCGAAATGGCGCGCTTCCAATTGCGTTGGAAAGTAGACATCCAGGGATTTCCAGCAATATATAATAGTTCATACTTTGGCCAAGAATAGATGGCGTAAACTGGCATTCAACGCCAGCTCTCTGCCCAAATCTGGCGTCCAGCGCCAGAAAAGGATCCAAAACCAGAGTTGAACGCCCAAACTGGCACAAAAGCTGGCGTTCAACTCCAAGAAGGACCTCTACACGTGCAACACTCAAGCTCTGCCCAAGCACACACCAAGTGGGCCCCGGAAGTGGATTTATGCATCAATTACTTACTCATGTAAACCCTAGTAGCTAGTTTATTATAAATAGGACCTCTTTCTATTGTATTAGGAATCTTGGGTCTCAGTTTTAATCCATTGTTCATCTTAGGAGACTATTGATCACGTTTTAGGGGGCTGGCTATCTCGGCCATGCTTGGACCTTTCACTTATGTATTTTCAACGGTAGAGTTTCTACACTCCATAGATTAAGGTGTGGAGCTCTGCTATTCCTCAAAGATTAATGCAAAGTACTACTGTTTTCTATTCAATTCATCTGATTTCGCTTCTAAGATATCCATTCGCACCCAAGAACATGAGGAAGGTGATGATTATGTGTGACGCTCATCACCATTCTCCCCTATGAACACGTGCCTGACAAATCGAAGTTGTGAACCATGGTATTGGCACCATGTTCTTGGCGCCATTGCCAGGGGAAGAAAGAGCCATGAATTTTACATAATTAAAGTGTAATCACGATTACGCGTACCAAGTTGCTCACGTTGCCAGGGATTGTTCGAGCCTGGACATCACAATTTCGTGCACCACAACACTAGAGGAGTAATGGAGCTGAACAATGTGGATGTACTGCTAGCTCAAAATAAGATGATTACCAAGCAATTGGCTAACCTCACCAAGAAGATGGAGAGGAATCAAGTAGCAGCAATCACCACTTTAGCAGCAACTCAAGAAGGAGTGAATGAAGAAGCAGAGGGTAGTCAGGAGCAAGCCAACTACATTGGAAATTCACCTAGGCAGAACCATGACCCATACTCCAAAACGTATAATCCTGGCTGGAGGAAACACCCAAACTTTGGGTGGGGAAATCAACAAGACCAAGGCCAAGATCAGAGACGCCACAACCCCAACAACAATGCAGCTAACCAACATCCCACACAGAGATCATATTAGCACTTACCTAACAACACATCTCAACATCCATACCAAAGCCAAAATGGCCCTTCTCATCCCTCCAATCTCAACTCTCCATCATCAGAAGAAAGACTATCAAGGATTGAGACTCTACTTGAAGGCATATGTATGGAAATCCAAGATAACAAGGTGTTCAAGGAGGAGGTGCGAGCCAATATCAAAAACCAGGGAGACACCATCAAGAGGTTGGAGTTTCAAGTGGGATACCTCTCTGAGAAGATTCCCAAACCTACGACAGCTTCCCAAGTGATACAGAGAAGAACCCGAGAGGTGAAGCAAAGGAGGTAAGATGGGAAGATTGTAAGATGGTCACTATAAGTGATAAGGGTACTGAGGAAGAGCTAAACAAACATTTAAAACAACCTGGAGATACCTCAGTAGAGACACAAGAAGAGGATCACCAAGAAACCACACTTACACAGAAGGAGCTACTGAAACTCTATGCACCTTTTCCCCAAAGACTCAAGGGTGGTGTAGAAAAAAGAATATACTCAAAGTTCCTTGATATGTTTGCATCTCTCCATGTAAACATACCATTCATCAAGGCTTTCCAACAAATGCCCTCATACATTAAGTATATGAAAGAGCTGCTGACCAGGAAAAGCTCACTCAAAGGAGGGCAAACAATAGTGATGAATAAGGAGTGCAGTGCTCTCATTCAACCAGAGTTGCCTACAAAAGAAAGGACCCAGGGAGTTTTCACATCCCCTTTGCCATAGGAGAAACAATGTTTGACAAAGGACTCTGTGATCTGGGAGCAAGCATCAACTTAATGCCTTTATCTCTTATGAAGAAGCTGCAGATCAATGAGCTAATACCTACAGACGTAGTCATCAGGCTGGCTGACAAAACTCAAAAACAAGCAGTTGGTTGAAAACGTGTTGGTAAAGGTTGGGAACTACTTCCTTCCTACAGACTTTGTCATATTGGAAATGGAAGAAAGTCACATCCACCCAATCATATTGGGAAGACCGTTCCTAGCTACAGCTAGAGCGCTCATAGATGTGGAGCGAGGAGAGCTAATACTGAGGATACATGATGAACAACTCGCATTCAATGTCTTCAAACCCTCACAAGAGGCAGATCAGGAAAACAAGGAACCAAGGAAAGAGCACGACAAAGCACTGGTGGAAGAAACAAGCATTGAAGCACAGGGAATTCCTTTGGTTAATGAACAAGACAGTCAGCAGTTACCACAGCTAAAGGAAACTCAAGTGGAGCCAAAACCACCAGAATCATATGAGACCAGCAACAAAGACTCCCTAGGAAAAGAGACCACAAAGAGCAGGGCAATAGCAAAAGAAACAAAGAAGAAGGCGCCAAGGAGATGGAGAAACAAGAAGATCCCTACAGAGGATTTCTCTCCAGAGGATAAAGTGATCTCAGCCTACTTCCTAGACATCCCACCTCATCTCCCCACCATCCCATCTCAGTTACCTAAGGTTTTCATCATCAACAAAGTTCTCTCCCTAGAACATGTGGAGATCCTTGATGAAGCCAATGGATATAGGTTTACTGCAAGAGGGGAAGATCTGAAGCATTACCAACCACCCTGACAAAGGCAGAACGTCAAGCTAGTGACGCTAAAGAAGCGCTTCATGGGAGGAAACCCATGTTTTACATGCTTTTAAAGTAGTTAATAAAGCAAGGTTCATGAATTTCAAATCAACTTTGACATGCACTTGAATGAATCCTTTTATACAACATATAGTGAAGAACAAGTTTGGTGTTCAAGGAACACTAAGAGAACATAAATGTAACTCATATCATGTCACTCTTAGAGCCTCGAACAAGTCATTTACACCACATAGCCCCAAACTAAGTTTGGTGTCACCAATGTTGCATACATGGATATTTAGTTGGTTAGTTGGTTTGCACTCATGAATAGCACTTAGTAATTAGAAACAAAAATTTTTAAAAAGTAGTTACCTCACTTTTTAAATTTTGCCGCCACTTTCCACAATTTTATTAATCACATTTCTTTTATTTTGTAGGAAAATTGATGGGACAATTGAAGGAGGGTTCGGCCCCCACAAAAAGAGAGGACTATACACATGTCTTCAAGGGGATTGCGTTGGGAATTGTTGCCATGCAACATTGGAAGAAGAACACACTTGGAAACTGAACCAACCCCATCATAAAAGTGATGATCCTTGTGCCCATCCCATGCTAAACCCCATCCGTTCATCATATACCCACTCCATCAATCCACACCTTCCATTCACTCACCACCTCTCTATATAAGTGGTTCTTATTCCATACTTCCTTTCACATTCCAATTTCCATCCTTTATACCTCCCACTTTTGGCACCCAACTCTTCTTACCCCATCAAAAACACTCTCCCTCACTCCCTTCACTACACCCTATCTTAACCGGCCAAAGTCCATCACTAACCTCAACATCTTCACTTTTCAAAAAATCACTTATGGCATCATCAAGCTCCAAGGGGCAAAAGAGAAAGAAACCGGTTGAGAGCAGCCCTTTTGATGAAGGGAAATTCAAAACTGCATTCCATGAACTTGAATTTGAATAGATAAAGCTCAAAAAGATATTGCCTGAGTTAACATTCCAGTTCAACGAGGATGAATGCCCACAGATTCGAGAGAAGATTGAACAAAGGGGTTGGCAAAGGCTCACAAACCCAGAAGCAAAGATAAATGCAAACCTCATCAAAGAATTCTATGCAAATGTGGTCAGAGAAGACAAAACCAAGGCCCCCACCTTCAAAAGTTATGTGAGAGGAACAGAGGTAGATTTCAGCCCCAATGCCATAACAAGGACTCTTCAGCTGAAATCGCCACATTTTGATGAGCCCAATTATCATGTGAGAATAAGTAATGGCCCCGACAATGATGAACTTGAAGAAATTATGAACGACATGTGTGTTATAGGATCTGACTGGGAAAGGTATTCGGATAGAAGACCCCGGTTCATCAGGAGAGGAGACCTCATCCCGAAAGCCAAGGGATGGTTTGAGCTTGTGAGGAGATCTATCCTCCCAGCTGCAAACAATTCTGAGGTCAACATTACTCGAGCTACTATGGTAAATTGCTTAGTGAAGGGTGGAGGCATCAATGTGCATGAAATTATAGCTGAGGGGATTCAAGAATCAGCCGAGAAGAATGATCCAGGTGCTAGACTTTGGTACCCCAGCACCATCCTTAGGCTGTGTACGAAAGCCAAGGTAGTCTTCGAAGACAGCAATCTAACTTGGGTAAACCCTGGAAGGATGGTTACGCTCCAGCGTATAACTTATGTGGCACCCGCCCAACAACAAAGAAGGCCTCAAATAGGAAAAAGAACATCACAAGAAGGACCTCACCAAGACGAACCTCATCAGGAAGAATACCAGCAAGAAGAGTACTATGATCCAACCAATATAAATCTGGGCCACATTCAAGGAGCTATTGAGGACTTGGCAAGGAGATATATGGAAGGGAAAGAGCAACAACTACACCTTCAATCCCAACGGATAATATAAACACCTTCAAGAACTCAACCAACGTCAGCTAGCTCAGACGAAGGCATTCAATGAGTTCAGCGTACTTAATGAAGGACGGCAACTACATAGGGAGGAGTTCAACATACACACTCAAGCCAAGTTGAACTATATGTCTGGTCATATGCATAATCTGCACTCTGCAATCCCTAGGTATGATGAAGTTCAAAAAGATCTAACAGAACAAGAGGAAAGGAAGGTGAAACAGCAGAAGGAAACATTGAAAAAGAAGATGGAAGATGCTGGCTTCTGGAAAAAGTTGATTGGAAAAAGCAAGGGAAGTGGGAGTTCAAGCACTCAAGAAAAACACAAAGAGGACAAACAAGAGGAAGAGCATGAGCAACCCCATGAGTAAAAGGTGGTGGAGTTCCCTCATTGTCCCATCTTTTTCAAGTTTTAAATAAGGAAAATAATGTATGAAATAGAACATGCTTCCATGGTAGTTTAGGATTTTTAATTCTGTCTTTAGTATTTTCCCTGCTTTTGTCATATGTGTGCTGGTTCAAGTTACCTGTTTTCATCTGCATCTTGCTTATTGTATGTTTGTCCTTTTAAACCAAATAAAAAGAGATGGTATGAAAGACCAGAGTGGTGTTCAAGTTGTGGAGTAGGTCCTTAAATTTGTGGTGTAGTAATCACTTAGCTAAGTTGGTTCACCAACAAGGTAGGAAGGCAACTATCTGTCTTGAATCATATGCTTGAAACACACCCCATGAGACTAGCTAAATAACAAGATCCTAATAAGAAAAAGGAAAAGAACAATAGGAGTTGACAAAGAAAGAAAAGTAATAAGAAATAAGGCTAGGCACCAAGGGCTTGAATCTTGAAGGATATGTCTGTGGTGCTCTTGTACCAAGGATCTGCTTGGATGAATAAGTTCTTAGGAATGCTTCATCACTTGGTAACTTGGGTTAACTAACCCGGGATTATCAATTGAAAATCCACTATCAAGAGCAATCTTGCTACAGAACATTTAGTAACCCAAAGAGGTGCTGGACACCAAGGCCTCAAGGAAAGAAAATAACAAACCATGTGCCTGTGGTGTGTATGTATGGGGGAGAGAGACTTGAGGGAGTAAGTCCTTAGGGGTGTTTCAACACCTAGCACCTTGAACCAACTGGTTCGGGAGTGTTGGCTGAAAGCTTATCTTAAAGAGTCGCCCCCTCACAGAACACTTAGCCTAAGGATGCAATAAACCGTGGAAAGACAAAGGGATCAATAAATAAAAGTCTCCAAGGGTGAAATCAAGTGAGTATTCCAAAGCATGGTAAAGGTCTGAAAGCCAATAAAGGAATGAACCTAAGTTGCTATGCATGAAACCCCATAAAACCAAGGACATGACTTCCACAAGAATGATTCATTCATCTTGCGTGAACTCTAACGTGGGAGAAGCAATGAAGAGCCAACGTTAGTGACACTCACCGTTGTCACTAACGTTGGAGATGGCTATCACTACCACGTTAGAAGTTACGTTAACCTAAGTAACGTGAACTCTAACGTGAGAAGAAGGGTGTTTGGAGCGTTAGTGACAAAGGTAAGTGTCACTAACGCTCTCGAAGTTGAGGCATACCCACGTTAAGAGTCACGTTAGCTACACTAACGTGGATTCTAACGTAGGGAAGAAGGGGCCAAGGGCAACGTTATTGGCAAAGGTAAACGCCAATAACGCTCGCGATGGATCAAGAGGCAACGTTAGTGGTCACGTTAGTGCCACTAACGTTGAAGTTAACAGAACTCATCTTGGGCTAGGAACGTTAGTGCAAAAGGTGATTGTCACTAACATTCTCGAACCCACATTTTCACTTAACATTAATGCCACTAACATCCTAGCCAAAGTCCATGCCTACTTCACACTTTCTTTGCAAGTAAAGCTGAGCCCACTGAAGATTCCAAACTGCTTCAACTCAAGATCCAAAGGCACATATCCAAGACTTGAAGAGCCAACTGGAAGATCAGAAGAGTAGTATATATAGGGGTAGTTTTGAACTAGAGAGAAACCTTTTGGGGGATTGAGAGGACTACTCTCTGTATAATTTTACTTTCTCTGCAACTTCTAGTTTTACTTCAGAATGTACTCTCCATCTTTGCTTTCCATTCCCAGAGCCATGAACAATTAAACCCCGTTCATTGGGTTATGGAGCTCTGTTGTAATTTGATGGATCAATAATAGTTTTCGTTATTCTTCTTCTTTCTTTTCTCTTGATTTTACTTGAAAGCTTTTAATCTTCATCCAATTGGATAGTTGTCTTGGAAAAGAAACTATTCATACTTGGATCTCTTCTGAACCTTGGAAGAGGAATGAAGAGATCATGCTAGAAATGCTTTCTCATGTTGGACCAAATTGGGGTTTGGGCGGATATGGTGACATATAATTCTTCCAATACTTTGATTTGGAAATACATGTGGTATAATCAGTGACCACACCTCATCTCTTCTCATGATCAGTTAGACCAAGGAATTGGCTATTGATCAAGATTTGAGAGATTGAGTTACCAAGGAATTGGAATTCAATCACTTAAGATTGCCAAGGAGATCAATGAATGCATTAATTGAGGAAGAGATGAAAATGAACTTGATCCGGAGAATGCAACATCTCCTAAGCCCAATGAATTCCCCATTTCTAATCTACCCATTCTCTTTAGTTTCTGCCATTTACTTTTATGCTAAATTTCCCATTCCCCATTTAAGATTCTGCAATTTACTTTCCGTCATTTATATTCAGCTCTTTATTTCCAGCATTTACATTTTCTGCCAATTACTTTCCCTCCATTTAATTTCCTGCTATTCTCATATCAAATTCTGCTTAGCTCAAATAGAACATTCCTCCAATTAAAGTTGCTTGACTAATCAATCCCTGTAGGATTCGACCTCACTCTATTGTGAGTTTTTACTTGACGACAATTCGGTATACTTGCCGAGGGAAATCTGTTGAGAGACAAGTTTCCGTGCATCAAGAGCCTCCTACCATAGAGTGTGGAAGGGATGTTAAAGAGGAGAGTGATATTAAGGATATGGATAGAGAGTTGAGGGAAATTGATCAAGAAGTGGATTCCATCATTAGTGATTTTTTGTCCACATTGATCAATCCCCTTGATGATCTTGTTGAGCCTTCTTCCGTTGGACTAGAAAGAAATGTTGGGGAGGATGTGCAACCTCCAAGACATATTCTGAGTGAAGAATTGGAAGAAGTGTTCCAAGCAACAAGCCCTCCTATCTATGATAATTCCGCATCAACATATGATCCTTTTGAGCATCATAAGTCCTTCCCCACTATGCTTGAAATTAATGAAGGGGTGGACTTCACTAAACCTCCTATTATGATTTGAGTGATGGGGAAGGGATAGAAGAATTTGGTGAAAAAGAATATGAACTTGAGGAAGCTTGGCAAGAGGTAGAGCTTGAAGAACCTTGCCAAGTGGTGGAAGCCTCTAGAAGAGGATGGACGGGAGTGGAATGCGCTTTATCAAGACCGTTGGGAACTCTTCCACCTAGGTTGCCATCTAATCCTTCATTCGAGTGGGTAAAACTCCTAACTCTTAGCTTTATTATCCCACTTGAATTTGGTTTTCTTGAAATGGATGGCCAACTTAGGGCTGTTTGTGGAATTAAGCATAAGAGGAGGATGTTTAGTGGTTGGCGTTGTAAGTCTAGGCTCATTATGGTGGGAAGCTCAAAATTGAGGAGCATGGATTGGTGTAGTGCTCAATTGGATGGGTCTAGGAGGGTAGTTTGGTCCCTTCATGAGAATTCATCTTCGCCACCACCCGAATGGAATCAAAGTGATCAAATTAAAGACGGGTGTGAAAACAAAGTATGGGATCTCGGATTACAAGGTGTGGATCAACTTTGGAAGCCTATGGTTTGCGAAGAACTCCATCAAAGCTTGGAGATATTAACTTTGAATGATGAAGCACAATGGAAGTCCAAGCATTGGTGGATGTTCAATGATGGATTCAAGCACAAGCCACCTTGATGAATAGCTCCCCATAAGTCCAACTTAAGGACAATAAACAAAAGTGCTAGGTGAGAGACACCCCACCATGGTAGACTCTTTCATTTTCCCCTTTTTGTATATACTGGTAAACCTAGCTTAATTTCATGTTTTGTTTGGTTTATTGAGTTTATTTGGGAGTCTAGTAGGTTAAATAAGGTTTTATAGTGTTTTGTTAGTTGTTTGGAGGTTTGGAATGCTTGGTTTGGTGCAAAAACATGAAAAACTTTGAAAAATAGAGCACCATCCACACGTACACGTGCTCCACACGTACGTGTGACCCAAGTATTTTCAACTATCCACGTGCACGCGTCATGCACGCGTACGCATGGATTGAAATTTTTCACCTCCAAATCACTTTCTCGAGAGTTGCGCGAACAGCGCGCGCACACTCTGCCTTTCGCGCAAGGCTACCCACGCGTATGCGTACCTCACGCGTACGCGTCGCTCTCTAAATAACCCATCGACGCGCACGTGTGAGGCACGCATACGTGTCGCTCCCATTTCGCCATTTCCACGCGCACGCGTCATGCACGTGTACGCGTGGCTGCCCTTCCTTCACTACACTTCTTTTCTCATCTTCTTTCCATTTCTCTCCTTCTTTTCTCTTCTCTTCTTTTCTTTCCACCCTTCAAACATCATCCAACACTACCAAATATCATATGACACCATTTCTTTTAGTTAGTTAGTTAGTTTAATTTTTGTTTAACTTTTGTTTTCTATTATAAGTGTTGGATTACAAATCTTGTTTACTGTTTACTGCTGCTGATTACTAATAAGATGTTATCTTAACATCAATTTGGTTTATATTCCTTGTTGGATTCTTTGTTGAGGTTATATTTGGTTACTTGGTTTGGAACTTTTCATGCTTAATGTTTTTGAATACCAAGTACATGTTACATTGCCTTCATGCATCTTAACTCTTTGAATTGCATGTTTTGGCCACCATGCATTGTAACGACCCAATTTTCAGTACGCCTAGGACATACCAGAAACTGAGTGCTACCAATTTGTCATCCTAATTATTATCTATTATTTATTATATGAGCCTGATTCATTGTTAAAAGCATAGTTAGTTAGCGAGGTACTTTTTTTTTTTGAAATTGGATTAATAAACAGAATCATTTATAATCAATTCACAAATAATAACAGGTAAAACAGTTATAAACAACAACACATAAATACATCACAAGTAGTTGACAGCATTCGGTGATTCAACCTTTATTAGAGTAAAGATCTTTAGTTAGAACACCCCTAGATATAGCTAGATAATAACTATATACTTATATATACATACAACATCCCAGGTCTTGACCTGTTCAAGAAGTCCCTAAGCTGGCACCTAGGCTAGCCTAGACTCTATACTCACCTAGTCCCTCTAAACTACTAAAGCGAGGGAAAGTACGTTCTAAGTCTTCAAAACTCAAGTCAGGTGGAATGTCATCAAAAGATAGAACATCATCTGCTACTTCCCTGACGTTAGGATTTTTGCCAGTAAAGAATTTCATAAAAACAGTCGCGTTGTAGATATAGTCTCTAAACCGACAGAAATCCCTTCGTACAAACGTTTTGGTTGTCACAAGTAACAAACCATTAAATAAATTGATAACCGAGTATTTAAACCTCGGGTCGTCTTCTCAAGGAATTGCAGGGAGGTATGTTCTTATTATTGGTTATGAGTTTGTAAATTGGGGTTTTGGAAGTAAGGTGGGAATATGTTATATGACAAATAAAATAAATAAATAACTGTAAAATAAACTTTTGGCAAGGTAAAATAAATAAAAGGAACATTGAACCTGTGATGGCAAAAGATGAAATAATCATGAAGTGAAAAGAATCCTAATTCTAAATCCTAAGAGAGAGGAGAGAACCTCTCTCTCTAAAACTACATCTACTCCTAAAATTGTGAATGTAAAAGCCTCTTTCTGAATGGATGCATTCTTCCACTTTATAGCCTCTAATATGTGTTTTCTGGGCCGCAAACTGGGTCAGAAACAGTCCAGAATTCGCTGGTTTCGAATTTTTCCACGCTGGATTTCCGTAACTGCGATGCGGCCGCATGATATCGCGTCGCCTAGCGTCAAGGGAACCATAGCATATTATATATCAAATCGAAGCCCCGGACGTTAGCTTTCCAACGCAACTAGAACCGCGTCGTTTGGACCTCTGTAGCTAAAGTTATAGCCGTTTGAGTGCAGAGAGGTCAGGCTGGACAGCTTAGCAATTTCTCCAACTTCTTGCATTCCTTCCACTTTTGCATGCTTTCTTCCCATCCTCCAAGCCATTCCTGCCTTATAATATCTGAAAACACTTAACACACATATCAAGGCATCTAATGGTAATAAGAGAGGATTAATAATAAGAAAATATAAGATCAAAGAAGCATGTTTTCAATCTAAACACATAATTAGGAAGGCAAATGTAAAACCATGCAAATAGTATGAATAAGTGGGTAAAGAGTAGATAGAAACCACTCAATTAAGCACAAGATAAACCATAAAATAGTGGTTTTTCAACCTCCCCACACATAAACAAAAGCATGTCCTCATGCTAAGCTCAAGAGAAGCTATAATGAAATGAAGAGGAATGGTAGAATGCATGAAATGCAACCTATGAATGCAACTACATGCAAGATTGTTTTTACTTACTTGGTTAAGAGTAAATAAGTTCTTCAAGACAAATACAAACCAATTTCTACTAATTCAAATCATACAATAAAAAGCAAGTGAACTTGTAAGAAGACAGCTCATGAAAGCAGAGAACATAGAATTTAAGCGTTGAACCCTTACTGGTAGTGTATATTACTCTAATCTCTCAAGTGTCTAGGGTTAATCACTCTATTTTTCTCTAATCATGCTTTCTAAACCTTGTTCTTCATCTAACCAATCAACAAATATTTAGCATACTAATGCAAACATCATGAGGTCTTTTCAAGGTTGTAATGGGGCTAAGGTAAAGGTGAGGATATATATATGGTTAAGTGAGGTATGAATTGAATCTTTAATTAACCTAAACTTTCACCTAACATGGTTCCCAAATTCCTAATATTCAAATAAATTAGAAACATGTTACATTCCCTTATCAACCCATGTTCCCACAATTTTCCCACACTTAATTGATGCACAATCTCTAACTTAAGCTAACCAAATATTCAATTTGGGATAATTAATTTGTTTTTCTGCTTAAGGTTAGTAATGTGGTTATAGAACAACAGGGGATTAAAAGCTCAAGGGGCTAACAAAGGTGATGTAAAAGGTAGGCTTATTTGGGATAAGTGAGCTAATAACAAATAATGGCCTCAATGATATGCAAGCATGTAAATATACTAAATAATGGACATATAGAATGGAACAAAGCAAAGATTTCAGTTATAGAGAAGAAAATACACAAGAATAAAAATTTTATGGTTAAATAATGTAACCATATAAATAAGCTCAAATCTCACAGGTTGTGTATTCTTTGGCTCAAAAACCATGTTCCAAATACAACTTCAAATAAGTTTTAACAAAAAATTTTCAAATTAAATTAGTGAAATTTCTCTCTAAAAAATAGGGTCTCAAAAGAAATTTATTACTTTCAACAAGTAGTAACTAAATGCATAAAATAAAATAAACATGCAATCAAATATACATATGCAACAATGAACAAATTAACATTGGTGTTGAAGTAGGAAATAACTAACCCATGGAGATCGGTATCGACCTCCCCACACTTAAAGATTGCACCGTCCTCGGTGCATGCTAAGATATGCAAGTGGATGGGGGTTGTGGTTCCTCAGCTGGGGCTCTTTTTGTTCCTTTCCTTGCTGTTGATTTGGGAATGGTTTTCTCTTTTCCTTTCTTGGTGGCCATCCTGAAAAAAGGGAAGTGAAAGTAAATTAAATTCAAAGAGATATATATAGCAAGAAAGACAACAAAAAAGGTGGTGATGGATGCACATTAAGATATAACTGACATTATCACATGCTCGCGAGTACATGTGAAAAGCCAACAATGGGAAATAGCTAGTGCATGTAAAGACAAGTGAATGCAAGGTGTTTATTGGCATGCCGGCAAAGGGCATGAGTAGCATAGACCAAGCAATACTTTGTAACAAACCATCACGTTTGTATTGACAATTAATTTCAATTAATACAATAGTAAAGGGAGTTTATGAAAAGCAAGCATTCAGAATAGTAGGATAAAAGATACTGAAAAGCAGTGCACAATGCCATACGGGCATTTTCACAAACACATAGCATGCATGATAAATAATCTAATGAAAATAATAAATTGAACATGCAAGCAACCCTTTAAAAATAAATATATATAATTGTCAAATAATTCCTCTAATAATCCACAAGTAAAATATAGAAATAATGACCCAAAAAAATTTCTAACACCAATGAAAATAATGCAATGAATGAAAGTATGTAAATAAAATAAAATAAAAAGAAAAATAAGAGAGATGAGAAGGGAAAGAAGATAAGAAAGGAAGAAGAAAGAAATAAGAAAAGATAAGAAAAATAAGGATTAGAGAAGAAAAGATAAGAAATTTGGGTGATCTGGATAATCTGTGCGCCGCTTGTGACGCGGGCGCGTGAGTGACGCGGTCGCGTGGTGCGCAAGAAGGTCAGGTGACGCGGACGCGTGGGGCACGCGTTCGCGTGGGAGGGCTTGGGCTTCCAGCACGAGTCCAGCCCAACTCCAGCATAACTTTCGGCCATGCACCCTTTTGACGTCGATTTTCAGGTCACGCGGCCGCGTGGGTGACGCGGTCGCGTGGGAGGCCAAAGTTCCCATGGGACGCGGATACGTCGGCGACGTGGTCGCGTGGGGTGATTTGTGCCATTGGTACGCCTCCAGCGCTGCTCCTGCGAAACTCTCTGTTCATATTAATATTATCTCCCATCTCCTTGCGATGCGGACGCGTCGCTGATGCAGTCGCGTCGCGTGCTCGCTTTTTTTTTTTTTTTTTTTTTAATCTGAAAAATGCAGAATGCATTTTTTTTTTTTTTTTTTTTTTTTTTTTTTTTTTTTTTTTTTTCCTTAAGTTGGACATTTGATGAGCTTCCTGTTATGGTGGCTTATGCTTGAACTCATCCAGGAATCTCCAGCAATGTTTGTATTTCCAATAGCCTCCGGGGTCCCAAACTAGGCATGTAAAGCCCTTAAGAAGCTTCAAATAGATTCTTAAGCTCCCGGGGTGACAAATGTCAGAACAGATTCCAGGATCCCAAACTTTACTTTTACACCCGTTCTTGTCTCGATCTGCACTTCTCCAGCCGGGTGAAAGGTGATCTGAATTCTCACTGCAATGACCAAACAGCATACGAATTCATTCTCTGTCTTGTCCATTGGGGTTTCTAGTATCTCCTTCATGCTACGCTCTTCACTAGACTGTCCACATGGGGTTGTGGCTGATCTTTGTGTATTTAAGCGCCTAGAAGCCCATTGAATTAATGCTTGCTCCACTTGTCGAATGGTTGCCTGAAATCGATCCACTGTTTCCTTGAAACAATCCTTTGTCTCTTGATGCACTTGGCTTTCATAAATAGGATCATAGTGCTCTTGGATTGATGGATATGGAGATGGTGAATATTGAAGTGGTGGTTCATGGGATTAATTGGGTTGGAATTGGGGTGGTTCTATATATGGTTCATATGGCTCATAAGGTGGTTGGTATGGTGGTTGAGGGTTGGGGTTATATGGAGGTGAATGGCGGAAAGGGGCTTGTGAGTGTGGTGGTCCAAAGTTATGTTGAGGAAAGGGTTCATAGGCATATGGTGGTGGTTGTTGATAGTCCATTGGAGGTGGTTGTTGCCATGAGGATTGATCAAGTCCTTGTGGCTCCTCCCATCTTTGATTGTTCCAACCTTGATGCCTGTTCTCATTGTAATTTCTTCTTCTTGCAATATAATTGTAACCAGACTCATAGCCAAAGGGGTGAGAGTTCATAGTAGCAAAATAAAAATTAAAAATAAAAATAAATTTAAATTTAAATTAAAAGGTTATTTAAATTTTGAATTTGAAAATTAAATTTTGAAAATTTTTAAATTTGAATTTTGAAAATTGATTTTTGAAATAAGATAAGATAAGATAAAAAATTTTAAAAATAAAAATCTAAAAAAAAGTTTTTTTTTTCGAAAAAAAATTAATAAAAAATATTTTTGAATTTAATGAGGAAAGAGAAAAACAGTAAAATGACACCAAATTTCAAATTTTTAGATCAAAACGAAGAAAACAACTAAGAACAGCTTGAAGGTCAAGATGAACGTGAAGAACAACTTGAAGATCAAGATGAACACTAAGAGCAAATTTTTGAAAAAAAAATTTTTTTATAACTAAATAAAAACCAATAACCTCTTAATTTATGAAAAAGCAAATATAAAAATAAATAAACAAGAAAAAATCAAAAAATATTTACAATAACCAATAATAAGGCACACGTTTGTAATTCCCCGGCAACGGCACCATTTTGACGTTAGGATTTTTGCCAGTAAAGAATTTCATAAAAACAGTCGCGTTGTAGATATAGTCTCTAAACCGACAGAAATCTCTTCGTACAAACGTTTTGGTTGTCACAAGTAACAAACCACTAAATAAATTGATAACCGAGTATTTAAACCTCGGGTCGTCTTCTCAAGGAATTGCAGGGAGGTATGTTCTTATTATTGGTTATGAGTTTGTAAATTGGGGTTTTGGAAGTAAGGTGGGAATATGTTATATGACAAACCTCGAATTGCATTCACAAAAGAACTTAAATTTGACATACAAATTAAATTAGAAAAATAAATAAAAGGAACATTGAACCTGTGATGGCAAAAGATGAAATAATCATGAAGTGAAAAGAATCCTAATTCTAAATCCTAAGAGAGAGGAGAGAACCTCTCTCTCTAAAACTACATCTACTCCTAAAATTGTGAATGTGAAAGCCTCCTTCTGAATGGATGCATTCTCCCACTTTATAGCCTCTAATCTGTGTTTTCTGGGCTGCAAACTGGGTCAGAAACAGTCTAGAATTCGCTGGTTTCGAATTTTGCCACGCTGGATTTCCGTCACTGCGACGCAGCCGCATGGATCACGCAATCGCGTCGCCTAGCATCAAGGGAACTATAGCATATTATATATCAAATCGAAGCTCCGGACGTTAGCTTTCCAATGCAACTGGAACTGCGTCGTTTAGACCTCTGTAGCTATAGTTATAGCCGTTTGAGTGCAGAGAGGTCAGGCTGGACAGCTTAGCAATTTCTCCAACTTCTTGCATTCCTTCCACTTTTGCATGCTTTCTTCCCATCCTCCAAGCCATTCCTGCCTTATAATATCTGAAAACACTTAACACACATATCAAGGCATCTAATGGTAATAAGAGAGGATTAATCATAAGCAAATATAAGATCAAAGAAGCATGTTTTCAATCTAAACACATAATTAGGAAGGCAAATGTAAAACCATGCAAATAATATGAATAAGTGGGTAAAGAGTAGATAGAAACCACTCAATTGAGCACAAGATAAACCATAAAATAGTGGTTTATCATTCCCTGCATGATCAGACTTTTCCACAGGACGTCTCTCTGGTACCTCATGAAGAAGCCACACAACAGGAGTCTCGTACACAGGGTTTAAGTTGAAGTTCAAGAACAAACGGGGTGTGGACATTGGCTGGTCTCACAGTATATACATATAAACAGAGAACGAGATTCACCCTAGATTCAGAAGACTATCTAGAGCGGAATCCTCTTTGCAGAACCATCATCAACGAAATACGGAAGGGTACTCATACTTCCATCTGAAGGGGGAAGGGAGAGAGAAGGGGTAAGAACTGGGGAGTTCTTAGTAGGGCCGGGGTTATTAGTTAAGTTCATTAATTTCATATTGTTTAGCAGACGTATAACAAAACATCGAGAAGTAGTGAACAGAGGATACAGATAAATAGAGAAAATAGAGAAAACAGAAAGCAAAACACAAACAAAAGAAATACAAGAAAATAAAACACAGACACAGTGAATAGAATACAAACAAAGAAAGCATACATTCAAACAACAATCATAACAGAGGAAATGCGCAACCAAGTATGATGCATGTCTAGCCCTAGTGCAGGTAATGAGCTCATCTGTCGGTTACTAACCCGCTCCCGACGTTATCCAGCAACCTCTGTCTGGATAAGGCTTTCCTATTGGCTATACCCCTGTGTACAGGAAATAATCCCTCTGCCACCACAGGGTCCACTGCACACAGGAAATAACACATCTGCCACTGCAGGGATGTACACCGACACACCTTCTGCATACAGGAAATAACCCCTCTGCCACTATAGAAATGGAACAGGGTCCACTACATCGGATCTTGATCTAAAATAATTGACGAAGGTATCCCGTGCAATTGTACGATTTCTTGAATATATAGCCGTGCTAGCCTTTCTAAAGTATAGTCAACTCGAATCGGAAGAAAATGTGTTGATTCTGTTAACCTGTCCACAATCACCCAAATAGCATCGTGTCCTGTTGAGGTCCTTGGCAATCCAAATTGGGCCAAACGGACTCCACTTGACGTCTCAGTCATAGCCAACTTAAGGTCCTCAAATTCCGCGAGTAACTTTTCTTCCTTTATCATCATCCAAGAGATATTCAAATTCTTCCTGCTCAAAGCGTCTGCCACCACGTTCGCTTTTCCTGGGTGATAACTTAACTTAAAATCATAGTCCTTCAAGAACTCCATCCACCTTTGCTGTCGCATATTAAAATCCTTCTGGTCAAAGATATACTTTAAACATTTGTGGTCAGAGAAAACTTCTAGTTGAGCGCCATACAAATAGTGTCTCCAGATCTTCAGAGCAAACACTACTGCAACCAACTCCAAGTCATGCGTCGAATAATTTCGTTCATGAGGTCTCAGCTGTCGGGAAGCATAAGCCACCACATTTTTGTCTTGGATCAGCACACATCCAAGTCCTTTATGAGAGGCGTCACAGTATACTTCAAAAGGTTTCTGCGGGTCGGGTAGTACTAATACAGGTGCAGTTGTTAACTTCTCCTTAAGCATCTTGAAACTTCTATCACACTCAGCCGTCCAAATGAACGGAACTTCCTTTCGTGTAAGGTAAGTCAGAGGTAAGGCTATCTGTGAAAACCCTTTAATAAACCTCCAGTAATATCCAGCAAGTCTGAGAAAACTCCAAACTTCTGTAACGGTCGTAGGTGGTTCCCATTGCACTACTGCTTCAATTTTTGAAGGATCCACTGCAATTCCTCCCTGTGATATAACATGTCCCAAAAATGAAACCTTCTCTGTCCAGAACTTGCACTTTGATAGTTTAGCATATAACTTTCGAGTCTTTAGTATCTGCAATACAGTCCTTAGATGCTCTTCATGCTCTCTTTCTGTCTTCGAATAGATGAAAATATCGTCTATGAAGACTACTATGAACTGATCAAGGTACGGACGGAAAATACGATTCATGTAATCCATGAAAATCGCAGGAGCATTAGTTAGTCCAAACGACATAACCGTATATTCATAGTAACCATATCAAGTTCTAAATGCAGTCTTCGATATATCTGACTCTTTCACTCGAATCTAGTGATAGCCCGATCGCAAATCAATCTTCGAAAACACAATTGCACCTTTTAACTGATCCATCAAATCATCTATTCGTGGAAGTGGGTACTTGTTCTTGATAGTGACTTTATTTAACTGTCGGTAATCTACACAAAGTCACATTCCACCATCCTTCTTCTTTACTAGCAACACCGGAGCTCCCCAAGGTGATGCGCTGGGACGAATAAATTTTTTTCTAAGTATCTCATCCAACTGCTTCTTCAACTCTGCAAGTTCCAGTGGTGACATCCGGTATGGTGCTATGGAAATCGGTTCGGTTCCAGGTACAAGTTCAATGCTGAATTCTATCTCTCGCTGAGGAGGAAACTCAGGTATGTCGTCCAGGAAAATATTAGGAAATTCCTTCACCACTTGGATTCGTTCTAAGCTTAGTTCACTATCATTCGAGCTAGCCACTTACAGAACGTACCCCTCACAATCACTCCCGTCTAATGCAACTCTTACAGAATTCTGATATAAAGTATGAGACAGAAATGGTTTAATATCTAAACTATCAGACGGAATAACAGCAGTTCTTTCATAGTAATCAAGGAAAACATGATACTTAGATAACCAATCTAACCCTAGAATAACTTCTAAACCACATAGAGGCAAACAGATTAGATCATGTATAAAAGTTTTGTTCCTAATAGTGAATGGTACTTGCAGGCACACTAAACTAGTCAGAGCATTTTGGGATGCAGGTGTATGGACAATCAGATCAAAGTTCAACTTAGAGAAATCTAGTCCCAACTCACGAGCAACAGTTAAAGAAACAAAGGAATGCGATGCACCCGAGTCATACAGTACAGTTAGAAATCGATCTTTGACAATACACTGACCTTGGATCAGGGCGTCTGATTACATAGCATCATCAGCAGTCATGGCAAACACTCGACCTTGTTGCTGGGTTCGCACTAGATTCTGAAAAAACTTTTTTGGGTACATCCTAGCTATGTGTATGATGCAGGTCTAGCCCTAGTGCAGGTAATGAGCTCATCTGTCGGTTACTAACCCGCTCCCGACGTTATCCAGCAACCTCTGTCTGGATAAGGCTTTCCTATTGGCTATACCCCTGTGTACAGGAAATAACCCCTCTGGAACCACAGGGTCCACTGCACGCAGGAAATAACACATCTGCCACTGCAGGGATGTACGCCGACACACCTTCTGTATACAGGAAATAACCCCTCTGCCACTACAGAAATGGAACAGGTGGTCACGGTACTTGATGCATTCGTATATTTGCTATTTTAACTAGTTAGTTTAGTTAAATTTAGTTCAATTTCGTTCATTATTACTAAAATAAACAAGCAATTTTGTGAGTTTTTCTCCATGCATCCATGAACCAAGAACTAAGTGAAATTTGGCATAATTCATGCAAATGACTCAAGGAGTTTATATATAAGTTGATGTGAATGATTCCCTTGAAAATTATTACATAAGATGGCAAGACTTTGAAGAAGTTTCTTTGGTTTAGAATAGGTGAAGCAAAGAGCCCTGGAGCAAGAAGGCAATGGAGCAAGAAGCCTTGAGAATACATCAAGCTTGGCAAGGAGGTAGAGGACTTGCACGTTGCCAACTTGGGTTACTACTAGCGTGTTTGGTGATAACGCCAGCAGCCCTGGAGAGTGATTCTGGGAAGGGTTGCACGTTGCCAACTTGCACTACTACTTGAGTGCTTGGCAACAACGCCAAGAAGCAAAACTTGGCAAGAAGGATGAAGACTCAAGCACGTTGCCAACTTGGAGAAAGGGTGTGTGTTTGATGGTAACGCAGCAAGCAAATCTGGGGAGCAAGTCAGAAGTTCATGCACGTTGCCAACGCCAGAGTCCAAAGGCGTGTTTAGAGGCAACGCTGCAAGCAAGGCCTTGGAGAGAAGCAATTTCAAAGCCTCGAGCACGTTGCCAACCTAGAGATGGGGGGGTGTGTTTGAGGACAACGTCAAGACTTGGCCCAGGAAGGGGAGATGCACGTTGCCAACGCCAGGAACAAGAGGCGTGTTCCAAAGCAACGCAGCAAGCCTTGGATCTCCACCCATCGAGCACGTTGCCAACGCCAGCCTCCATTGGCGTGTTACAAGGCAACGCTGAGCTAGAAGATTTTGTCCAGCTAGAGAATGAAGAGCACGTTGCCAACGCCAAGATACATAGGCGTGTTCATTGGCAACGCATCATACAAGCAAGCTAGGCAACCTTGAGAATGAAGAGCACGTTGCTAACTTGGATGATGATTCTTCAATTCAGGCACGTTGCCAATGTTGGAAAGCATGGGCGTGTTTCAAGGCAACGCCAAGCAAGGAAGCAGCCCCGGAGAAGCCAGCACGTTGCCAACTTGGAAGAAAGGGGGCGTGTTCAGCAACAACTCCAGCAAACGTGGCAGCCTGACCTTGCCTCTTTCAAGGATGCATAACTTGAGCTACAAAGCTCTAAAGGAGGTGATTCTAGTGGCATTAGAAAGTAGACATCAAGAGCTTTCCAACCATATATCATAGTATGGGGTTAGCATTTATTTGAAGCTTCAAAAGCTGGCTTCATTTGGAGCCTCAGAAAGGAGCATGTTGCCAACGTGGGAAGCAATGTTTGGAGCTAGGAAAGAGCATCGAGCACGTTGCCAACTCAAAAAAGCATTGGCATGTTTGGCAACAACGCCAGGAAGCTTTGGATGGTGAAGAATGGAGGTAGCACGTTGGCAACTTGGAAATACAAGGGAGTGTTTGCCAAAAACGCTGGTGAGCCTGGCAGCCGGACCTTACCCCCTTCAATGGAGTATATCTTGAGCTACAGAGATCCAAATTGAGTGCTTCCAGTTGCGTTGGAAAGCTAACATTCCGAGCTTTCCAACCATATATAATAGTCTAAAGTGGAGTACAAAATTGAAACCAAATCAGAGTCATCTTTAGGCCCCAAAAATAAGAACATGAAGTTGAAATTCAAGGAGGCATGAATGAGCCCAAAGATGGTCGAGCACGTTGCCAAGGTAAGGAGGAGAAGGCGTGTTCATTAACAACGCCAAGGGGCAGAGAATTTGGGCCAAGGAAGGGCACTATCACGTTGCCAACTTGGAATGAACTGGCGTGTTTGATAAAAACGCCACAACCAAGGTAACTTGACCTTGCCTTCTTCAATGGAGCATAACTTGAGCTAGGAAGATCCAATTGAGATGATTCCAAGTGCATTAGAAAGAAGACATTCTAAGCTTTCCAATGATATTTGATAGACCATATTGAAGAAGAGGATTGACACTCAAATTTTGGGCAACATTAGGCATGAAAGTAGAGTCAAGAAGAAGAAAACCAAGTTATTAGCAACAACTTGGGCTAACAACGCCCAGCACCAAGCCACCAGCCCAGGACAATCACAAGCACTTTGCCAACGTGCTACAACACTGGCGTGTTTTCCAGTAACGCCCCCATTGGGCCAGGAGCATTATGAATGAGCTCCTCCTTCCCTGTTTAGCAACACTTCTTCCATTGAGCCAGGAATTCAACAAATAGAAAGCCCACATTGCTAGCCTAAATTAAAGATCTCTGAAGGAGTTTTAGGAGTAGTATAAATAGAGAAGAGGTTGGTACTTTAGAAAGACTTTTGGGACTTTTGTTTTTTTTAGCAATTTTTACTCTTAGACACTTTTACTTTTACACTTAGAGTTTTTTTTGGTCTTCACTGCTTCTCAACCGATATTCTATTTTTTGTTTTTCTTGCAACTTTGAATTTCAGTTTTAAGAACTTCTTCTTCTTCTTCTTCATTCTTCTCTACACTTAGTTTAATTTTCATCTTTACAATTGTTGTTGAAATTGGAGCTATGATTCACTAAACCCCATTTTCATTAGGGGGAAGAGCTCTGCTCATTTGAATGAGTTGATAACTTTTCTTTTCCTTCTCAATTCAAGTGGTTCATCTAAACGGAAACTCTTGTTCTTCATAGATTCAATCACCATCGAGAGAGGGATTAATCTATATGAATTATGTGGTGAGTTTGAGAGATGAGTCACATAATTCAGTTTAGAGTTCATCCTTTCATGATTTCCTTGATCAATACACTTTGGTTGGTATGTGAGATGTAACCTTCCTTAGTTGAGATTCTGGAAGTTGTGTGGCTTGGATTAGGAATTGAACTTCATCTCTTCTCATGAACAATTAGATCACGAGAGTGGCAATTGGTTGTGTTGAGAGAAATTGAGTTACCAAGAGATTGGGACTCAATTACCCACAAATTACCATGGATCTATACCCATGATTGAGAAGGAATTGATCAACATCAATTCATGAGAATTTGCATCTCCGATCCCTAATGACTCTCTCTATCATTAATTCTCACTTCTTTTACTCTTTAGTTATTTTGAATGCCCATTACCCAATTCCCTTTTACATTCAAGCACTTTAACTTTCCTGCTATTTAGATTCAGTTTCAATTGTTTGCAATTTACTTCCCCGCTCTCTACAATTCAGCACTCTACTTTCTTGCAATTTATTTTTGATGTCATTTAAGTTTCTTGCACTTTAAGTTTCAGTCATTTATTTTTATTTTCTTTCTTCATTGCAATTCTTTAGATTCCTTGTCATTTAATTTTTGCAATTATGTTCAAAAATCACAAATCTCATGAAATCAAAACCATGTTTTCTTGACTAAATCTACCATTTAACTAAAGTTGCTTAATCTACCAATCTCCGTGGGATCGACCTCACTCTTAGTGAGTTTTATTACTTGATACGACCCGGTATACTTGCCGGTAATTACGTGAAATTAATTTTTTACGTATCAGTACTTCTGTAGCAGGAAATAACCCCTCTGCCTTGCAGAAATAAAATATGGATCTGTACCATAGAAAAGCGTTCTCAGTGATCACACCATTATTTATCTGACTGCCTCACTGCAGCAGATGATCATACAAGTATATCTGGAGTTGCCTTAACGCAACAAATGAATAAACACATCTCTTGGGTTGCCTCAAGCAACAAATAAATATCTCTTGGGTTGCCTCAAGCAACAAATCATCACATAATCATTCTCATTATCATCATTCATCATCATTCTCATTATTCATCATCATTTTCACATTCTTATGCAGTACCTCTTTCTTTCTCTGTTCAATCATACTGTACAAACTTTACATCTTTCACATTTACAACATCTTAATTCAAACCATTTCTCTTTATCACATTACTCTTTTCTCTTTGTCTTTTTACTTTACTCTGATTACTCTTTTCTCTGTATCCCTTTACTCTGCTCTGATTACTCTGTTCTCTGTTTTTCTTTATTCTGCTCTGATTTCTCTGTTTAACGTATGTATTTAAAGCTTATGTAAATTTCGGTATGAATAGTTAGTCTGTCCCAAGTATAGGTTCATTAATTCTATACTGAAACAGTTTAACTTTTCATATAATACCTAACCCTATTCGCAATTCCAGGACTAACTATGTTGTCCTAGTTCGTTCACTAGTCTCTGTCTGTTTTTCTGTCATTAAAACTTTACAGACTTTTTCTTCGATTTTTATCTTTTCTTCAACTTTTTATCTTTTATTTATCTTTGCCTCACTAATATGTTTTTACCACTTCCTAAGTGTTTTATGAAAGTAATTATGAGATTCTGTGCTTAAAGTTGTCTTTCTAAAGCTTTTACAGAAAACTGCCTTTT
>NC_029792.2:73189077-73247453 GCF_000816755.2 Arachis ipaensis
ACAGAAAACTGCCTTTTTCGCATTATTTTATTATTTTTATTAAAATATTATTTTTAATTAAATATTATTATTTAATATTTAATATTTTTTATTATTTTATCATTAAATTTTCGAAAATTAACTTACTTTTACTTTTAACCTTTAAAATTCACTTTTAACCACCCGTAACTTTTAATATTTCTACTTTTACCACCCTAACTTTCAGAAATTACTAAATAACCCCCCAAACACCAAATTAATTAATTCCTTGCCCTTTTATGAATCAAAAAGGTGTTCTTCATTGTTCTTCACCATACTCAAAGTGTTCTTCATAAATTCTTCAGATTCATTCTCTGTTTTTACCCGTTTTTCAGTCTTTTCAGCAACCGATTTTTACCATAATTCATAATAAATTTGCAGCCACTAAAATCCCATCTTTTCTACATGATTTTAACATAAATTGAACCCCAATTTAATGTTTAGGGTTCGTTTTTCCAGCAGCCCTCAAGAACAACATTCATAGCTTGAATATCATCAAATTTTATCAAAATTTCGACAAACTTTCACCAAGAATAACTCATATAAGCAATCAATTTCAAGCATAACCAAACCATATCATAATCACACATCTCAAACACAATCAATCAAGATTAAATTCGTCACACCCTACCTTGATTTGCTGCTCCAAATCCGGTTACTCTTTGAAGTGTTCTTAAAGCACTTTTTCCTCTTAAAACACATCAAGAACAACTTTAAATCCACAAACTCTCAACGAACCAAATATCCCTCAGCACATTAGGAAGGGATATCTCACCTTAGACTTGCTGGAAATTAACGTTTCTTGGCCCTCAAGTCAAGTTAAGCATGATTCCTAAGGAAGAACATCAAGAAAACACATGTTTGAGCATGTTTCTTTGAAAACCAAATTGAAGAGGGAGGGAGACAGCCATCTCACCTTATTTTCAGCCTTGATAAGTCACATGGTTATGTAGAGGAAGAAGAGAGGATCATTTTGGTGAAATCGGAGTTTTGATTTGAGTTTTGGTTCAGAAGAAATCAAGCTTTGAAGATTAAGTGTTCATGAAGTTTTCTCTCTTTTCTCTCCTTTCAATTTCGGCCAAAGGGAGTAAATGACCAGCCTTGGAGTGTCTTGGGGGTATAAGGTGAGTTGTGATTGGTTGGCTTGGAGGTGGGTTAAAATAATATTAAAATATCTCTGGTGTATAACTACTAAAACTAGGTGTATTGGAACACTTGTAAAAACATCTCTAAAAATTATTTTCTGAGCTACTAGCATAAATGACACTAGTAACATATTTATTATGAGAATAAAACATGTATGATGAGGCCTTAGCATTGCTAAAGTCATCAGAGAGTGCTGGTGCTAAGCTGCACCAGTAAACCGTAAACCCGGTTAAACTGATTTTCTGGTTTTAACTAAAACAGACCAGGTAACCTTATAATATCATTCAATCATCTTCTAATACTAATATAATACTAATATTATACTATTATCTCTCTTCTATCATGAATTGAGTCCGGTTTGTCAAACTGAGACTATTTACGAAAAACAGAATCAAAACTCCTAACCAATACGGTTCAAAAACAAGGTTCTTCGCGATTGCGTTATCGAGCTTGCCTCAGAAGAGGTTCTAGCTTAAGGATGACATAATGACAATGATGATTGAGATACTTTATGATATATAAGAGGTGTTCCCCTTATTGATTTTCCAGAGAAATCTGTGCCTTCAGAAAAGATCCAGCGTACTCGAAAAACAGGGTTGTTACATGCATTCATCATCTATTGTTAGGCAAATGTACACTATCGATGCATTGTTTCTTAGGTGTTGCTTATTCATGATTGACCTTTATTCATATCACCTATTTCATGCATTGAGATTTTGGAATTGTGAAATCGGATCGAGCGCTTACCTAGTGACATATTTTTGAGCTTGTAAAGCTTTGTGGACCATGCTTGCTATGTGATTGATTTTAACTCTTATATCTCTTTTTCTAAGTTCCATAGCATCCATGTCTTCCACCTCTATGTCACCTAGGTGTTGCAACAACTTCAATATGTGTCATTGATTGTTGTGTAAGTTTCATATACCATTTTGTTCACTAAGTTTACTTACACATCGATCAATGTCCATTCCTTATCTATTTCACAATTGCTTGACTTGTGGCTTGAATGCTTTCATGCTTCTTTATTGCTTATTGGGTTGTCTTAACCTACAAGTTTAAAGCATCTCAAGCACACTAGAACGAGTGAAGTGTATGCTTTTATTTGTGTAATTGTGACATAGCTTTTTATGCTAGTGTGTATGTGTTCTAAACCGCATGCAACTTAGAATTCACACACCCACACACTATTCTCTAATGTCACATTAATTCACTCACTCCATTCTAGTGATTTACCTCATTCCAACAATTTACGCTTCCTTGCTTTTGTATTTTCTCATCTTACGGTGTTATTTTTTATTTTTCATGACTGATGTACCATAAGCAAAAATGGAAGCAGAAAAAAGAACACGCAACAACCGGTTGACCTACCAGCTAAAGGTGGCAATCCGTAAAGTCGCTGTACCCCTTGCTCATCTTTGAGTGCACCGAGGACGGTGCAAACTTTTAAGTGTGGGGAGGTCGTCCGACCGATCGGCATTTTTGGGGTGACGAGTTTCTAATCGCAACACTTTTACACCTCATTTTAGGTCTTCTAGAATTTTTAGTTGCATTTTATTATTTTGCAAATATATATATAATAATATTAGTCAAAATAATGAAATTTTTCAAAGAAGTTTATCTATAGGGTACCCCAATTGATTGAAAAAAAAAATTTTAGAACTTGCTTAAATTATACATTGTGGAACATGTTTTGAGCTAAGAACACAAGCATGTGAGTTTTGAGCCTAATTGTGTGGTTACGTCATACAACCACTTATTTTCATTCTTGTGTGCATTATTCTCTTTCTATGATTGCAATCTTTGATTTGTTTGATTCTTTATGTCCATTATTTTGTGTATATATGCACTTATATGATTGAGGCCATTGTTTCAAATAGCTCACTTACCCAAATAGCCTTACCTTTTATCTTCCATTGTTAGCCAATTTTGAGCCTATGCTTAACCCATTTGTTCTTAATTTTAGCACATTACATGCCTAAGTGAAAAATAATAAATGTCCTTAGTTTGGATCTTTGATTAGCTTAGGCTAGTGAGAGTATTTATCATTTGATTTTGGAAAAGTTGGGAACATTGGGTAGAGATAAAAGTGTATTGTGTTTTTGTTGAAAATCATAGGAATTGGGTATATACTCATGTATCAATTATGTTTAAACCATATGCATTGATGCTTTTGTATATATTTTAGTTTGAAAAAAAATGAGAAAAATAAAAAGAAAAAAATAGAAGAGAAAAAAAAAGAAAAGTAATAAAAAGGGGACAGAATGCCCCAAAGTAAAGTTCAATAAAAATCAATGCATACGTGTGGTGACTAAAAGAGAATGCATGAGTATGCAAAAAAGTGAAGAATGGGTAGTTAGGTTAGCTTTGAAATTGTATAGGTTGCTATATAAGTTAGGTGGGAAGTTTAAGTTAATCAAAGATTCAAATCTCAAGCTCACTTGACCATATGCATCTTTACCTTGACCCTAGCCCCATTACAACCTATGGAAAAGACCTCATGATATTTGTATGCATGCATGAAATAATTATTGATTGTTAGATGAAAAACAAATCTTGGAAAGCATGATTAGTAGAGAATTGAGTGAATCAACCCCATACACTTGAATGACTAGAGCGGATACACATTCGGTGAGGGTTTGATCGCTCAATTACATGCTTCCACCCATGACAATCTTTTCTTGCAAGTTTGAAAAATCTTTTAATAACTAAATTCAATTGCGGGTTTGCTCTGATTGCTATTGCTTTAGCCCTTGTGCATATATGCTTTATTGGGAATTGATTTATTTTGACCAAGTACTTGCATTCATTTAGATAGATTGCATATAGGTAGTTGCATTTAGGTAGTTTACATTGAATAAATGTTGATGCCCTTTGTTTCTTTCTTGAATTTAGCATGAGGACATGCTTGGTTTAAGTGTGGGGAGGTTTGATAAACCCCAATTTTGTAGTTTATCTTGTTCTTTTTTGGGGGATTTTATCACCTTTTTCCATATTTATTCAATAAAAAAAGCATGGTTTTGTAATTTTCCCTTAATTTGTGCTTAAGTGTAAAAACTTGCTTTTTAGGCCCCTAAATTGATGATTTTAATTCACTTTAATTCCATTCGAAGCCTTGATGTGTTTGTTGAGTGATTTCAGGTTTATAAGGCAAGTATTGGATGGAAGAAATGAAGAGGAAAGCATGCAAGTGGAGAATTCATGAAGAAATGAGAAAAATGAAGAATTGAGGGACACGTGCATGCGTCATGCTCATGTATGCGTGCATTGAAGATTTGTAAGTCACGCACACGCGTTAAGCATGCGTACGTGTGAGCAGAGGTTTTGCCAACGATGCACACGCGTGACGTTCGGCACGTGACCCACTTAAAGTGAAATCGCTGGGGGCAATTTTTGAGCTACCCAGGCACAATTCTAACTCGTTTCTGAGGGTATTTGATGCAGAATTGAAGATTGGGCAAAGGGGGAGCACTTAGTTAGTCATGATGAGCCTTTAGTTAGTTCTCTAGAGAGAGAAGCTCCCTCTTCTCTCTAGAATTAGGTTATGATTAGGTTAATTTTTCTTAGATCTAGGTTTGATTACTTGATTTCATCTTGTTTCCTTTACAATTTCTTGTTTCTACATTGTGATTCTCTTAGTTTGTAGTGTTAATTTCCTTTTTCATGCTCTCTTTTATGTTGATGAACCATTGTTGGATCTTAATTTCTTCTAATGCAATTTTATGTTTCCATGTCTTCTTTTATGTTTATTTTCATTGCTATTGTTACTTTCTTGCCCATGATGATTAAGGATCTTGTTAATTCTTGTATTTTGTGATGTTTACTTTTATTGCACACTAGGTGTTTGATAGAATATTTCCTCTAGTTTTTGAGTAGTTTCCTTTACTCTTAGCCTAGGCTAAGGGAGTTGAGTGATCTTGAGTCATTGGGTCTCATTGAATTAGTGATTTGAGAACCCTTAGTGGTCAATTTGATAACCATTGACTCTAGCCTACTACTAAGTTAATTAGTAGCTAGGTTAGGACTTATGGATTGATGTTCATCAAGCCATTTGACGTACTTCGAGCCTAGGATTTGATATTACGTATTTAAGGCTTTTGTAAGTAGACTTAATGAGTTTGGTTCCTCATAATTGTCAATACATGGTTTGTGGACAAGGATGGTGATCTCAATTACCTATGTCTAGCCAAGAGTTCTTTACCTTGCCTTTATTAATTCTTGATTTACTCTTCTTGTCATTTAAATCCTTGCCCATTTAATTTCTTGCCCCTTTTATAAACCAAACCCCTTGTTCCTTCATAGCCAATAATTGACCACTTCATTGCAATTCCTTGTGAGACGACTCGAGGTTTCAATACTTCGGTTAATTCTTATTGGGGTTTGTACTCGTGACAACCAATATTTTTGCATGTGAGGACTCTTTGTTGATTTAGAACTATACTTGCAACGAGATTTTATTTGTGAAATTCTAAACCGCACAAGAACCCGAACATCAAAATGGTGCCATTGCCGGGGAATTGCAATGGTGCTATGTTATTGGCTATTGTATATATGTGAATATGTTTCTTTGGTTGCTTTTGTTTGCTTTAGGAGTTAGTTTTTATTAGTCTTATTAGTTTTTGTTTTATTTCCGCTTTCACTATGAATTCTCATTACTTTGGCTATGAGTATGGTTCAAACTATGTTGTAGGAGATGAAATTTACAATGATAACATGCATCAAGGATGTGGATATCAAAGAAAGGAGGATCCCCAAGCTTATGAATAACCTTCTTGGCAACAACCTCCTTCCGAATCAAGTTTGATAAGAGTGCTTGGATCCAACATGACTACTCTCCGGATTCTTATGGGTATAATCCTAATCCTAATGCATACCAATCTAATCTATGTGATGACCCTTACTATGATTGTCAACCACAACCACCACATACATATAACCCCTTCCCCTAACATAGTTTTGAACCACCACACTCACAAGCCTCATACCACTAAACACCTCCATATGATCCTAACCCATATCCACCATACCAACCACCTTGTGAACCATATAAACCATATGAAGAACCACCCTAATTCAACCCCCAATACCTTCAAGAACCACCACCTCCATGTTATTATCAAGATGAGCCACGTCTAGTGTATGAGAACTCTCAACCACAAGATGAATCACCTCCCATATTTGAAAAAATCATGGCTCAGTTTGCCAAAATCACGGCCATATTGGAATCATGGGACCCATGCAACAAGCAAAGCATCTTCACGGATGAATGTGAGGAATCAACCAAAGAGTGGAGCATGAAGGAGATTCTAGAATCCCAATATGAGGACAATGAGATAGGGCATGTCTTGCAACAAGTGGAGGAGGAAGATATTGTTAAAGTAGAAGAAGTGGTTGAAGAGCTAGGCAAAATTGAACAAGAGGTAGGTTTCAAGCTTGAAGACACTTCTACACCAGGTGATGTTGTTGATGATCTTGTAGAAGTTGTTGAACCTTCTTCCAATGAGCTTGAATTTAGTGTTGAGGAAGATAATGCGCAACCTCCAAGGCATAGTATGAATGATGAAAGATTGGAAGAGGTTGAGCAAGAAGCAAGCTCCATCATTGAAGATGATTCCACACCAACCAATGTGTCTTTTGAAATTGATGAACCTACCTCATTGTGTTATGAAATTGATGACAAGGAGGACCGTGCACAACCTCCGACACATTATTTGAGCAATGAGGGGTGTATAGAAGAAGTTGGTGAGGAAGGAATTAAACTTAAAGAAGCTTGCAAAGAGGTGGAAGTTGCAAAGGAAGACCACAAGGGAATAGATCTCGCATTGGCTAAGTGTGGGGAGATCCCCCTTCCTAAGTCACCATCCTATACAACATTCAAGTGGGTAAAATTCCTATCCCTAAGCTTTAATTTCTCACTTGAATATGGTTTGATTGAAAATGATGGTCAACTTAGAGCTCTTTGTGGAGTTAAGAGTAGAAGATATTTGTGTAGTGGTTGAAAACATAACTCTAAGTTCATGATGGTTGCATGCTCAAAGTTGAATACCAATAGCTGGTGTAGAATCAAACTGCATGGGTCTAGGAGAATGTTTGGATGCTTAACTGAGAATTCACAAGCTTTGTCACCCAGATTTAACTATGGTAGTCAACAAGATGATGGGTGCAAGAACAAGGTTTGGGACCCCAGAATTCATTTCAACAATCAAAACTCTTGGGGCCTTGTCATTTACTTAAGCTTACTTGAAGGCCTTGTGCGCCTAATTTGGGATTCTGGAGGCTATTGGAAATGCAAGCATTGGTGGGGATTCAAGGAAGAGTTCAAGCATAAGCCACGATAGAAAATCCCCCGCCAAATGTCCAACTTAAGGATATAAACTAAAAGTGCTAGGTGGGAGACACCCCACAATGGTAACCTCTTTCCATTCTCTTATACATTTTGTTTTGATTGATAGGTTATTGTAGTGAGTTTTGATTAGTTTAGATTGTTGTTAAAGTAGGTTACTTGAAGTGCAAGTTTTGTTTGTTTTGTCTTTGAAAATTTTTCAAAAAACTTAAAGATTTTTGTTAAATTTGAATTTTGGTTGCTTTAGAATGCTTATAGGTTAGGAGAGTGTTAAATTCTATTTTTATAATTTTTTAAAAAAAAAAATTTTCAATCAACGCTTAAGCACGCATGACACTTACGCGTGGATTGCACTTCTGCAACTCCTAGTACAAAAACCCGAGAGTTGTGCGAGATTTGTGCTGGAATTGAGCTGGGAGCACAATCTCAATCCACGCGTAAGCACGCATGACGCTTACACATGGATTGTCCCTACTACATCCATGCATAAGCACGCATGACGCTTATGCGTGGATTCGCACCCTGTTTCTCTCCTTTCTCCTTTCTCCTTCTTTCTTCTTTTCTTCTTCTTTCTTTCTACCTTTCCTCTTCTTCCTCTCTTGAAAAAAAAATTAAAATAAAAAAATATTAAATAAATAGATAAATAAATTACTCATATAAAAAATTTCTTTTTCTATTCTTCCATTTTCTTTTATTGCATTTGCTCATTTTCATTCATTGCATGTTAATTTTGTTTTTATAGCTTGTTCTCTTTTTATTTTCTACGTTTCTCATTTTAATAATGGTGTTGAATTCTCTTACTCAATTGTTGAGACTTTCTTGCATTATTTTGGTGCTTCGTGACTTGTTTAGCATTAATGGTCATATTTGTTCCACACATAAGATTAGTGCTTTAGTCATTCCTAATTCATTATTCTTTGTTTTTGTACTTCATTATCATTGAGTTAGGATGGGACCAAATGCTTTCATGCTTATCACTAATCTTGTTCGTGTCAATTCTTGTTTGAACTTGATGCTCAACATGCCCCCTCATGCTTTGATTTTTCTCTTGCATCATGTATTAGTTGATATGCTCTGTGCCTATATTGCTTTCTCACTTACATGCGTAGCTACCATGTAGATGAGAACCATACTCTTATTTGGCATTAGCCCCCGCCTATGTTTTATTTGCTTTGATATCTTTGTTATAGGCTTAATTTTCTTTCTTTTTTTTCTCTCCTTTCAGGATGGCCACCAAAAAGGAAGGAAGGAAAAAGGAAAAGTTTCTAAATGGGGCAACAAACAAGTTCATCCGCACAACCTTTTGAAGAAAGCTCATCAATTGTTTCAACCCGTCCACCTTGCTCATCTTTGCATGCACCGAGGACGGTGCAATCTTTAAGTGTGGGGAGGTCGTTCGACCGATCTCCGTGGGTAACAATTTTCTTTTTCAACACCAATTCTTGATTTCCTTTGTTAGTTAGTTGTTGCATTGCATGATACGTTACATGTTAGTTAGAATTTGTACATATTTTACCACTTCTTTTTATGTTAGGACTACTTGGTTAGGGTGATGATTTCTTTTCCAAGAAAAAATTTGTTTTAGGGCACCCTACTAATTTGAAAAATTTTTTTGTTAAACTTGCTTGAAGAATTTGTTTTGGAACATGGTTTTTGAGCTAAGAACACAAGCATGTGAGTTTTGAGCCTGATTGTGTGGTTACATCTTATAACCACTTATTTTCATTCTTGTGTGCATCATTCTCTCTCTATGATTGTAATCTTTGATTTGTTTGATTCTTTATGTCCATTATTCCATGTATGAATGCATTTATCTAATTGAGGCCATCATTTCATCTAACTCACTTACCCAAATAGCCTACCTTTCATCAACCATTGTTAGCCAATTTTGAGCCTATTTAATCTATTTTGTTCTTAAGTGTAGCACATCACAAGCCTTAAAGCGAAAAACTATAAATGTCCTTAATTTGGATCTTTGATTAGTTTAAGCTAGTGAGAGTGTGTATCATTCGGGTATGGAAAACTTGGGAACATTGGTTGAGGTAAAAGAGTATTTTTGTATTTTTATTGAAAATATTGGGAATTGGGTACGTGCTTATGCATTAAATATGTAAAATCATATGCATTGATACTCTTGTATATACTTTATTGCAAAAAGAAAAAAAATACAAAATAAAGAAAAATATATGACAAAAGAAAAAATAAAAAGAGAAAAATAGAAATAGAAAAGCAATAAAAAGGGGACAAAAATGCCTCAAAGTAAAGTAATAATAACAATGCATATGGGATGTGAATTAAAAAAAAGAATGCATGAGTATGTGAAAAAGTGGGAATCATGGGGTAGCTAGGTTGTGTATTAGAATTGTATAGGTTGCTATATGTGTTAGGTGAGAGCTTAAGCTAATCAAAGATGCAAATTTTAAGCTCACTTAGCCATATATGCATCCCTACCTTTACCCTAGCCCCATTACAACCTATGAACAAGTCCTCATGATGAATGTATGCATGCATTGAATAATTGTTGATTGTTAAAAGAAAAACAAATCATGGAAAGCATGATTAGAAGAGAATTGAGTGAATCAACCCTATACACTTGAGCGACTAGAGCGGATACACTTCCGGTAAGGGTTCGATGCTCAATTCCTTGTTCCCGGCTTTCATAAGCTTTCTTCTTGCAAGTCTATTTGAACTTCATGTTGATATTTGAATTGGTAGGATTCATGAATCATTATATAATCTTAGCCCTAATTGCTCATACATGCTCTTGGAGATTGATTTGCTTTTGACTAAGTAGGTAGAATCATCTTGCATTTAGTTGCATTCATATAGATAGGTGCATATAGTTTCTTTGCATTGAATAAATGTTCATACCCCTTTTCTTGTCCTTCTTTATTTTTAGAATGAGGACATGCTTGGTTTAAGTGTGGGGAGGTTTGATAAACCCCAATTTTGTGGTTTATCTTGTGCTTAATTTAGGGAATTTTATCACCTTTTCCCACATTTATTCAATGAAAGAGCATGGTTTTGTAATTCTCCCTTAATTTGTGCTTAAGTGTAAAAACATGCTTTTTGGGCCTTAAAATAGCTAGATTTAATCCGCTTTAATTCCATTCGATGCCTTGATATGTTTGTTAAGTGATTTCAGGTTTAGAAGGTAAATATTGGATTGAAGGAATGAAGGAAAAGCATGCAAAGTGGGAGAACTCATGACGAAATGAAGGAACTGCAAAGCTGTCAATCCTGACCTCTTCGTACTAAATCGATCATAACTTGAGCTACAGACGTCCAAATGAGGCGGTTCTACTTGCGTTGGAAATCTAATATCTAGGGCTTCAAAATGATATAAAATTTGCAATATTTTCATTGCCGTTAGGTGACGTGCACACGTTCTTTACGCACATGTGTCGCAGGACCAGCGTGGACCATTTTGGGCAAAATGTGGCCACCAATTTCTGAAGCATTTTGGGACCAATCCAACTTATTTCTGATGCTATTGAACCCAAGGATTGAAGGAAGAAGGAACCAAGTATCCATAGTTTAGTTTTTATCATGTTTTAGGGTAGAATTCTAGAGAGAGAGGCTCTCTCCTCTCTCTAGATTTAGGATAGAAATTAGGGTAAAGTTAGGTTAATCTCTCTCAAATTTCTCTTTCAATTCTTGTTTTGATTTCAATTCTCTTTATATTTTATTGTTCTATTGTCTTAATCTTCTTAGTTTCTCTTGTTAATTCCTTATTTTGCTCTCTTTTATGTTGATGAATGATGACATGTCACCATGTCATATTTTTCTATGCTTTTTCTTTGTTTTTTTAATAGGTTTTATGCACTTTCTTGAGCCATAAGTAAGCCAATTGGGTAGAATTTCATGTTTCCTTTGATTCAATCAATCATGGATAAATTGATGCATTTTCATGAGATTTTGTGATATAATTGTCATATATTATGAAAGATAAACAATCTCATGATTTTGAGCATAGCTTTGATACTTTTGTTTGATTGATGATAGGTGAAAAAGCTTTGAAAAAGGTTGAAGAAAAGAAGATGGCAAGGGCAAGAAGGAGGAATCACGTTTGAGCTAAAGTTTGCCTCAAACTTAAGCTCAAACGTGAGGAAAAGCAAAATTTCATCCAGGGAGGCCAGAAGCTTGCGCCAACGTTTGCCTCAAACTTGAGGTCAAACGTTGCTCCTCACAGCCTGAAGGGGTATACTTCCAACAAGAATAACTTGTGCTACAAAGCTCCAAATGAGGTGATTCAAAAAGTAATGGAAAGTAGGAATCGAGAGCTTTCCAAGTATATATGGCACTGCATGGTGGACACTAAAATTGAGGGAGAAAACTGCCCTGAAATGTGCATAAACGAACATGGTGGCAACCTGCAGTGAGGCCAACTGACCTCTACACCTTCGATGGAGTATAACTCGAGCTGTGGAGCTCCAAATGATGCGCTTCGAATGGCATTGGAAAGTAGACATTAAGGGCTTTCCAACAATATATAATAGTATGGGGTGGACAATGCATTTCAGTCTCCAAAACCTGACGTTTTCGTCCACGTTTGAGGCAAACGTCGCCTCAAACGTTGCACACCAAAGCCAGCGACCCTGTCCCCTTCAATGGAGCATAACTTGAGTTGTAGATATCCAATTGAGGTGATTCTAGTTGCGTTGGAAAGCTGACATTTAGAGCTTTCCAACCATATATAATAGTTTATAGTGGGCATGAAATTGGCAACGTTGACAAGAGGACAAAGAAGCGTCCCAAGACTTGAACTTTAAAAACACATCCAGGAGGACTTAACGTTTGAGCTCACGTTTGACCTCAAATATGAACTCAAACGTGAGTGACAGCAAACCCCCATTCTGCATCATGCCATTACAAGACGTTTGAGTCAGCATTTGCCTCAAACGTTGACTCAAACGTGAATGATCCCAATTCCATCAAGGCCATCCAGATCCATTCTTCCTCAAATTCAAAGCAAGCTAAGCCCATTACCATCACTCAAAGGGACACAGAGAAGCTAGATTAGGAATTTCATTCAATTGTGATTTGTTTTTAATTTCAATTTTATTTTCATTTTCATTTGAAAAAGCCTATATAAGGCATCCTTATCATCTTTATCAGGAGGCTGGCTCCACTAGGGAGCACTAGGATTAGAGAGCTCTCTCCTTTAGTTTTTCCTTTTTGTTTTGAATCTTGGGTTGAGAATTGAAGAAATTCTGTTTCAATCTCACCTTGAGAATTCTCTCTGTTTGCTTATCTGCATAATTTCAGTGAATTGTGATTTAAATCAAAGCTCTCTTTACTACCTTCATCGCTATTTCTTCTCCAATCTGTTTGCTGTTGGATCAAGGAAGGGATTGAGATCTAGACTTCTTTTCTAGTCTCACTGAGCTCCTGAGATTTTCAACCTCTCATTTAGATTTTGCAATTGAGCCAAGTTGTTTTCTGTTTTGATTTTTCAAGTGATTTTCCAAATCTGTTTGAATCTGTTGCATCTTCTACTTCTCTGTTTACATTGCTCCCAGCACCCAGTTCCTTTTATATTTCCTGCAATTTAAATTTCCAGTTGCTTGATCTATTGCTTTCTTTAATTTCCCTGCACCCACTCCCCTTTACATTTAATGCAATTTACTTTTCTTGTAATTTAAGATTCTTGCAATTTACATTTCTTGCTCTTTAAGTTACTTGCCAATTTACATTCTGCAACTTTAAATTCATTGTCATTTACTTTCTGTTGGCTACAATTTCACACGATTCACTTCAATGTTAGCTTGACTAAACTAATCACCCACTAAAGTTGTTTGATCCATCAATCCCTATAGGATCGACCTCACTCACATGAGTTTTACTACTTGATACGACCCGGTATACTTGGCGGTGAGTTTTGTGTCGGATCGTTTTCCGCACATCAAGTTTTTGGCGCCGTTGCCGGGGATTGATTTAGATCAACAATGATTAAGTGGGTAAGAAGTCTAGATCAAGCATTTTCTTTATTTTTGTTCTCTGTTCTAAGTTGAAACCAAGGTGTTTGAGTTATTGCCTCACTAAGAAATTCATCTCTGAGATATGAATTTCAAATTTCCTTGGTGTTGTGTTTTACAAAATTCAAATGGAGTTCAACTCATCTTATGATCAAACAAATTTTATGGGATATTACCCACCATCACCAATCTCTAATGGTGGCTGGGAATATCACCAAGAGAATACACATTCTGAGCACTCCAATTCATGGAGATTTGCTTCAGAGACACAAGATGAGCAAGAAAATCATATGGGATACCAACCACCACCACAAAATGATTCATATCATTATCCTCATGGTGGATGGAAGCATCACCAAAGAATGGAAGAGCATCCACCCTCACGTCCCAGTTTCTCATTTAAAAGTTCTTCATCACTTGAATATGCCTCAACACAAAGTTTCCTCCAAAATCCATACAAGTCATCCCATCAATCACACAACTCATTCCATACCCCTCAACACAACTTCACCACAACACATCCATGTCACCAAAATTACTCTCAACCTTCATCTCTTGAATTAGCAGTTGAGGATTACCTTCAATGGTCCATAGAACCCTTAGAAAACCAATGCCAAGCCATTGAAATACACAGAAAACTCGTGGAAAGATACACACAACCCCAATCTTGGAAAGAAACCATCCTCAAGAAGATGAATGGGCCCTTAGAGCAAACAAGGAGAACTTAGAACCATCAAACAGTGAGGATGAAGACCAATTTGTGGGTGAGGAAGTGGAAAAACAAGAACTAAAGGTCCCTGTGTCAAGTGAAATTGTACTGAAGAATGAGGAACATGAGCCAAGGATTTTACATTCACAAAAGCTACTTGAGGTGCCAATGAAACATAAAGATTCCCTCCCAAAGGAATTAATAGAAAATCAGGAAAAAGAAGAGGAGGAAGCCAATCAAGAGAAGTCACACTCAACTGAAGCAGAGAAGTGCAAAGAGGAAAAGCTCATGGAACCACCAATGCAAAAATCTCTTGATGAAGAAATCACTCCAACAATCACACAACCACCAAGACTTGGATTCAAGAAAGTGAAGGAAATTAACAAAAGCACCGAGAAGAGGATTGTGACCAAGCTACAAAGGACAATATTCATGAAGAAAAGAAGGTCAACTACAAGCAATCCTCCCCCTGATCCAGCAAGCAAGCTCAATCAAGCCATTAACAAAAGAAAGCTTGCTGAGGAGAGACCAAGACAGGGGGCAATAGCTGAATCTTCTCCTCCCTTGAGGTCATTCCTCTTAACAAACTGGAAAAAGAGGAAGAAAGTAAAGAACAACATGCCAACAGTAGGTAACGTTTCTCTTCTATGCTTTGTTCTCTTTCTTTACTTTGTTTAAATTCAATAAAATAGCATATGGTTACATTCTAAGTTTGGTGTTGCCTTGCAACAAATTGTTTTCAATCTTTTTAGATGATCGCATCAAATCAAAAAAATGAAAGTGACACACCAAGATTCTAAGTTTGGTGTGCCACTTATTTTTCTATGCAAATCATTCAGCAACACCACTTGTGTACATAATCATAATATTCTTTGCATTGTTATCTTCCTTTTAGTTAGACAATTTTAGTTTTCTCTTTGTTTTTAGTCATTTCCTTGTTTTAAATGCTTTCTTTTATTTACTGTGTTTGTTAATACACTACCAAGAGAGCTTTATTCATGACAGATTCTTGTTTAGCAAGGGAAGAAGGAAGAATAGAGGAAAAAGGACAACAATAGAAAAGATGAACTACAAGGTTGTAAAGTTCCTTTTCCTCTCATTTGTTTCAAGCACTATAAACTGCATGATTGTCTTCATCTTTTCTGTTTACATGTGTGTATGAATAAAGCATAGCCTGCATCTTGATTTGTAACATGTTGCCATGCCATTATGACTATCAACTTGAGTTTTGTGAATTCAAAAGCAGTAAAGTATCATGATCATAAACAAACAAGGAATTAAAGAAGAATTTAGCATGTGCATAAAAGTATTGGAAAGCTAGTATGTTTGATTGTTGCTTAATTACATTAGATTTTGTTTAATTGAAGTTTTCATCTAGCACGTTTTGTGAAATCTTTTGAAAATCATGAAAACCTTGAAAGAAAAAGCAAAAAAGGGCAAGAAAAGAAAAAGGGAAAGAATGAGAAAGCTAAAGGCTCTGAGTACCAATGGCAATTTATTTGTTAAGTACTTGTGGTGTTTATGTATCAAGCCAAATGCTTGAAAACAAAACACTTAGAAGTCAAGGCTAGGCTCAAGTGCAAAAGCACTCCCTCAAAGCTCAAGGTTCTGAGCATCAATGATTAGAGAGTAAAGAAAAGAAACAAATGAGCTTAATGAAGTCCTCTAATTCAAATGCTTGTGGTGCTTATGTATCAAGTGGTAATACTTGAAAACAAAGCATTTAGAATCGTAGCTTTGTTATTAACTCATGGGGCAAAACACCCAAAAGGAGAAGCTAATAAGAAAATCAAAAGCTTGTTTCAAGGAAGAAATATAAGAAAAAGATTTCATAAATTGAGCTAGATGGAAGCATCAAGCATTTACATCTCTTTTGTGATTGTAGCATGCTTAGAAAACTAGCTTACCATGAAAATTGAGTTGCTACTCTTCTTACCTTGGATTGTCAATCCTTAATGCATGATTCTTTTCTTGCTTGGGGACAAGCAAGGTTTAAGTTTGGTGTTGTGATGACATGTCACCATGTCATGTTTTTCTATGCTTTTTCTTTGTTTTTTTAATAGGTTTATGCACTTTCTTGAGCCATAAGTAAGCCAATTGGGTAAAATTTCATGTTTCCTTTAATTCAATCAATCATGGATAAATTGATGCATTTTCATGGGATTTTGTGCTATAATTGTCATATATTATGAAAGAAAAACAATCTCATGATTTTGAGCATAGCTTTGATACTTTTGATTGATTGATGATAGGTGAAAAAGCTTTGAAAAAGGTTGAAGAAAAGAAGATGGCAAGGGCAAGAAGGAGGAATCAAGTTTGAGCTAAAGTTTGCCTCAAACTTAAGCTCAAACGTGAGGAAAAGCAAAATTTCACCCAGGGAGGCCAGAAGCTTGCACCAACGTTTGCCTCAAACTTGAGGTCAAACGTTGCTCCTCACAGCCTGAAGGGGTATACTTCCAACAAGAATAACTTGAGCTACAAAGCTCCAAATGAGGTGATTCAAAAAGCAATGGAAAGTAGGAATCAAGAGCTTTCCAAGAATATATGGCACTGCATGGTGGACACTAAAATTGAGGGAGAAAACTGCCCTGAAATGTGCATAAACAAACATGGTGGCAACCTGCAGTGAGGCCAACTGACCACTACACCTTCGACAGAGTATAACTCGAGCTGTGGAGCTCCAAATGATGCGCTTCCAATGGCATTGGAAAGTAGACATTCAGGGCTTTCCAATAATATATAATAGTATGGGATGGACAATGCATTTGAGTCTCCAAAACCTGACGTTTTCGTCCACGTTTGAGGCAAACGTCGCCTCAAACGTTGCACACCAAAGCCAGCGACCCTGTCCTCTTCAATGGAGCATAACTTGAGTTGTAGATGTCCACTTGAGGTGATTCTAGTTGCGTTGGAAAGCTGACATTCAGAGCTTTCCAACCATATATAATAGTCTATAGTGGACATGAAATTTGCAACGTTGACAAGAGGACAAAGAAGCGTCCCAAGACTTGAACTTTAAAAACACATCCAGGAGGACTTAACGTTTGAGCTCACGTTTGACCTCAAACGTGAACTCAAACGTGAGTGACAGCAAACCCCCATTCTGCATCATGCCATTACAAGATGTTTGAGTTAGCGTTTGCCTCAAACGTTGACTCAAACGTGAATGATCCCAATTCCATCAAGGCCATCCAGATCCATTCTTCCTCAAATTCAAAGCAAGCTAAGCCCATTACCATCACTCAAAGGCACACAGAGAAGCTAGATTTGGAATTTCATTCAATTGTAATTTGTTTTTAATTTCAATTTTATTTTCATTTTCATTTGAAAAAGCCTATATAAGGCATCCTTATCATCTTTATCAGGAGGCTGGCTCCACTAGGGAGCACTAGGATTAGAGAGCTCTCTCCTTTAGTTTTTCCTTTTTGTTTTGAATCTTGGGTTGAGAATTGAAGAAATTCTGTTTCAATCTCACCTTGAGAATTCTCTCTGTTTGTTTATCTGCATAATTTCAGTGAATTGTGATTTAAATCAAAGCTCTCTTTACTACCTTCATCGCTATTTCTTCTTCAATCTGTTTGCTGTTGGATCAAGGAAGGAATTGAGATCTAGACTTATTTTCTAGTCTCATTGAGCTCCTGAGATTTTCAACCTCTCATTTAGATTTTGCAATTGAGCCAAGCTGTTTTCTGTTTTGATTTTTCAAGTGATTTTCCAAATCTGTTTGAATCTGCTGCATCTTCTACTTCTCTGTTTACATTGCTCCCAGCACCCAGTTCCTTTTATATTTCCTGCAATTTAAATTTCCAGTTGCTTGATCTATTGCTTTCTTTAATCTCCCTGCACCCACTTCCCTTTACATTTAATGCAATTTACTTTTCTTGCAATTTAAGATTCTTGCAATTTACATTTCTTGCTCTTTAAGTTACTTGCCAATTTACATTCTGCAACTTTAAATTCATTGTCATTTACTTTCCGTTGGCTACAATTTCACACGATTCACTTCAATGTTAGCTTGACTAAACTAATCACCCACTAAAGTTGCTTGATCCATCAATCCCTGTGGGATCGACCTCACTCACGTGAGTTTTACTACTTGATACGACCCGGTATACTTGGCGGTGAGTTTTGTGTCGGATCGTTTTCCGCACATCAATGAACCATTGTGGATCTTGATTTCTTCTAATGAAATTTTATGTTTCTATGTTTTTTTTATGTTCATCTTAATTGCTATTGTTGATTTCATGCTTGTGGTAGTCATGGGTTTCATTAATTCTAGTATTTTGTGATGTATACCTTTATTGCACTCTAGGTGTTTGATAAAATGTTTACACTAGTTTTTGAGTAGCTTTCTTTACTCTTGGCCTAGGCTAAGGGAATTGAGTTACCTTGAGTCATTGGGTCTCATTGAATTGGTGATTTGAAAACCCTTAGTGGTCAATTTGATTACCATTGACTCTAGCCGACTACTAAGTTAATTAGTAGCTAGGTTAAGACTTATGGATTGATGTTGATCAAGCCATTTGACGTACTTCAAGCCTAGGAGTAGATATTACGTACTTAAGGCTTTTGGAAGTAGACTTAATGAGCTCGATTCCTCATAATTGTCAATATATGGTTTGTTGACAAGGATGTTGATCTCAATTACCTATGTCTGGCCAATAGTTCTTTACCTTGCCTTTATTAATTCTTGATTTAATTTTCTTGTCGTTTAAATTCTTGCCCTTTTATAAACCAAACCCCTTGTTCCTTCATAGCCAACAATTGACCACTTCATTGCAATTCCTTGTGAGACGACCCGAGGTTTAAATACTTCAGTTAATTTTTATTGGGGTTTGTACTTGTGACAACCAATATTTTTGCATGTGAGATTCTTTGTTGGTTTAGAACTATACTGGCAACAAGATTTTATTTGTGAAATTATAAACCGTACAAGAAAATCCAAACTTCAATAATGCCGGCTCATCAGGCTATGGAAAGTCAGGAATCGGCTCAGGGGAAAAGTCCCACTCTGGCGGAATCACAGGTACGTACTCTCCAGCTATCTTAGACTCATCAGGAATGATAGGCTCTAGTGCCACCACATTCAAGGGTTGAGCTGGTATAGAGTGTCTGGGACCATCGGGAAAAGGATGCCCAGGTACGTCAGGGTGTAACCAGGATAAGGGAAAGTCGTAAGGAGCATCGGGGTCAAAAAGCAGGCTTGATAGAGGATGTTGAAAAGCTCAATTTGGTAACGCATATCGTCTAATATGAGGCTCCATTCCCATAATGAAGTAACTGTGATATACTGGATCTTCGTAGATGTAAGGATCCTCGAACTCATAGAATATCACACCCGTTTCTATCTGAGGGGAGGAAAGGAGAGAAGGGGGTAAGAACGGGGGAGTTCTTAGTAGGGCCGAGGTTTTTAGTTACGTTCATTAATTTGGTGTTGTTTAGTAGATAGATAACAGAATACAACGAAGTAGTAAACAGGAGATAAAGATAAATAGAAAAAATAGATAAAACAGAAAATAGAACACGAACAGAAGAATACAAGAAAATAAAACACAGATATTGCATACAAGCAGACAAACATAAAGAAATAGAGCACACACATAAAAGGAATGCAACAGAGACGCAGACAAGAATGATGCATGTCTAGTCCTAGTGCAGGTAATGAGCTCATTTGTCGGTTTCTACCCGCTCCCGATGTAACCCAGCATTACCAGCCAGATATGGTTTTCCTGTTGGCTATACCTCTGTGTACAAAAATTAACCCCTCTTGCACTACAAGGTCCACTGCACGCAAGAAATAACACATCTGCCACTGCAGGGATGTATGCCGACACACCTTCTGTATATAGGAAATAACCCCTCTGCCACTACAGAAATGGAACAGGTGGCCACGGTACTTCTGTAGCAAGAATTAACCCATCTGCCTTACAGAAATAAAATATGGATCTGTACCGCAGGAAAGCGTTTTCAGTGGTCGCACCACCATCTATCTTACTACCTCATTGCAGCAGATGAACACACAAATATCTTTGGAGTTACCTTAATACAACAAATGACCATTCAACAGGTCCTCTGTTCTTTATCATATTACTCTTTTCTCTGCGTCTCTTTATTCTGCTTTGATTTCTCTGTTTAACGTATGTATTTAAAGCTTATGTAAATTTCGGTATGAATAGTTAGCCTGTCCCAAGTATAGGTTCATTAAGTCTATATTGAAACAGTTTAACTTTTCATATTATACCTAACCCTAGCTGCAACTCAAGGACTAACTATGTTGCCCTAGTTTGTTCACTAATGTATGTCTATTTTTCTGTCATTAAAACTTTACAGACTTTTTTCTTTGATTTTTATCTCTTCTTTAACTTTTATATTTCCTTTATCTTTGCCTCACTAACATGTTATTACCACTCCCTACGTGTTTTATGAAGGTAATTATGAGATTCTATGCTTAAAGTTGTCTTCCTAAAGCTTTTACAGAAAACTGTCTTTTCTGCATTATTTTATTATTTTTATTAAAATATTATTTTTAATTAAATATTATTATTTAATATTTTATTATTATTTATTATTTTATTATTAAATTTTCGAAATTACCCTTTCTTACTGGTGCACGGAATTGTGATCACACTTTTCACAACTCCGGTACAACTAACCATCAAGTGCACTGGGTCATCCAAGTAATACCTTACGTGAGTAAAGGTCGATCCCATGGAGATTGCCGGCTCGAAGCAAGCTATGGTTATCCTATAAATCTAAGTCAGGAAATTCAAATGATATGAATGATTTTGTTTATGAAAAGTAAATAACATGAAATGAATGATACTTGTGATTCAGTAATGAGGAACAGGTTGAGGTTCCGGAGATGCTCTGTCGTCTAAATCTCTGCTTTTCTACTGTATCCTTCTCCAAACATGCATGGCTTCCTTCCATGGCAAGCTGTATGTTGTGGATCACCGTTGTCAATGGCTACCATCTATCCTATCAGTGAAAATGGTCCAGGTACTGTTTCTGTACGGCTAATCAACTGTCGGATCTCTCGTCTTGGATGAAAAATACCAGGCACATCTACCGCACGACTAATCATCTGTCAGTTCTCACTTGTGTTAGAATAGGATCTCTCTATCCTTTTGCACACAGTCACTGCGCTCAACATTCGTGGGTTTAAAGCTCGTCATAGTCATCCCATCCCAGATCCTTCTCGAAATACCACAGACAAGGTTTAGACTTTTCAGATCTCAAAAAATGCTGCCAATTGGTTCTAGCCTCTACCACGAAGGTTCTGATCTCATGGCTTTGAATGCTCTGTTGTCAGGAGATGCAAGTCAAACTCGTGGATTAGAAACCCAAGAGATACACACTCAAGCTGTCGCCCAATGACTACGTTGAGCTCAGATAGAATGGGAGTGGTTGTCAAGCACGCGTTCATAAATTTTAGAATGATGATGAGTGACACAGATCATCATATTCTTTATATTGAAGTACGAGTGAGTATCTTAGAATAGAATCAAGCGTGATCGAATAGAAAACAATAGTAATTGCATGAATCCATTGAGACATAGCAGAGCTCCTCACCCCCACCTATAGGGTTTAGAGACTCATGCCGTAGAAGATACAATATGAGATGTAAAATGTCATCTGTCTCTAAATGAATCTCTAAAAGTAGTTTTTATACTAAACTAGTAACTTAGGTTTACAGAAAATATGTAACTAAGTGCAGATAGTGCAGAAATCCACTTCCGAGGCCCACTTGGTGAGTGTTTAGGCTGAGCTTTGAAGCTTTCACGTGAATAGGCCATTCTTGGAGTTAAACGCCAGCTTGGGTTCCAGTTTGGGCATTCAACTCCAGTTTTGGTGCCAATTCCGGCATTTTACGCCAGAAAAGGGTTTCTGGCTGGCGTTTAACACCAGTTTGGGCCATCACATCTCGAGCAAAGTATAGACTATTATATATTGCTGAAAAGCCCAAGATGTTAGCTTTCCAGCCCAATTGAGAACGCGCCAATTAGACTTCTATAGCTCCATAAAAACGCGTTTGAGTGCTGGGAGGTCAGAATCCAACAGCATCTGCAGTCCTTTCTCAGCCTCTGAATCAGATTTTTGCTCAGGTCCCTCAATTTCAGCCAGAAAATACCTGAAATTACAGAAAAATACACAAACTCATAGTAAAGTCCAGAAATGTGATTTTTGCATAAAAACTAATAAAAATATAATAAAAAGTAACTAAAACATACTAACAACTACCTAAAAACAATGCCAAAAAGCGTATAAATTATCTTCTCATCACTTACCGTAAAAGTTATATAAATTCACTTTTTACCACCCGTAACTTTTAATATTTCTACTTTAACCACCCTAACTTTCAGAAATTACCAAATAACCCCTCGAATACCAAAATAATTACAACCCTGCCCTTTTTAAGATCTAAAAGGTATTCTTCAATGTTCTTCATCACACTCGAAGTGTTCTTCATGTTTTTCATAAATTTTTCAGATTCTTTCTCTGTTTTTACCCGTTTTTCAATCTTTTCAGCAACCGATTTTTACCATAATTCAAAATAAAATTTCAGCCACCAAAGCCCTATGTTTTCCACTTGATTTCAACACAAATTCAACCCTAATTTAAGGGTTAGGGTTCATTTTTCCTGCAGCCACAATAACACAAGTTTATAGCTTGAATTTCATCAAATTTCATCAAATTTTCACCAAAATTTCAACAAGAATCGCTCATATAAACAATAAATTTCAAGCATAACCAAATCATATCATAATCACACAACTCAAACACAATTAATAAAGATTCATTTTACCAAACCCTACTTTGATTTGCTGCTCCAAATCCGGTTATTCTTTGAAGTGTTCTTAAAGCACTTTTTCCTCCTAAAACACATCAAGAACAACTTTGAATCCATAAAACCTCAACTGACCAAACCTTAATCAACATGTTAGGAAGGGACTCCTCGCCTTAAACGTGCTGGGAATTGAATATTCTTGGCTCACAAGTCAAGCTAAGCAAGAGATCTAAGGAAGAACATCAAGAAAACACATGTTTTAAGCATGCTTCCTTGAAAAACGAATTCAAAGGGGGAAGGGACAGCCATCTAACCTTATATCCAGCCTTGATAATTTACATGGTTATGTAGAGGAAGAAGAGAGGATCATTTTGGTGTAATCAGAGTTTTGATTTGAGTTTTAGTTAGAAGAAATCAAGCTTTGAAGATTTGGAACTAAGAACTTTTCTCTCTTTTTCTCTCTTGGAAATTTTGGCCACAAGGAGAAAATGAACCAGCCTTGGGGGGTTTCGGGGGTGTAGGGTGAGTTGTGATTGGTTGGCTTGGAGGTGGATTAAAATAATATTAAAATATCTCAGGTGTATAACTACTAAAACTAGATATATCGGAACACTTGTAAAAATATCTCTAAAAATTCTTTTCTGAGATATTAGCATAAAAGACACTAGTAACATATTTATTATAAGAATATAACATGTATGATGAGGCCTTAGCATTGCTAAAGTCATCAGAGAGTGCTGGTGCTAAGCTGCACCAGTAAATTGTGAACCCGGTTAAACCGATTTCCTGTTTTCAACTAAAATTGATGAGGTAATATTATAATATCATTCAAGCAGCTTCTAATACTAATATAATGATAATATTATACTATTATCTCTCTTCTCTCATGAATCGAGTCCGGTTTGTCAAACTGAGACTATTTACGAAAATCAGAATCAGAACTCCTAACCGATACGGTTCAAAAACTAGGTTCTTCGTGATTGCGTTATCGGGCTTGTCTCAACTAAGGTCCTGAGTTAAAAATAATATAATGACAATGAAGATTGAGATGCTTGATGATATATCAGAGGTTCTCCCGTTACTGATCTTCCGGAGAAATCCATACTTTCAAAAAAGATCTCGCGTACTCGAAAATCGGGATTGTTACAAGAAACAAGGATTGCCTTGCATAAGGACTGGATGGTGTTCAAGGTTCTTGACCCTCCATTACCCATTGACAAGGAGGCACTTGTATAAAGGATTCAGCATCCAAGCCTCCTCCCTTAGATGAAACCAATTCAATCCCTCCTAAGACCAAACGTAAGTTTGGTGTTAGATGTGCACTATCCACATAGGAGGAAGGCCCCAAAAGGAAGCTCCCAGTAAGGAGTAAGAATTTATTCCTCTATGACTATCTTCTTCCTTGAAAGGAGCTGTCCGTCAAGCTAATGACATTAAAGAAGCGCTTGTTGGGAGGCACCCCAATCATGAGTAGTGTATCTATGTTCTTATTTCTTTTGTTTATTTTTATTTGAGTTTATTTTATTTTATTTTTAGAGTTTTCCCTTGCTTTTTAATGTTTGTGATCATATGCAGTAGTTAGAACAGAAACAGAAACAAAATACCCTAGAGCAGAAGCCTTACTGGCATTGAACGCCAGACAAGGGGCCAGAGTGGGTGTTCAACGCCCTCTGGGGAGCAACAAGCTGGCATTGAACGCCAGCTAGGGAGCCAGGCTGGGCGTTCAATGCCCAAAAAGGCAAAAGACCTGGTGTTGAATGCCAGGAAGGAGGTTCCTTCTGGGCATTCAACGCCACAAATGGGAGGCAACGCCAGCTATGGTGCACAAGCTGGGCGTTCAACGACCATAAGGAGGGCAGGGAATTTGAATTCCCTAGCCTCTCAAGACCAGCAGGTCCCACAAAATCTCCACCTACCCCACCTTCTTCTACCCTATTTGTTCCCATTGTTCATATTGCCTGAGGATGAGCAAAATTTTTAAGTTTGGTGTTGCAAAAGCTTTGCTTTTTGATTTCTACCACTCTTAAAGGGCTATGAGGGAAGAACAACAAAGACAAGGGCGTGACATTAAAGAGATCAAGCACTACATTGGATCCTCAAGGAGGAGTAGTAGCCGCCATCACTAAGGTGGATTCGTTCTCTTAATTCCCTTTTCTTATGTTATTTTTCTATTTTTTGTTATGTTTTATTGTCTGTTCTCGTATTCTTATTGCATGATTATTTCTATCTGTGTCTTAAGGCTATAAAATGTTCCATATATCTCTCACCTTACTTAAAAGAAAATTTTATTTTAAAGAATTGAGAGATACATAAACTTTGAGTTATATAATAAGAATAGTCAATTATTTTGATGTGGTGGCATTGTTTTTTGTTTTCTGAATGTATGAATGAACAGTGCATATTTGAAGTTAGAATTTATGAATGTTGGCTCTTGAAAGAATGATGAAAAAGGAAAAGTATTATTGGTAATCTGAAAAATCCAAAAATTGATTCTTGAAGCAAGAAAAAGCAGCAAAAAGAAAAAGAAAAAGCATGTTGCAATAAAAGAAAAAATATATATAAAGAGAAAAAGTAGAAAAAGCCAATAGCTCTTAAAACCAAAAGGCAAGAGCAAAAGGCCAATAACCCTAAAGGATCTAAAGATCCTAAGAGTGTGCTTAAGAACTCTGGACACCTCTATCTGGGGATTCTAGCAAAGCTAAATCACAATCCAAATGGGTTCACGCAGTTAAAATGTCTGTGGCATTTATGTATCCGGTGGTAATACTGGAAAACAAAATGCTTGGGGCCACGGCCAAGACTCTAAAAGCTGTGTTCAAGAATAAAAAAGAACTAAACTAGAAGAGTCAATAATATCATCTGGATTCTAAGTTCCTAAAGAGACCAACACTTCTGAGTTTCAATGGATAGTGAGATGCCAAAACTATTCAGAAGCAAAAAGCTACTAAGTCCCACTCATCTAATTGAAACTGAGCTTCATTGGAAACTCTGAGATTTATTATATCTTACTCTTCTTTCCATCCAACTTTATTTTTAGTTGCTTGGGGACAAGCAACAGTTTAAGTTTGGTGTTGTTATGAGCAGATATTTTATACACTTTTTGGTATCATTTTCATATAGTTTTTAGCATGTTTTGTTTAATTTTTATTAAGTTTTCATAGGTTTTAGTGTAAAATTCATATTTTTGGATTCTACTTTGATTTTTTGTGTTTTTATGCAATTTCAAGTATTTTCTGTTTGAAATTGAGGAGCTGGAGCAAAAGTCTGACTCAGAGACAGAGAAAGCACTGCAGATGCTGTCCGGATCTGACCTCCTTGCACTCGAAAGAGCTTTTCTGGAGTTACAGAAATCTAAATAGAGCATTCTCAACGGCTATGAAAAGCTAACTTTCAGAGCTTTCCGGAAATTTATAATAGTTTATACTTTGCTTCAGAATTGAAGGCCCAAAACTGGTATCCAATGCCAGTTTCCTGCACTATTCTGGCGTCCAACGCCCAAAGGAGAAGAGACCAGCGTCCAATGCCCATAAAGGACTCCCTAGCCAGCGTTCAATGCCCTAGAGACCTCCTAGCACATGGATCTCAATCAAGCTCAGTCCAAACACTCACCAAGCGGGCCCTAGAAGTAGATTTTAGCACTAAAAGACTGTTTTACCCTTCTTAACGTAATCCTTAGTCATTAGTTTAATATTTAAAGACTTTTACACCTCTCATTAAAGGAGGGACGCACACTTTACACATTTTATGATTGTATTTTCCATCAGTAGTTTCTAAACCTCCTAGGTTGAGGCGAGGAGCTCTGCTGAGTTTTATGGATCAATAAAAGTATTACTGTTCTTTTTCAATCCGTGTTTGATTCTCTATTCTAAGATGTATCTTCGTTCTTCATTCTAAGACCGTGTGCCTGACAACCACCCGTGTTCTTCTTGGGTTCGTGTGACTACGTAACTGGAAAGCATTGAACCACTAGCTTGATTATACTCTCTTAGACGGCTAATCCACGACTTCGTTGGGGACTTCTTGAAACATTAGTTCAGCCGAGGTATGGGAAGATTAGAGTCTTTATGGTAGAGGCTAGAACCCAAAGGTGCAACATTCTCTGATCTGGAAGATTCGACCTTTTCTGTGGCATTTTGAGTAGGATCATTAAGGAGAATGGACTGCAGGAGCTTCACCCTCAATCAGAATGGATCCACACTAACCCTGGGTTTCAGATCTGGAGGAGCATTGGCGACCTCTCAATCGGCGTTGATCACATTCAGCATGCCATAGAAGAAATCATTCACAGTTGAAGAAGACAGTAAGACCAGAATTAATCCAGAAGAACAAAGCATCTCTAAGCCTTGACCACCTTCTTATCATAGTTTACACAACTTCTAAGTTTTGAGTAATATTTTCTCTTTATTTTCTTTTATGCAATTAAACAATATACCTACATCGCCTATTCACCTGACTAAGATCTACAAGATAACCGTAGCTTGCTTCAAACTACAATCCTCATGGGATCGACCCTGACTCACTCAGGTATTACTTGGACGACCTAGTGCACTTGCTGGTTCTGTGTACGAAGTGTGAGGATTCGTGTGCACTAATGATTGTGTTGGGTGAGGAATTATTTTAGTGTAATATAATTGATTATTGAAGTTGAGGAGTGTATAATGTCAGTGCAAATTTGGTAAGAGTGGTGAATTGTGACCCAAAAGGGTAGGATTTGATGTGACTTCGAATTAGTTTGGTTTTAACTTGGTTTTGGTTATGAATTTTGGAAAGTTGAGAACCTTGTAGTTTTTGGTAAAAATTAGTTTTTGGTGAACTTTGACAAAGCATAACTTGAGCCTCAAAGCTTGAACTTGAATGAACTTTGTTTTAAATTAAAGGTGGCATTGAGAGCTTTAAATTGATATAAAGATTGTAGGAAATGGATTTTTATAGAGAAATTATGACTATTCAAAGTTTGGTGCCAAAAGCTGAATTCTGCAGCATTTGAAATTTTTCTAAGTCTGGTATGGGTTGCGTACACGACAGGATGCACGTGACGCGACCAACCCATTCGGGTTGGGTAACTCGCGTACGCGAGCAAGCAACTTTTAATCCTTGCGTACGCAAACTTCAACACGCGATGCGAGCAACCCTTTTGGGTTGAGACACTCGCGTACGCGAGTAGGTGGTTGCGTACGTGACCACCTCTTTTCAAACAGCACGCATACGCGAGACAGAGGCTTGCGTACGCGAGACCCCTGTTTTGCAGAAAAATGATTTTTACATGCTTTCAAAAGGTTCTCTAATCCTTTTCAACTTCCCTAAGATGTAAATTAAGGGTAAAGTTAATGATTAGGTCTAAGGACTAATAGAGGACAATTAAGAACTTAAATAAGTGAATTTTATGTGAACTTAGAAAATGGAGGCTTAGGTTTCTGGTGTACTGATGACGGATTAGCTGAGAGAGATGACGAAGTACTGTAATAGCGATTGATATAAAGAATTGTGAAAATTATGAATTGAACAGTGGTTGAGATGAGTCTGGGACTCGGAATGGAATGATGAATTATTGATATATTGAAAAATGATTTTCTGAAAAACCACTGGATTACTGTTATATACAGAGATTTGTTGAGACGATATGTGCCTGGCAGTGACGGTAGGTTAATTCCGGCTTTCGAGGTCGCAGCGCCGTAAGGACAGTAGGTTTATCCCGGTTACGCTAAGATGTGAGGTCTGTGGCAAGAGTATCCCGCTCGTATCCCTTCGGAATCACTATAGTGTGCAGGCACTGACATCCTGGACAGTGATTCGGGCACGATATCTCAGGGGTTCCCAATATGAGACCGAAGGGCTACATCTCCATGGAGATGTGTCGGGTTTGTAGTTGAACCGAAAATGTGATATCACAGCCAAATAGGACAGACATTCATCATGTGCATCTTTTATCTGTTTGATTGCTTTGCCGACTTGTATTATTTGCCTAATTGTGTAACATGTCTAATTGCTTATCTAAATTACTTGATATACATGCTTATACATATGTTTTACTTGCATTGCTATTTTCTGTGTATTCTACTGGGATTGAGGAGGTTCGGAAGGCGATGGGATCCAAGGAGGATAGGTTGGTGAAGGCTGTCAGACAGCGATGAAATGAATAGATTAAAAATTCCACTAAGTTAGATTACCCCTTTATTATCATGGTTTTAAGTTATGTTTTAAAGTTTTACTTATGTTTTAAGCCTGAATCTCATGATGGATATGAAGCTCTAGGATTGCCTCTGGCATCCAAGAGTCTTATATCTTACATCACTAGGCACTGTTACCATACTGAGAACCTCCAGTTCTCATTCCATACTCTGTTGTTGTTTTTCAGATGCAGGTCGTAACCCACCTCGGTGAGTTGCTTTGATGGTGACAGAGCGGAGGATCCTAGCTATGTTTTGAAGTCTTTTGGTTTATTTTGCTTAGTTCTCTCATCATTTGTATTTATTTTTCCTAGAGGCTTACTTTGAGAGGAAATTCTGTATAAGTTGTTTTACTTTTCTAAACTCTGTATGCCTGTATACAACTAGCTAGCTTAAACTCCGTGAGCCGTTGCTAGACTCTTATACCCTTATATATCTTCATATCTGTACATATATCTTGTGCCTTGATTAGTGTAGCTTCGTTGTGAATGTTTTGCGCTTTTCAAATTCTATTTTTTGAGCTTAATCCTTCATCAGGCTTCTAGAATTATTATTTCTTTCTACATAAAGATACGTATGAACTTTAGACTTGTCGTAACCTTTGATTAAACTTTGCTTTATGACACGAGGTAAGGCTTAGGGTAATTAGGGTGTTACATAATAGGGGATTAAAGAACGAATCCACCTTAGTGACGGCGGCTGCTGCTTCCTCTTAGGAATCCAATTGAGCGCTTGATGTCTTCTATGTCACGCCCTTGTCCTTGTTGCTCTTCCCTCATGGCTCTTTGATCTTCCCTCAGGGTTCTTTGATCTTCTCTTATTTCATAGAGGATGGAAGAGTGCTCTTGACGTCCCATCCTCAGTTGGTCCATGCTGGAGCTTAATTCTCCTAGAGAAGTATGCAATTGGTCCCAAAAAAATTTTTTGGGGAGGAAAATACATCCTTGAGGCATCTCAGGGATTTCTTATTGAGGAAGCTCTATATGTTCTTGCTCTGGTCCATGTGTTGGCTCTCTAACATGCTCCATCCTTCTTTTAGTGATTGGCTTATCCTCCTTAATGGGGATGTCTCATTCTGTGACAATTTCGGCTGAATTGCATAGGTGACATATGAGGTAAGGGAAGCGGAGGCAAGTGCCTTTCCCTTCCTCTTCCTTAAGGTTTCACCAGTCTTTGGTGCCATACTTAGGAGTGGTAGAAGTAAAAAAGCAAAGCCTTTGTAACACCAAACTTAAGAGTTTTCCTCATCCTCGAGCAAATATGAACAATTGGGAGTGAGAGAGTGGAAGAAGAAGAAGATAGAGGGAGAGATAGAAGGTGAGGTAGGTAGGGTAGGTGGAGTTTCTGTGGGACCCACCGGTCTTGGGAGACAAGGAAATTCGAATTTCTTGCCCCCTTTTGGGCATTGAACGCCCAGCTCTTGCTCCTGGCTGGCGTTCAACGCCAGTTTAGTGCTCCTTATAGGGCGTTGAACGCCCATTGGGGTGCTCCTTCCTGGCGTTCAACGACAGGTCTGTGCTTCTGTTGGGGCGTTGAACGCCTAAGCTCTGTCCCCTGGCTGTGTTCAACGCCAGCTATATGCTCCCTGGCTGGCATTCAACGCCAGCTTTGCCGCTCCTCATGGGCATTGAATGCCCACTCTGGCCCCCTTGTTTGACGTTCAACGCCAGCAAAGTCTCTGCTCCAAGGTGTTCTGTTTCCAGCTCTGACTATTTCTGTTTCTGTTTTAACTACTACACATGATCACAAACATTAAAAGCAAGGGAAAACTCTAAAAATAAACTAAAATAAACTCAAATGAAAATAAACAAAAGAAATAAGAACAGAAATACTCTACTCATGGTTTGGTTGCTTCCCAACAAGCGCTTCTTTAATGTCATTAGCTTGACACTCGATTGTTGACTTTCTTCCTCTTCTTCTAGTTGGTTAACAGAAATAACTCCATGGGAGAAGAGGAGGAGATTAGTGCCCTCAAATTTGGATTCCTCCTAACAAACTCTCTTTTAGTGTGATGAGCTTGATTCTCCTTGCTTGTTAGGGTAGGGGTTGTATTGTTTCTCCATCCCCTATGCATCTTCTTCTTGGGACCTTTCTCCTTGATGGGTGGTGACTGCCCAACACCAAACTTAAGTTTGATGTCTGGGGAAATTGTATGAGTTTTCACCAAGAGAGGAGGCTTCAATATTGTACTCTGCATGAGGTACCTTCTTTGTCAGGGGGTAGTGGAGGTTGAAGGACCTTGATAATCATGTAATCCTTCTGTAACCTCATCACTAATTCGCCTTTCTCAGTATCAGAGAGGTTTCTTCCAGTAAATAGAGACCATTGCTCCAAAACCTCAGAAAAAGGACTATTGATTTGTAGCTTCTTATAGCCGTCCAAAGACTGTGAGCAGTGCTCTTCATTGGTCTCCTTTTGAGGCATCTGAGGGTGTGGTACTTCAGGCTTTCTTCCCATAAGAGGGGCGTGCAACAATGTGCTTCCAACATCTTCTTGAGCCTCTTCTTCATTTAGTTCTTCAACAGTTGGTACCATTTTATGCTCAACCTCCTTGGTACTAATGAGGGCTAAACACTCTTCTCTTATCTATTTAGATAAGTGCTGTCTATTTTGACTCAACTGTGCCTCTATAGTTCTGTTAGAGGCTCCGGCTTCTTATAGCATCTCTTAAAATTTCAACATTTGTTGTGCAAGTGAGCGTAGTTGCTGGGTTAATGATTCATTCTGTTCTAGACGGTTAGATTCAATGGTCACTGTCTTGACCTCTCCTTTCATTGAAGTCTCACCAGATGAGTACAGATGCTGATTGCTAGCAACTGTCTCAATGAGCTCGTCAGCTTCCTCAATTGTCTTTCTCATGTGGATTGAACCACCAACAGAATGGTCTAAGGACATCTTAGCCATATCTGTGAGTCCGTAATATAAGATGTTTAACTTTACCCATTCTGAAAATATTTTAGTAGGGCATTTCCGTAGCATCAATCTGTACCTCCCCCAAGCATCATAAAGGGATTCATTAACTTTTTGTCTGAAGCCTTGGATGTCTAATCTCAACTGAGTCAGCTTTCTTGGAGGAAAGTATTGATTCAAAAACTTGTCCACCAGTTGATTCCATGTTTTCAAGCTAGAGTTGGGTTGGTTGTCTAACCACCTCTTTGCCTGGTCTTTAACAGCAAAGGAAAAAAGCATCAGTCTGTAGACATCCTGGTCTACTCTCTCAGTGTGTACTGTGTCAGCTAATTACAGGAATTCTGCAAGGAATTCCATGCGCTCTTCATGTGAAAGTCCATAAAACTGGCAGTTTTGCTGCACTAGAATGATTAACTGTGGATTGAGCTTAAAGTTAGCTACTCCAATAGGAGGTATGCTAATGTTGCTTCCATAGAAGTCAAGAGTGGGAGCTGTATAAGACCCCAAATTTCTTCTGAACTGTTCATCCCCATTTGGGTTTATGGTGAACTCTTCCTATTCCTATACACTCAGTCAAGAAATAAGGAAATAGGAAAGTGCGTGTCTCTATATCAGAGTATAGATCACTTCTAGTAAGATGTCTTGAGAAAACAAAAAGAATGGAGGTAAAGGGAGAGAGATGGAATTTGAATTTTTGAAATTAAAAAAAAAGGAAATTAATTTTTTTGTTTTTATTTTATTTAATTGTTAATTTTGAAAAGAAGAAAGAAAAATAAAAGAAAATTTAAGACAACTAATTAATTAAAAAGATTTGAAAATTTTAAAGGTGGTTTTCGAAAAAGAAGAGAGAGAAAGAAGTAGATGATTTTCAAAAATAAAAGAGAGAGAGAGAGAAAGAGGTAAGAATATTCGAAAAAGAAGAGAGAAGAATTAGTTAGGAGGTTTTGAAAAAGAGGAAAGAGAAAAAAGAGTAGAAAAAAGAATAAGATAAAATAAGTAAATAACTAATCAACAAGATTTGAAAGTAAAGTAAAAGATTTGATTTTGAAAATTTAAAGATTGAAATTTGAAAATTAAATTTTTGAAATTTGAAATTTGAATTTAAAAAGAAAGTCAAAGAAAGATTAAGATTTGAAAGAATAAGTCAACAAGAAAAGATAAGATTTGAAAAGATTTGATTTTGAAATTTTAAATTGATTCAAGATAAGATAAAGATTTGAACATTTGAATTTTAAAATTTGAATTTAAGATAAGATAAGATTTAAAATTTAAAGATTTTGAAAAAGATTTTGAAAAAGATTTTAAAAAGATATGACAAAGATTTGAAAAAGATTTGAAAAGATAAGATTTGGTGTTTGAATTTTAAAAAAGATTTGATTTTGAAATTTGAAATTTGAGAATTTTGAAATTTGAAATTTGAAATTTAAAATTTGAATTTTGAATTTTGAAAACTTGAATTTTGAAATTTGAATTTTAAATTTTGAATTTTGAAAATTGAATTTGAATTTGGATAAGATAAGAATTTGAAATTTGAATTTTAAAATTTGAATTTAAAATAACATAGGATTTTTGAAATTCAAAGAAAGATAAAAAAGATAAGATAAATATTTGAAATTCAAAATTTAAACTTTACTAACAAGAAAACACCAAAATTTGAAAAGATAAGATGAAGAACGAGATTGCATAAGAGAATACAATCAAAAATATTGAATTAGAACAGTAATATTATTGATCCATGAAACTCAGCAGAGCTCCTAACCTTAACCTTAGGAGGTTAGTGACTCATATTGTACATAATAGTGTTCAAAAATAATGGGGGAGGAAGAAGATCCTAAACAACGGGTGATCTCCTCCTATATATACTAATCTGCTAACTAAGAATTATAGAAATAAAATAAACTAAGTTGATAGTACAAAAATATACTTCTGAGACCCACTTAGTGAGTATTTGGGCTGAGCTCGAGTGAAATCCACAAGCTAGTACCCCTTAGGGGCGTTGAACGCTGGCTTGGGACTCCCTTTTGGGCGTTGGACGCAAGCTGCTCCCCTGTGGGCGCTGGATCCCAGGAATGGGGCTGGTGGCTGGTGTTGAACGCCAGTTTTGGGCCTTTATTTTCAAAGTAAATGATGAGCGGATAATTTATACGCTTTTTGGCATTATTTTTAGTATGTTTTTAGTAGGATCTAGTTACTTTTAGGGATGTTTTTATTAGTTTTTATGTTAAATTCACATTTCCGGACTTTACTATGAGTTTGTGTGTTTTTCTGTGATTTCAGGTATTTTTTGGCTGAAATTGAGGGACTTGAGCAAAAATCAGATTCAGAGGTTGAAGAAGGACTGCTGATGTTGTTGGATTCTGACCTCCCTGCACTCAAAGTGGATTTTCTGGAGCTACAGAACTCTAAATGGCGCACTCTCAACGGCGTTGGAAAGTAGACATCCAGGGCTTTCCATCAATATATAATAGTCCATACTTTGCCCAAGTTTAGACGATGCAAAAGGGCGTTGAACTCTAGTTCTACGCTGCAGTCTGGAGTTAAACGCCAGAAACACGTCACGAACCAGAGTTGAACGCCAAAAACACATTACAACTTGGCGTTCAACTCCAAAAGAAGCCTCTACACGTGTAAACTTCAAGCTCAGCCCAAGCACACACCAAGTGGGCCCCGGAAGTGGATTTATGCATCAATTACTTACTTCTGTAAACCCTAGTAACTAGTTTAGTATAAATAGGACTTTTTACTATTGTATTTGACATCTTGGGACGTCTAGTTCTTAGATCATGGGGGCTAGCCATTTGGCCAGGCTTGAACCTTTCACTTATGTATTTTTTAACGGTAGAGTTTCTGCACTCCATAGATTAAGGTGTGGAGCTCTGCTGTTCCTCATGATTTAATGCAAAGTACTACTGTTTTATATTCAATTCAACTTATTCTGCTTCAAAGATATCCATTCGCACCCAAGAACATGATGAATGTGATGATTATGTGACGCTCATCATCATTCTCACTTATGAATGCGTGCCTGATAAACACTTCCGTTCTACATGCAAATAAGCTAGAATGAGTATCTCTTAGATATCTAATACAGAGGACCGAGTCCGAGATATTAGAATCTTCGTGGTATAAGTTAGAACCCATGGTTGGCCATTCCTGAGATCCGAAAAGTCTAAACCTTGTCTGTGGTATTCTGAGTAGGATCTGGGAAAGGATGGCTGTGACGAACTTCAAACTCGCGAGTGCTGGGCGTAGTGACAGACGCAAAAGGAGGGTGAACCCTATTCTAGTATGATCGAGAACCTCCAGATGATTAGCCGTGTCGTGACAGAGCATTTGGACCTTTTTCACAGAGAGGATGGGATGTAGCCATTGACAACGGTGATGCCCTATATAAAGCTTGCCATGGAAAGGAGTAGGAAGGATTGGATGAAGACAACAGGAAAGCAGAGGTTCAGAGGAACGAAAGCATCTCTATACACTTATCTGAAATTCTCACCAATGAATTACATAAGTATTTCTATCTTTATTTTTTGTTTATTTATTATTATTATTCGAAAACTCCATAACCATTTGATATCTGCCTGACTGAGATTTGCAAGGTGACCATAGCTTGCTTCAAGCCGACAATCTCCGTGGGATCGACCCTTACTCACGTAAGGTTTTATTACTTGGACGACCCAGTGCACTTGCTGGTTAGTTGTATCGAAGTTGTGACAAATCATGAATTAAGATTAGAGCACCAAGTTTCTGGAGCCATTACCAGGGATCACAATTTTGTGCACCAGTAAAGCATGGACTATTATATATTTCTGGAAAGCCCTAGATGTTAGCTTTCCATAGCAATTAAGATCATTCCATTTGGATCTCTGTAGCTCTAGAAAATCGCCTTCGAGTGCACGGAGGTCAGATCCTAACAGCATCTACAGTCCTTTCTCTGCTTCTGAATTAGACTTTTGCTCAAGCTCCTCCATTTCAGCCAGAAAATACCTGAAAGCACCATAAAACACAAAAATAGAAAGTAGAATCCAAAAATGTAAATTTTGCACTAAAACCTACGAAAACATAATAAAATGTAAACAAAACATAATGAAAATGATGCCAAAAAGCGTATAAAATATCCACTCATCAGGAAGCATTTGAACTTGAGGAAGCTTGGAAAGAAGTAGAGCTTGAATAATCTTGTCAAGTGGTGGAAGCCTTTCAAAAAGGATGGACGGGAGTGGAAATTGCCTCGTCAAGACCGTTGGAAGCATCTCTCCCAAGGTCACCATCATCTATTACATCATTCAAGTGGGTAAAACTTATCTCTCTTAGCTTTTTTATTCTACTTGAATATGGTTTGCTAGAAATGGATGGTCAACTTAGGATGCTCTGTGGGTTAAAGAGTAGAAGAGAGATGATTAGTGGTTGGCATCATAATTCTCGGTACATTATAGTTGGGAGCTCAAAGTTTAGGATCAAGGATTGGTATGCTACTCAATTGATAGGATCTAGGAGGATGTTTGGGTGCTTGCATGAGAATTCTAAGTTGAGTATCGCACCCGGATGGAATTGTTATGATCAACTTGAAGACGGGTTTGAAAACAAGATTTGGGATCCCGGATTACAAGAGGAGGATCAATTTTGGGAGCTCATGACTTGTGTGGAACTTCACCAAAGTTTGATGCACCTGATTGGAAATTCTGACAACAATGGAAGTCCAAGTATTGGTAGAAGTTAAAGGATGAATTCAAGCACAAGCCACCTTGATGAGAGCTCCCCATAAGTCCAACTTAAGGACAATAAATAAAAATGCTAGGTGGGAGATACCCCACCCTAGTAACATCTTTTCAGTTTTCTCTTTTGTATATAGTGGTAAAATTAGTCTAATTTCATATTTTGTTTGTTTAGTTGAGTTTATTTGATAGTCTAGGGTGTTAAATAAGGTTTGATGGTGTTTAGATGACTGTGTGGATGTTTGGAATGCTTGGTTTGGTGCTAGAACTTGAAAAATTTTGAAAAACATAGCACCCAGTCACACGTACGCATGACCCACGCATACGCGTGACCCCAAGATTCCAACCTCCCATGCGTACCGTCCTCCACGCATACGCGTGACCCCCATATTTTGACCGTTCCAGGATCGTGCATGAATGATGCTGCATCCAACGGTCCAAACAGAGAGTTGTGCGCGTAGGGTGCGGGAAGTGTGCACACAGCACAATTTTTACCCACATGTACGTGTGACCCATGCATACGTGTCACCCTCTATTTTCCCCAGTCCTGTTCGCGCTTGCTCGACACGTAACCGTTACATCCCACTCTACCTATTCCATGCTTACGCATGACTAACGCGTACGCGTGGGCACCCGTGCCTCACATTTTCCTTTTCTTCTCTTCTTTTCATTTCTTTCCCTCTTCTCTCTTCTCTTCTTTTCTTTCCATCCTTCAACCATCATCTACCACTATCATTCACCACCTATTCACCATCTACCATTAGTTAGTTATTTAGTTAGTTTAATTTTCTATTTTTAGTGATAAGTGTTGGATTATTAATCTTGTTGATATTTATTGCTACTGATTATTGATAAGATGCTATTTCAGCTTTATTGTTGTTAATTTTCATGGTTGGATTTCTTTATTGAGGTTATAATTTGTTACTTGGTTTTGAGTTCTTCATGCTTAACATTTATGAATACCAAGTACATGTGACATTGCCTTCAAAGCGCTCTAAATCATTTGAATTACATGTTTTGGCCACCATGTGATTTAAATCATTTCACCATGATGAGGCAATTACTTCTCTTCGATGCATTTTTTGTTAGGAGATGCTTGTTATTGATTAATCTTTATTTACGTCACCTAGTTCATGCATTAAGATTTTGGAATTGTGAAATTGGATCAAAAGCTTACCTAGTGACATATTTTTGAGCTTTGTAAAGCTTTGTGGACCATTCTTGCTATGTGATTGATTTTAATTTCTATCTCTCTTTTCCTAAGTTTCATAGCACCCATGTCTCCCATTTTATGTCAACTAGGTGATGTGAACCAAAACTTCAAAGTGTGTCATTGACTGATGTGTCATTTCCACAGTTTCTTTTGTTCATTAAGTATCCTTGCACATCAATCAATGTTCATTCAATCATCCATTTCACATTTACTTTATTATTGATTGAGTGCTTCTAGGCTTCCTTATTACTTGTTGTTTATCTCAACCTACAAGTTTCTTTTGAAGTATCTCAAGCACACTAGAATGAGTGAAGTGCATACCTCTTTTGTGTAATTGTGACATTGCTTTCTATGCTAGCGTGTGTTCTAAACCGCATGCAACTTAGAAATCACACACTATTTTTACTCAATGTCACAAACTAATTCACTCACTTCATTCTAGTGATCATCACCTCATTCCAACAATTTACGCTTCCTTGCTTTTGCATTTTCTTATCTTACTTTTCAATTTTCTATTTTTCATGGGTGAGTAATCATATGCAAAAACGGAAGCGGCAGAAAGAACATGCAACAACCAGTTGATCCACCAGCTGAAGGTGGCAATCCATGAAATTGCCGTACCCCCTTGCTCATCTTCGAATGCACCGAGGACGGTGCAAACTTTTAAATGCTGGGAGGTCATCCGACCAATCGGCCATTTTTGGGTGACAATTTTCTAATCCTAACACTTTCACATTTTATTTTATTTCATTACTAGGTCTTTTAGAATTTTTAATTGTATTTTTTTAGTTTATTGCATTTCTTTGAATATATAATAAGCTTAGTCAAAATAATAAAATTTTCCAAGAAATTTATTTATTGGCACCCCAATTGATTTGAGTAAATTTTTTTTTCATTGAACTTGCTTGAATTATATATTGTGGGACATGTTTTTAGGCTAAGAACACATAAGCTTGTGAGTTTTTGAGCCTAATTGTGTGGTTGCATCATATAACCAATATTTTCCTTCTTGTGTGTATTATTCTCTTTCTATGATTGTAATCTTTGATTTGTTTGATTCTTTATATCTATTATTTCCTGTATAAATGCATTTATATGATTGAGGCCGTTGTTTCATTTATCTTACTTATCCAAATAGTCTACCTTTTATCCACCATTGTTAGCCAATTTTGAGCCTATTTTAATCCCCTTTTGTTCTTAAATTTAGCACATTACTAGCCTTAAAGTGAAAAATAATAAATATCGTTAATTTAGATCTTTGATTAGCTTAGGCTAGTGAGAGTGTTTATCATTCCAGTATGGGAAATTTAGGAACAATGGGTGAGATAAAAGTGTATTTTATAGTTTTGTTGAAAATCTTGGGAATTGGGTACATACTCATGTATTAAATGTTTAAACCATATGCATTGATGTTCTTGTATATATTCTAGTTTGAAAAGAAAACAAAAATGATATATATATATATATATATAGAAAAAGAAAAGAAAAAAAAGCAATAAAAAGGGGACAAAATGCCCCAAAGGAGAGTTTAATAATAATCAATGCATATATATTGTGATAAAAAAGAGAATGCATGAGTGTGTAAAAAAGTGAAGAATGGGTAGTAGGTTTGCAATAGAATTATATAGGTTGTTATATGTGTTTGGTGAGAGCTTAAGCTAATCAAAGATGCAAATTTCAAACTCACTTAACTATATATATATCCTTACTTTGACCTTAACCCCATTACAACTTATGGATAAGTCCTTATGATATTTGTATGCATGAATTGAATAATTGTTGATTGTTAGATGAAAAACAAATCTTGGAAAGCATGATTAGAGGAGAATTAAGTGAATCAACCCTATACACTTGAGTGACTAGAGCGGATACACATCCGGTGAGAGTTCGATTGCTCAATTACATGTTTTCACCTATGATCATTTCTTTTCTTGCAAGTTGTTAAATTATTTTCAATAACTCTAATCAATTGTGAATTTGATTTCGTTGTGATCGCTTTACCCCTTGTGTTCATATATGTATTCTTGGAAATTGACTTATTTTGACCAAGTAGTTGCACGCATTTACATAGATTGCATGTAGATAGGTTACATTAGATAGTTTACATTGAATAAATGTTCATACCCCATTTCTTATCGCTCTTGATTTATCATGAGGACATGCTTAGTTTAAGTGTAGGGAGGTTTGATAAACCCCAATTTTGTGGTTTATCTTGTGTTGAATTTAGGTAATTTTATCAACTTATCTCACATTTATTCAATGAAATAGCATGCTTTTGTAATTCTCCCTAATTTGTGCTTAAGAGTGAAAACATGCTTTTTGGGCCTTTAATTTGCTAATTTTAATTCACTTCAATTCCATTCTATGCCTTGATATGTTTGTTGAGTGATTTCAGGCTTGTAAGGCAAGTATTAGATGGAAGAAGTGAAGAGAAAAGCATGTAAAGTGGGAGAATTCATAAAGAAATGAGGATTTGCTTAACTCAAGGCCATGCGCACGCGTCACCCACGCATACGCATGAGGAGGAAATTTGCCAAGCGACGCGCACACGTCACCCATGCACACGCGTGACGTTAGTCACGTGACCTCATTAAAGTGAAAATGCTGGGGGCAATTTTTGAGCCATCCAGGCATAAGTCCAACTCATTTCTGAAGCTATTTGATGCAGAATTCAAGAAGGAGAAAGGGGGAGCAATTAAATTAGCTTAGCAACATGTCTTAGGGTACTTTTCTAGAGAGAGAAGCTCCCTCTTCTCTCTAGAATTAGGGTAGATTTAGGTTAAACTCTCTTAGATTCAAGCTTTAATTCTTGTTGTCATCTAGTTTCTTCTACCTTTCTTTGTTCTATTACCTTAATTCTCTTAGTTTTACTTGTTAATTTCTCTTTTATTCCACTTTTATGTTCATGCACTCTTGTTAATTTCAATTTCATTTAATGCAATTTGATGTTTCTTTGTTTATTGTTGCTTAATTGAGTTGTCATTGTTATTTTCTTTCTTTGGGTAGTCGTAGATTTTATATTTCTTGCAATTTTACCTTGCTTTCTTTTTATGCCTTCCAAGTGTTTGACAAAATGCTTGGTTGGATTTTAGAGTAGATTTTGAGCATTCTTGGCTTGGAAAGAGAAATTAGGCAATCTTGAGTCATTAATATCCAACTTATATTGGTGATCTAGAGTTGTTAGTTAATATTATTTTCATTGACTCTAATCTCTTACTAATTCAATTAGTAAGTTGATTAGGACTTATGGATTGAGATTAACTAGTCTTATTTGATTGTCTCCCGATGTTGGAGGTAGCAAAATAGGATTAATTCTTAGTAATTATTATGTTATGATTAATGACTACTTGACTAGGATAGAAAGCCTTGATTCTCAATCCTTGCCATGAATGCCTCTTTTTATTAGTTGTTATATTTAGTTGTTTGATTTACATTTCTTGCCATTTAATTTCTTACCTTTTTATCAATGCACCCAGTGAAACTCAAAACCAAAAATTGAGCACTCGATTGTAATTCCTAAGGAGAACGACACGGCACTAATACTCTCGGTAATTTTTATTGGGTTGAACTTGTGACAACCAAAATTAAACTCTAATTGATTGTTATCTATCGATTTGGAACTATACTTCTCTTTTACCGAGAAGAAATTCTAAGTCGACGGTAGCGCTGACATCACTGACCATGCTGCTCTTAAGTACCTTCTAACCAAGCAGGATTCTAAACTAAGATTGATCAGGTGGGTGCTCCTTTTTCAGGAGTTTGATATTGATATTAGAGACAAGAAAGGGTCAGAGAATCAAGTGGTTGACCATCTTTCCAGGATTGAGCCTAAAGAGGGGATGCAACAACCCACTCCTGTGACTGAGACATTCCCGGATGAGAAACTCTTTATGATTCAGAGGTCTCCGTGGTTTGCGGATATTGTAAACTACAAAGCCATGAGGTTCATCCCCAAGGAGTACACTAATCAACGAGTTAAAAAGCTTTTAAATGATGCTAAGTACTACTTGTGGGAAAAACCTTATCTTTTTAAAATGTGCACAGATGGTATAATCTGGTGTTGTGTCTCAGATGAGGAATCACAGCAGATTCTCTGGCATTGTCATGGTTCCATGTACGGAGGCTACTTTGGTGGTGAAAGGATGGCTACTAAGGTTCTTCAGAGCAGTTTTTATTGGCCGAATCTCTTTAAAGATTCTCGAGAATTTATTCGGAACTGTGACAAGTGTCAGAGAGCCAAGAATCTCCCCAATAACCATGAGATACCACAGCAAGAAATTTTGGAGATTGAGTTGTTTGATGTGTGGGGTATTGATTTCATAGGACCTCTTCCACCCTCATACTCAAACACTTACATCTTAGTGGCAGTTGATTATATGCCCAAGTGGGTGGAAGTAGTGCCTTTACCCGCTAATGATGCCAAAGTGGTGCTGAGCTTTCTTCAGAGGTATATTCTCAGCTGGTTTGGTGTCCCAAGGACACTTATTGTGATGGAGGAAGCCACTTATGCAACTGACAGTTGGACTTACTTCTTCAGAGATATGGAGTTCGTCATAAGGTGGCAACCCCTTATCACCCACAGACAAGGGGACAGGTGGAAGTCTCGAACAGAGAACTCAAGAGGGTTCTGGAGAAGACTGTTAGCTCTTCACGGAAGGACTAGGCTAGGAAGCATGATGATGCTCTCTAGGCATACTAAACTGCATTCAAGACTCCTATTGGCATGTCCCCTTATTAATTAGTCTTTGGTAAAGCCTCTCACCTGCCAGTTGAGTTGGATCACAAAGCATATTGGGAAACAAAATTCCTCAACTTTGATGCCAAGGATGCAGGAGAAAAGAGGCTCCTTCAATTAAATAAGCTTGATGAATTTAAAAATTCTGCTTATGAGAATGCCAAGCTCTATAAGGAGAAGTCCAAGTTGTGGCATGACAAGAAAATAGCCACAAGAGCATTTGAGCCAGGCCAGAAAGTCTTACTATTCAATTCAAGGCTCAAGCTCTTTCCTGGAAAGCTGATGTCCTGGTGGTCAAGACATTTTGTGATAACTAGAGTGTCGTCGTATGGTCATGTGGAACTTCAAGAAGAAAAATTGGATAGAAGGTTCACGGTCAATGGCCAGAGATTGAAGCACTATCTTGGAGGCGAGGTTGATCGCCAGAGGTCCGCTCATCTGCTGACTTAGCGGAGATGAATGCCAAGCTAATGACATTAAATATGCTCTTGTTGGGAGGCAACCCAACCGATCATATCCTTAGATTTAATATTTATTTTAGTTTTAATTTATTTGTTATAGTTCTTCATAGTTTTCCTTTGTTTTACATGTGTTTTGGTCATTGATAAACCCATATTTTATGATATATATTGTGCTCAATTCAAGAGATTTATTCAATCCTTCACTCACTTATTCATGTAAATTGCATGGTTTTACTTTCCCTTCCTTATTATGTGATATGTGTGAATTACATGTTTCCTATGCTTTAAAATTATTTATTTTAATTGCCCTTTATTACCATCCGATGCCGTGATTTGTGTGTTGAGTAGTTTCAGATCTTCTAAGGCAGGAATGACTTAAAGGATGGAAAGGAAACATACAAAAATGGAAGGAAAGCACAAAATGGAGTTTTTGAAGAAACTGGCAGCGACGCGAACGCATGGACGACGCGGCCGCATGCCTAGCGCGAAAAGACAGCGACGCGAACGCGTGACTAACGCGGACGCGTGCCATGAGCAGAACACAGATGACGTGGACGCATGACCGAGGCGAACGTGTGACAAGGAAAACTCCAGATGACGCGACCGCGTGACCCACTGAAGAACTGAAGATTGAAGGTTTAGAAGTTCTAGTAAACTCTCGTTGCAAGTATAGTTACTAAACCAAGCAATCAACCTTTCTTACAAATGTTTTGGTTGTCACAAGTAACAAACCCCTTAAAAATTAATAACCGAAGTATTTAAACCTCGGGTCGTCTTCTCAAGGAACTGCATGGAAGTATGTTCTTATTATTGGTTGTGAATATTGTAAATTGGGGGTTTTGAAAGTAAGAAAGAAGTCTGTTGAATGACAAGTAAAATAAATAAATAACTATAAAATAAAAGTCTTGGCAAGGTATAAGTACTGAAAGTCCTATCCTTATCAATTGTGATGAGAATTGGATTTTAATCCCACTTTGTTAACCTCTAACTATGTTGGTAAATCAAGTGGATTAATTAGCTTAATCCTCAGGTCCTAGTCAATTCCTATGGAAAGACTAGAGTTATTGGAGCAACTCCCAATTTCAACCACTGCTTTATTTGACAGCTCAAGCGTTACCAATTACTTAACCCAAGCCAAAAGGGAGAAAATATCTAAATTAAATTGAAAGCATCAATATAAATAAAGCAAAGCAATCTTAAATCTGAAATACCTCAAATAATATTAATTAAGAAAATCATAACATGAATGTAGCATAAGCCAAATTGAAAAGATAAATAATAATTAAAAGTATATAATAAAAGTTGAAAATAAATAAGAGGAACATTGAACCAGTGATGAAAAAGAAATAATCCTAAATCCTAAAACTAAATCCTAAGAGAGAGGAGAGAGCCTCTCTCTCTAAAAACTACATCTAAAACTAAAATTATGAATTATGAGCTTGTTCTTATGAATGAATGGATTCCCCCACTTTATAGCCTCTAATCTGTGTTTTCTAGGCCGCAAACTGGGTCGAAAACAGACCAGAATTCGCTGGAGAAGAAATCTGCCACGCTAATTTTCGCCACTGCAACGCATCCGCGTAGAGCACGCGTTTGTGTCGCCTAGCGTCAGGGTAACTATGACGTATTATATATTAAATCGAAGCCTCGGACATTAGCTTTCCAACGCAACTGAAACCGCATCGTTTGGACCTCTGTAGCTAAAGTTATAGCCATTTGAGTGCGAAGAGGTCAGGCTGGACAGCTTAGCGATTTCTCCAACTTCTTGTATTCCTTCCACTTTTGCATGCTTCCTTCCCATCCTCTGAGCCATTCCTGCCCTGTAATCTCTGAAATCACTTAACACACATATCAAGGCATCTAATGGTAATAAGAGAGGATTTAAACATAGGGAACTTAAGGCCAAAGAAGCATGTTTTCAATCAAAGCACATAATTAGGAAGGCAAATGTAAAACCATGCAAATAGTATGAATAAGTGGGTGAAGAGTTGATAAAAACCACTCAATTGAGCATAAAATAAACCATAAAATAGTGGTTTATCAACCTCCCCACACTTAAATATTAGCATGTCCTCATGCTAAGCTCAAGAGAAGCTATAAGAGAGTGAAGAGGAATGGTGGATTAATATGAAATGCAACCTATCTATATGAATGCAACTACATGCAAAATGTTTCTACCTACTTAGTTAAAAGTAAACAAATCCTTCAAGAAGGAATATGAACTGGATTTCACTAATTCAAATCATGAAAATGAAGTACAAATAGACTTGCAAGAAGAAAATAGCTCATGAAAGCAGGGAACAAGGAATTGAGCATCGAACCCTCACTGGTAGTGTATACACTCTAATCACTCAAGTGTTTAAGGTTTGATTCTCTCAATTCTCTACTAACCTTGCTTTCTAAGGCTTGCTCTTTATCTAACAATCAACAAAAATTTAATGAACAGATACACATATCAAGAGGTCTTTTAAGGATTGTAATGGGGTTAGGGTCAAGGTAGGATTGTATTTGGCCAAGTGGACTAAAATCTGAATCCTTAATTAACTTAAACTTTTCACCTAATTTTAGACAATCCATGTAATCATAATACCACATCTAACTATCCATTAACCATGTTTTCCACATATTCATGCATTCTAATTTCAAGTACAATACATATGCATTGCTTTCACCACTTACTTTGGGGCATTTTGTCCCCTTTTTGCTTAATTGCTCTTTTTTTTCTTTTCTTTTTCTCACTTCTCTTTATATATATATATATATATATTTTTTTTTTTCTTTTCTTTTATTTTTCTCAATGCATATGATTAAATTATTGGATGCATGAATCATGTCCTAAACTTTTTTTTCACATTTTCAGAAAATTCTAACATACTCAATTCTCAAACCAAATGTTTCCAAACCCAATTTTTCCACACTTAAATCATAAGCACTCTCACTAGTCTAAGATAACCAAGGATTCAAATTAAGGACATTATTGTTTTTCGCTTAGAGTTAATGATGTGCTAAAGTAAAGAACAAAGGGGTAAAATAGGCTCAAAATTGGTTAGCAAAGAATAATGAAAAGGGTAAGACCATATGGGTATGTAAGCTCAGTGAAATAAAGGCCTCAATCATGTAAGTGTATGCATATATCAAACCATGGAAATATAGAATTAAGCAAGACAAAGATCACAATTTTAGAGAGAAAAATACACACCAAAAATAAAATATTGGTTGGTAAAATGCAACCAATCAAATAGGCTCAAAATCTCACAGGTTTTGTGTGTTCAAGCTCTAAACCATGTTCCAGTATAATATTTCTTCAAACAAGTGTAACATTAAATTTTATTTAAATTAGTGAAATGCTCTTAAAAGGTTTCTTTGAAAAAGAAAATATTACTTCAACCAAGTGGTAAAATATGCACAAAATCAAATAATCATGCAATCAAACATGCAAATGCAACAACTAACAAGGAAAATAAACCATTAGTGTTGAGATAGAAGAGTAACTAACCCATGGAGATCGGTATCGACCTCCCCACACTTAAAGATTGCACCATCCTCGGTGCATGCTAAGATGTGCAAGTGGATGGGGGTTGTGGTTCCTCAGCTGGGGCTCTTTTTGTTCCTTTCCTTGCCGGTGGTTTGGGAGTAGCTTTTTCTTTACCCTTCTTGGTGGCCATCCTGAAAAGGAAAAAGAAAGTAACTTTTAAAGATAAGGGTTAGAGCAAGGAAGAGAACGGGAGAGGTGGTAATCAATGCACATTAAAAGATGAATGATGTTAACACATGGTCATGACTAGATGTGAAAAGTTCATCAATAGAAATATAGCAAGTGCATGTAATGACAGTTAAATGCAAGATGTTTATTGGCATGTTGGTAAAGGCATGAGTAGCATAGATCAAGCATTCAATGTCCAAGTTAGATTACCAGGTCTTTCAAACTAACAACATATTTGTAATAACAATTATATTTAAATAATATAATATAAAAAGGGTTTTATGAAAAGCAAGCATTTAGAGTAGTAGAATAAAAGAAATCTAAAAATAGTGCACAATGCCATATGGGCTTTGTCACAAACACATAGCAAGCATGGTAAATAAGCTATTGAAAGTATTAAATTGAACATGCAAGAAACCCTTTAAAAATTAATATATAATTGTCAAACCATTTTAATAATCCACAAAAATATAGAAAATAATGACCCAAATAAATTTCAAACACCAATGAAAATAATGCAATGAATGAAAGTATGCAATTAAATTAAGTAAAATAAAATGAAAGATAAGAAGAATGAGGAGGGAAAGAAGGGAAGAAGAAGTAATTAAGAAAGGAGGGAGGAAAAATTAGGATTGGGGAAGAAAAGATAAGATATTTTGGCAAATTAGGATAAGCTGTGCGGCGCAAGTGACGCGGACGCGTGAGTGACGCAATCGCGTGACTTGCGCTTAAATTAATCGACGCGGTCGCATCGGTCACGTGGACGCGTGTCGCATTTTGTGCTACTGGCGCGAGGGCAGCCTCGCACTTGCACAACCCTCTGTTCAAACTCTTATTGCGCCAAATGTTGGGTGACGTGATCGCGTGGGGCATGCGATCGCGTGAGTGGCCATTAGAAGGATATGACGCGGACGCATGAGCCATGTGTCCGCATGGGAAGAATTGTGTGTTCAGCGCCAATCCAGCACCACTCTAGCATAACTTTCGGTCGTGCACCCTTTCACGTCGAATTCCAGGTGACGCGGCCGCGTGAGTGACGCGGCCGCGTGAGTGACTCGAACACGTGAGAGGCATTTTTCCCATGTGACGGGGATGCGTCGGTGACGCGGTCGCATAAGGTGAGTTGTGCCAGGGGCACGCCTCCAGCCACGCTCTCGCGTGACTTTCTGTTCAATTATCTTTTCTTCACAACGCACTGGTGACGCGGACGCGTCAGCGATGCTGCTGCGTCACGTGCGTGTGCTTTTTTTTTTTAACTGAAAAATGCAGAATGCAATGCTAATGTAGATGCTATGAAAATTTCCAGGTTCAATGAAAATAAAATAAAATAAAAATAAACAACACGAAATAAAATTGAAAAAGAAATGACCATACCATGGTGGGTTGTCTCCCACCTAGCACTTTTAGTTAAAGTCCTTAAGTTGGACATTGGATGAGCTTCCTGTTATGGTAGCTTGTGCTTAAATTCATCCAGAAATCTCCACCAATTCTTGGAATGCCAATAGCCTCCGGAGTCCCAAACTAGGCATGTAAAGCTTCTAAGCAGCTTCAAACAGATGCTCAGGCTCCCGGGGTGACAAATGTCAGAATAAATTCCAAAATTCGCCTCCGTCTTTATCTATATTTTTCCATCCGGGCGGTTTAGAAATTAGATTCTCACCAAGGTGACCAAATGTTTTCTGAGATCCATTTGATTGATCATGATGCCAATCCGTGCACTTCGAATTGAAGCGTGAAACCTTATTGAACCTTGTGCACCAGCTCTGAGTGTGAGCCAATTCCCTCTTACTCTTAAAGCCGCAGAGAGCTTTAAGCTAGCAATCTATTTCAAGCAAACCATATTCAAGTGGGAAAATAAAGCTAAAGGTTAAGGATTGTACCCAATTAAAGCTTGTATTGGGTGGTAATGGCCTTGGGATAGGTGTTCCCAGTGGTTCTGTGAGTTCTACTCCCTTGTGCTCTTCGGTGAATTTCTTCACTTCCTTGCAGACTTCTTCAATTGCATCCATGTCCTGATCAAAGCCTTCTATGTCTTCCTCATCACTTAAGTCATAAACGGGAAGTTGAGAGAAATCTACCCCTGCATCATCTTCGTATTCACTTGGGGAAGATTCTTCGATCTCAAAGAATTCACTTGCTGATGCAAGTTCATTACTGGGAGAACTTGACTTGAGATTATCATTATCAAGGAAACTTGCTTCTAGGATTATTCCATCTAGTTCTTCATAAAAGACTTGCTTTAGGAGTTGTGCACTATCCTCCTTAGCATCAATTGTGACATTTTTGACAGAGTTCTCTATAACTCTGGATTCCCATGGAAGTTCAGCGTCTCCTAAGTCTTCAACCAACTCTTCTTCGTTTACAATGACAGCTTCCTCTACTTGTTCCAGTATGAAGTCATGCCCTGTTCCGTTCACTGGAGTTTCTAGTATCTCCTTCATGCTACATTCTTCTTTAGATTGTCCACATGGGGCTGTGGGAGGTCCTTGAATGTTCGAACGTCTAGAAGATAATAAACTTACTGCCTGCTCCAGTTGATGACGGGTTGTTTGAAGTTGATCTACAGTTTCCTTGAGGTGAACCTCTGATTCTTGGGGTGATAGATTTGGACGTGGTATATGGGGAAGTGGTGGTATTTGGGTGTAATTGGATTGGAATTTGGGTAGATGAGGATCATATGGTAGTGAATGGTGAAAAGGAGCTTGTGAGTGTGGTGGTACGAAGTTATGTTGAGAGGATGGCCTATAAGCACAGGGTGGGGCTTGTTGGTAACTGCAAGGTTGTCCACCATGTCTATTGGCTTGGTATGCATTGTAGAATGGTCTTTGTCCATGATATCTTGGAGGGTGTTGTTGCCTAAAGGATTGATCAGATCCTCTTGGCTCCATCCATCGTTGATTGCTCTGACCTTGATGCATGTTCCTGTTATAACTTTTACTCCTTTCAACAATATTAGAACCAAACTCAAAGCAAGAGGGGTGAGAATTTATAGTAGCTAATAAAAATAAAAGGGGAAATAAAGACAAATAAACAAGTAAAAGAAAAGTATTTACAATAACCAATAATAAGGCACACAATTGCAGTTCCCTGGAAACGGCGCCATTTTGAAAAACTGAAGATTGATGGTTTAGAAGTTATAGTAAACTCTCGTTGCAAGTATAGTTACTAAACCAAGCAATCAACCTTTCTTACAAATGTTTTGGTTGTCACAAGTAACAAACCCCTTAAAAATTAATAACCGAAGTATTTAAACCTCGGGTCGTCTTCTCAAGGAACTGCAGGGAAGTATGTTCTTATTATTGGTTGTGAAGATTGTAAATTGGGGGTTTTGAAAGTAAGAAAGAAGTATGTTGAATGACAAGTAAAATAAATAAATAACTATAAAATTAAACTCTTGGCAAGGTATAAGAACTGAAAGTCCTATCCTTATCAATTGTGATGAGAATTGGATTTTAATCCCACTTTGTTAACCTCTAACTATGAAGGTAAATCAAGTGGATTAATTAGCTTAATCCTCAGGTCCTAGTCAATTCCTATGGAAAGACTAGAGTTATTGGAGCAACTCCCAATTTCAACCACTGCTTTATTTGACAGCTCAAGCATTACCAATTACTTAACCCAAGCCAAAAGGGAGAAAATATCTAAATTAAATTGAAAGCATCAATATAAATAAAGCAAATCAATCTTAAATCTGAAATACCTCAAATAATATTAATTAAGAAAATCATAACATGAATGTAGAATAAGCCAAATTGAAAAGATAAATAATAATTAAAAGTATATAATAAAATTAGAAAATAAATAAGAGGAACATTGAACCTGTGATGAAAAAGAATAATCCTAAATCCTAAAACTAAATCCTAAGAGAGAGGAGAGGGCCTCTCTCTCTAAAAACTACATCTAAAACTAAAATTATGAATTATGAGCTTGTTCTTATGAATGAATAGATTCCCCCACTTTATAGCCTCTAATCTGTGTTTTCTGGGCCGCAAACTGGGACGAAAACAGCCCAGAATTCACTGGAGAAGAAATCTGCCACGCTGATTTTCGCCATTGCGACGCGTCCGTGTGGGGCACGCGTTCGCATCATCTAGCGTCAGGGCAACTATGATATATTATATATCAAATCGAGGCCCCGGACGTTAGCTTTCTAACGCAACTGAAACCGCGTCGTTTGGACCTCTGTAGCTAAAGTTATAGCCGTTTGAGTGCGAAGAAGTCAGGCTGGACAACTTAGCAATTTCTCCAACTTCTTGTATTCCTTCTACTTTTGCATGCTTCCTTCCCATCCTCTGAGCCATTCCTGCTCTGTAATCTCTGAAATTACTTAACACACATATCAAGGCAACTAATGGTAATAAGAGAGGATTTAAACATAGGGAACTTAAGGCCAAAGAAGCATGTTTTCAATCAAAGCACATAATTAGGAAGGCAAATAATAAAACCATGCAAATAGTATGAATAAGTGGGTGAAGAGTTGATAAAAACCACTCAATTGAGCACAAAATAAACCATAAAATAGTAGTTTATCACCCATGCGGACGCGTGACAGACGCCACGCACCAGAAATTACAGAAAATGCTCCCAGCGATTTCTGAAGCCCTTTTTGGCCCAGATCCAAGTTCAGAAGGCACAGATTGGAGGTTATGAAGTGGGGGAATGCATCCAATTAGAGAGAGAGCTCCAATTATTCACTTTTCATAGTTTAGATGTAGTTTTTAGAGGGAGAGGTTCTCTCCTCTCTCTTAGGTTTTAGGATTAGGATTTCTTATTATTTCAATTTAGTATTCCAACTCCTTATCAGGTTCAATATTCTTTTACTTTATATTTTCCTTTTGCTTTCAGATATTTTAATGCTTTCCTTTAATTACTTTTGTTGCCAAATTTGCTTATGAACCATTCATGTTTAGATTTGATTTTCTATTTAATATGATTTGAGGTATTTCAGAATTATGATTGCTTTCCTTTATTCACATTAATAATTTACATTTTCCTCCTTTTGGCTTGGTTGATTAATTGGTAACTCTTGAGTTGTCAAACTCATCGTGATTGATAATTGTTATTTTTACCAATTGAATTAAAAACCAATAACTCTAGTCTCTTCTTAGGAATCGACTAGGACCTGAGGATCAAACTAATTGGTCCACTTGACCTTCCTTTGCTTTAGTAAAGGCTGACTGAGTGGGATTATAATTCAATTCTCATCACCATTGATAAGGATAACTAGGATAGGACTTCCAAAATTCTCATACCTTGCTAAGGTTTAAATACTTCGGTTATCAATTTATTTAGGGGTTTGTTACTTGGGACAACCAGAACTTTTGCAAGAAAGGTTGATTGCTTGGTTTAGAAACTATACTTGCAACGAGAATTTATTCTAAATTCTAAACCTTCAATCTTCAGTTCTTCAAAATGGCGTCGTTGCCGGGGAACTGCAAACGTGTGCCTTATTATTGGTTATTGTAAATATTTTTCTTTTACTTGTCTATTTGCTTCTGTTTTCTCCTTTTATTTCCATTAGCCACTATGAACTCTCACCCCTCTCGCTTTGAGTTTGGTTCTAATACTGTTGAAGGGAACGGAAGTTATAGCAGGAATATGCATCAAGGTCTAAACAATCACAGATGGATGGAGCCAAGAGGATTTGATCAACCCTTTAGGCAGCAACACTCTCCAAGATATCATGGATAAGGACCACTTTACAATGCATACCAAGCTAATAGATATGGTGGACAACCTTGTAACTACCAACAAGCCCCACCCTGTGCCTATAGACCATCCTCTCAACATAGCTTTAGACCACCACACTCACAAGTTCCTTTTCACTATTCAGCACCATATGACCCTTATCCACCACAATCCCAATTCAATTACTCCCAAGAACCACCACATTCTTACTTTGAACCCTCACCCCCAACCAATGAGACCTCACACCCACCCCAACCTCCAGTGAATGACAAACTTCGTGTTCTTCTTCAAGGGCAAGCAAAGATAGAAAAGGGCGTACTGGAACTCACTACTGCCGTAACTGAGGTAGTAAATTTAATAGCTTTCCGATATCTGAGAACCCGAAGTACTCCCATGGCAGCATGTGGAGAATCAAAAGAAGAGCGTAGCATGAAGGAAACACTAGAAACTTCGGTGGACAATGAGGAACATGGCTTTGTATTGGAACAAGTGGAGGAAGCCAAAATAGTTGCAGAGGAAGAAGTGGTTGAAGATTTAGGAGATGCTGAAACTCCATGGGAATCAAGAACCGTAAAGGATTCCACTGAGAAGTCCGAATTTAATGCAACGGAGGATAGTGCACGACCTCCACAGCATATGCCCTGTGAAAAATTGGACGGAACAGACCAAGAGGTTGATTCCATGGGCAGTAAGGATAACGAATCAAGCTCTCCTAGTCACAAACTTACATTCGCAACTGAATTCCTTGAGCCTGAAGAACCTTATCTACGTGAATACGAAGATGACGTCGAGGTAGATTTCTCTCAACCTCCAACATATGACTTAAGTGATGAGGAAGACATTGAAGACTTTAATCAGGACGCAGTTGCAGCTGAAGAATTTTGCAAAGAAGTGGAGGAATTCACAGAAGATCACAAGGGAGTAGAACTTACAGAACCACTGGAAACACCTGTCCCAAGGCCATTACCACCTAATACAAGCTTCAAGTGGGTACAATCCTTAACCTTTAACTTTATTTTTCCACTTGAATATGGTTTGCTTGAAATAGATGGCCAGCTTAGAGCTCTCTGCGGCTTTAAGAGTAAGAGGGAAATGGCTCGTACTCAGAGCTGGTGCACAAGGTTCAATAAGGTTCCACGCTTAACTCGAAGTGCACGAATTGGCATCATGTTCAATCGAATGGATCTCGGAAAACATTGGGTCATCTTGGTGGGAATCTAATTTCTGAACCGCCCGGACGGAAAAATATAGATCAAGACGAAAGCGGATTCAAAAGCAAAGTTTGGGATCCTGGAATCTATTCTGACATTCGTCACCCCGGGAGCCTCAAGACCTGTTTGAAGCTGCTCAAAAGCTTCACATGCCTAGTTTGGGATCCCGGAGGCTGTTGGCATTCCAAACATTGGTGGAGATTTCTGGATGAATTTAAGCACAAGCCACCATAACAGGAAGCTCATCTAATGTCCAACTTAAGGACTTTAACTAAAAGTGCTAGGTGGGAGACAATCCACCATGGTATGATCGTTCCTGTTTCCATTTTATTTTGTTTTGTTTATTCTTATATTGTTTTATTTCCTTTCTTTATTCTTAGTTTTCTTTTTCCAATAACTCTTCTCTTTATTAGCACATTTAGTTTGCATCTGCATTTGTACATTTTTACTTTTATTTAAAAAAAAAGGGAAGGCGTGCGACGCGATCGCATAGCTAAAGCATTCGCATCAGTTGCGAAAACCACCTCCCACGCGTCCGCGTCATTCACATGGCCGCGTGATCTGGAAATCGGCGTCAAAATCCAACGCCCAGAAATCTGAGCTGGAATCATGCGGCTGTCGTACGTTTAGCATAAAACGGCCCACGCGTTCGTGTCCATCACGCGAACGGGTCACTTGCACAAAACCTATCCCACGCGAAAGCATGAGCGACGCGTTCGTGTCGCGTGGATTGCACAACACCCCAAAGGAGACAGAGAGTTGCGCTGAAACGACGCTGGAATTGTGTGTTTCGCCCAAATTCCAGCGACGCGGTCGCATGCCTCATGCGACCGCGTCATTCATCCTTTTTCCTATTTCATGCGATCGCGTCACTCACGCGATCGCGTCAACCCCCCGTCCACCCTAGCCACGCGTGCACCCCAGCCCTCACCCAACACCACAACACCATCCCTGCCGCTACCAAGGTTCGCCGTCGCGCCACCCTACGCCGCCGCAGCACAACCGCAACCACACCCCCGCCATCTCTCAGTTCCTTAGCTTAGTTCATACGCCTACCAGGTTCCGCCAAACACTACCTTCCTTTCATTCCCAGTTATTGCATAATTTTTTTCAGTTATGTTTAAATTTAGGATAGTTAGAGATGTATGCTGTAGTGGATTCTAGGTAGTTAGGTAGCTAGGATGTGGTTAGTGGATTTAGGCCTGTTTAATTGCGCTGTTCGTACTACTTGTTTTCTAATTTTCGCAATTCTGCTGTTGCTGTGATGTTAGTAATGTTCATATGATGTTCTTACTATTCATGCTGCTATTGCGACTGCTCTTTCATGTTCATATTATTTATATCTATTTGCAGTTTATTTTAATTTCTATGAACTATTCTGCTTGCTGTTTATTTTCCGGGAACATCCAATTTTAGCCGGAATGCTGCCCAGTTTTCTGTATTGATTCTCACTCATGTATTGCTTTTGGCATTTTCAATTTTGCTTTCCTTAGCTTTTACCAATCAATTCATGAATGCACGGGCCAACATTCTTATTCCTTTTGTTTTCCTGGTTAATAAATCACATTATTGTTGATTAGATTTCACTTTTCGCTAGTGGTATATCTATATGAATCATTAACAACTTGATTTCCTTACTTGAATATGAGTTGTCTGTTACTTCAATTTGTTAAATTCTTGTTACTTAGAAACCAATCATCATGCCACTTACTCTGACTTTCTTTTTACTAACTTACTGATTTTTGCTTTCTAACCTCTTTTTCAATTTAAAACCACTTTTAACTTTCTAACAACCCCCTCTGTTTTTTTTTACTCACTCTTTACTTTTACTTTTTAACTCTAGGCATGTTTATGGTTTTTCCTAATTAACATGAATTCTATTTATATTACATTTTGGATTGAAATTTCTCCTCTCAGCTTTTTAATTCCGAAACAACCCAAAATACACAATTCTTCAACTCATTTCATAGTCTACTGCTCCTTTGCCACTATGTGCTTATCTTGTTATTTGCCTACTTGTTTCCCTGTTTTTATTATATCCTAGATTTCTATTTTTCAGGATGTCTGACACTCAAAGAAAGGAAAAAGGCAAGGCAACAACTGGCAAACAGAAAAGAGGTGAATCCTCTATGTCTCTCCTGGAGCTTATGCATGATGACTCCTGGCGGGAGAAGCACTTTACCCCGCAGGAGCAGGCTGACCAGCTCCTCCCTGCCACTGATCCAATTAAGTTTGCAAACTGATACTGTGAGCTGAAGTATCCAGTGTTTGCTACCTCCAGAAATCTGTACCTGAAGAGGACTTTGAAAATTCCAGAAGAACTACAGTAGTACACCTCCGATCAGATCAAACAAAGAGGCTGGTTCTTCTTGGAGAGGAATTTGACTGAGGTCAATGCTTCCTGGGTAAGAGATTTTTACTGCAATTATTTCAAGTCTTCTCTGGATGCAGTGCACCTCAGAGGGAAACAGTTACTGGTCACTGAAGAGGCCATTGAGGACATTCTGCGCCTTCAGCCTAAGTCAGATCAACCTGACGGTTACCAAATGGCTGAAGAGGATATGAGGTTTCTGAGATTCGACTGGGATGCTGTCAAGGAGAGGATAGCCCTTGACCCTACTGTCCCATGGGTCATGGGTAAGAACACCACCATGCCTAAAGGAATCAGCGGATATACTTGAATGATGAGGCTCGACTCTGGCACCAGATCCTGAGTAACTTTATTATGCCGAGCACTCATGAGATGGAGCTGCCTGCTGCTATGATTACCCTCCTCTGGTGTGTGCTGGAGGGTAAGGACCTGTATCTGCCACGTTTCATCCGGCACCATATGGCCAGGGTCCATGTCAGAGGCACCCTCCCCTTCCCTTATCTGGTCGTCCAGCTAGGTGGTCGAGCTGACGTGCCTTGGGAGAATGCTGATGAGAAGCCACCTGCTGCGGACTGCAAGAAGATCATTCCTCACAGCAGGAACTTTTTGGCTTTAGGATAAGACCTTCATTCCTTCCTGCTTCTGATGAGACAGTGACGAGACGCAGAAGCTGGTGAATTAAAAATTATTAAAATGGTTACGTTGCAAGTATAGTTCTTAACTCACCAAAAATCTGCCTATCAATTTAGAAGTATGTCATAGAGAGTTTGAATTAAAAATTACTGGGAGTTTTAAGTCCCAGGTCGTCCCCCAACGAGTTGCAGAAAAGTGTGCTATCTTATTAATCAGATGTTCAAAGAAGTTGAGTTAAGTAAATTGGAATTTAAATTAAGGAAATTTAATTAATATGAGTAAAAGCCTTGACTGGGAGTTGATTGGTTAGAATTTCTACTATTGATGGAGTGATTGTAAGATTAATTTATAATTAATGGTTGTTCTGTTTGGTTATCCTTTACTAGGTAAGGGAAAGTCAAACAAGTTGGAATGCCAGATCTGTTCACAAGTTGTAACCCACTTAGTTCAAAGGGATTGGCGTCGGTGTCAGGATAGCAATCCAACATTTAACCCAATTACAAATTTTTCTTTCAATCCTTCCAGCTCAAGAGTTCCTTTTAATCAACTCCCCATCAAGTAAAGAAACTACTCACGCATTGTAAATAATAAATCCATAGCACATGAAAGGGAATTAAAAGAAGACATGATTATTGGAATTGAAATTGAATTAAAAAGAAATAATCGTTGCATTAATTAATCATAAAAGTATTCAAATAACAAAATTGAACAAAACAAAGAACATGGAAGAATGAAACCAAGTTAAGAAAATGAACTAGAATGACGAAGTCTTGATGATGAAATAACTCTTCTCAATGTTCCAATGCTAAGATCAATTAAAAATTAAAAATTCTAAAACCTAGAGAGAAAAACCTAAGAGAGTAAAACTAGATCTAAAACTGTCTCTAAATGAATGTGTTGTTTGTTTTTGCATATTCTCTAACTCTAGTCTGCTGTTCCGGGCCGAGAACTGGGTCGAAATAGGGTCCAAAATCGCCCCCAGCGAATTCTGCAGGTTATGCAGATCGCACATGTCACGCGATCGCGTCATCCATGCGGACGCGTCACTTGCGCTTTTCCTCGCCACGCGTTCACATCATCCACGCTACCGCGTCGCTTGGGCTTTCCAATCTGCGTGGCCACGTGAGCCATGCGGCCGCGTCGCTGCGATTTGCTCTCCTTCATGCGGTCGCGTGAGCCATGCGACCGCGTCACTTCTCGCTGGTTATCTCCTCAAATTCTTGTGTTTCTTCCATTTTTGCTAGCTTCCTTCCCAATCTCCAACTCATTCATGCCCTATAAAATCTGAAACACTTAACACACAGATCACGGCATCGAATGGAATAAAGGAGAATTAAAATTAAATAATTAAAGCCTCTAGGAAGCAATTTTCAAACATGTAATAAATTTCGGAAAGAAATCTAATATGCATGCTAATTTAATGAATAAGTGGGTAAGGATCATGATAAAACCACATAATTAAACACAATATAAACCATAAAATAGTGGTTTATCAACCTCTCCACACTTAAACATTAGCATGTCCTCATGCTTAATTGAAGGAGATAAGGAAATAAGTATGAACATGTAGAAACTCATGAAATGCAATGC
>NC_029792.2:73250723-73252392 GCF_000816755.2 Arachis ipaensis
CACAATATAAATCATAAAATAATGGTTTATCAACCTCCCCACACTTAAACATTAGCATGTCCTCATGCTTAGCTTAAGGAGATAAAATAAATGAGTAAAGAAATGTAAGACTCATGCAATGCAATGCAACCTATATATATAAATGCAACTATATGATTCTTGTCTACTTGGTTAAAATAAGTAAGTTCTTCAAGACAAAAATAAATCAAACTTCACTAATTCAAACTATATAGTAAAGACAAGTAAACTTGTAAGAAGACAGCTCATGAAAGCAGGGAACATAGAATTAAGCATTGAACCCTTCCTGGTGGTGTATATGCACTCTAGTCTTTCTAGTGTATAGGGTAATCACTCTATCCTTCTCTAATCATGCTCTCTAACTTTTGTTCTTCTCCTAACCAATCAACAACAGTTAATATACCAATGCAAACATCATGAGGTCTTTTCAAGGTTGTAATGGGGCTGAGGTAAAGGTAAGGATGTATATATATATAAGGCTAAGTGAGCTAACAAAGTGAATCTTTGATTAGTCTAAGATCTCACCTAACATATACATACTTTATACAAGTTTAAAATCATACCTAACTACCCATAATTCCCACTTTTGTATGATTCCCATACTCATGTACCAAATTTTTCTTTTTAATTTATCACATGTGCATTGATCCTTCATTTTTAAACTTAGCATTGGGGTAGTTTTGTCCCCTTATTTATTTACTTATTTATTGAATATATATATATATATATATATATTCATCGGGACCGTCATGGCTCCCTGTGCTAGTAAAGGAAGTGGAATCCGGGGTATCTGAGTCTCTGAAGTGTCCCTTGAGTAGCTCCTTGAGGTGTTTGAATCGGCGCTCGTTACGGTGCTCTCTCATCTTTGCTTTCTATTCTTGCCGATCCAACCATTCGATTATCTGCTGGAGCAAATTCTCAGTTGTAGATGCTTGTGGTGTTGAAGAAGGATTATCTTCAACTAGAGCAGTAGGAAGGCTTGTAGTAGCTGCTGAGAGTCTGAGGTATTTCTTGTTAGGGACATACTGATCATCTCGTGGAAGCACAACTTTGGTGTCCCCAGCTCTGTAGGAGACTCCGGCTGCTGAGACAAGATCTGAGACCAAGGCGGGGAAAGGTAAGTTGCCCACAATTTGTACGTGTTCCATAGCATTCCGGATATGTCTTGAGAGATTCAGAGGTTGGTCTGTAAGAATGCACCACAGTAGAACAGCCATGTCCGCAGTGAAGGAGGACTCATAAGTGCTCGGAAAGACGTAATGGGACATGATCTGTGCCCATACGCGAGCCTCCAAGGTAAGTGCTGAAGCCAAGATTCCCTTAGGGCGGGTACGGTGGTATCCGTAGATCCAATGGCTGCCAGATGCTGCGATGATTCCGAGAACGGAGTCCCAGTCAAATTGGTATCTCTGGCGCTAAAGGGCGGCTTCTTGAAAAGCGTCCATTCCTGCTTCTGGAATAGGGAGAAGACTCAGAGCTTGCTGAATGGCTGCTTCTGCCTCTTCTGCTTGCTTCTGCCGGGCATAAACAGACTGCAGGGTCGGCATGTAGAAGTTGGAGTAGAACTCAACTACCCAAGAAAGATTGGAAAGATTGACCTGTCTCCGTAGGAAACCCCATTGTCTTCGTTCAATTTGCGGCTCAACAAAGG
>NC_029792.2:73256106-73268331 GCF_000816755.2 Arachis ipaensis
CCATTGTCTTCGCTCAATTTGTGGCTCAACAAAGGTGGCAATATTGGATGGGAGGATAAGAAGGTATTCATTGTTATAGTTCCTTTCTGCCAGGATAGGGAACATCTGCTCACAGTAGCGATTAGAAAATCGCGCAGCGTCCTTTGCTGGAAAGTCTTTTTCCATTTCATCAACCTTTATTATCCTCTTAACTCGTTTTGTTGAGGGCTTGATTGCAGTTGAAGAAGGCTTTGCCACTAATGCTCTTTTAGTTCCTCTTCTTGCTGGTGGTTTGGAAGTTGCATTCGCCTTTCCTTTCTTGGTGGCCATCCTGAAAGAAGGGAAGAGAAAGAAAATTAAATTTAAAGAGATATACAGCAAGGAAGGAAACGGAAAAGAGGGTGAATGATGCACAGCAAAATGTAGATGACATTAACACATGCTCTCGAGTGCATATGAAAAGCCAACAGTGGAAAATAACTGGTGCATACAAAGACAAGTGGATGCAAGGCGTTTATTGGCATGCCGGAAAAGGGCATGAGTAGCATAGACCAAGCAATACTTTGTAACAAGCCAAAATGTTTGTATTGACAATAAAATTCAATTAATATAATAGTAAGGGAAAGTTGTGAAAAGCAAGCATTGAATAGTATAGCATAGAGAAGTGCATAACGCCATATGAGCTTTTTCACAAACACATAGCATGCATGGTGAATAGGGTAGAGAAAATATGAAGATGAATATGCAAGTAATCCCTTAAATAGGAGAAAAAAATAAATGTCAAACAATTTGCAATAATCCATAAGCATATAATGAGGGATGATGACTCCAAAAAGTTTCTAGCACCATGTAAAAAGGAAAAAAAGGAGAAGAAAAATAAAATAAAAAAATTGAAAAGAAAAAGAAAAGAAAAGGAAATAATAATATATATACATAAAATAATAAGAATGATAGAAAAGAGAAGAAGGAAGAAGAAGGTAAAACCTAGTTAATGGTGGTGAGAGAGATAGAGAGTGAAAGGTGAGATAGAAAGGGGAGAGGGAAGGAAGAAATAAGGAGGGAAAAGAAAAATTAGGATTGGGTGGAGGGGAAGATAAGGTATGTGGCAATTTTAGGTTGAGCTGTGCGGCGCATGCGACGCGGCTGCGTGGGGCACGCGTTCGTGTAGGTGCGCTTCCAGGTAAGGGGGCGCGATCGCGTCGGTCACGCGGTCGCGTGACCCATGTTACGCAGCTGGCGCGAGTGCAGCCTCGCTGCAGCACAACTCTCTGTTCAATTTATTTTAATTGCCAAAATTGGGTGACGCGATCGCGTGGGTCACGCGATCGCGTGAGTGTGCGTTATAAATGGGTGACGCGGCCGCGTCGGCGATGCGGTTGCATGACAAGGATTGTGCATCCAGCATCACTCTCGCACAGAATGTTACTGTGCACCCTTTTACGTTGAAAACTCAGGGCACGCGGCCGCGTGGGGCATGCGGTCGCGTGGGAGGCCATGATCCTGACGCGTTCGCGTGGGTCGATTTGTGCCATTGGCACGCCTCCAGCCACGCTCCAGCGTAACTCTCTGTTCATTTATTTTTTTCTCCACCGCCCGTGCGACGCGGAGGCGTCGCTGATGCGATCGCGTCGCGTGGCGAAAAACCCTTTTTTTTTGGAAATATAAAGACATGTAAATGAAAGAGCACGAAAGCACTAATAAAGAGAAGATTTATTAAAGAAGAAAAACTAAAAGTGAAGAAAAGAACGATCATACCACGGTGGGTTGTCTCCCACCAAGCACTTTGCTTTAACGTCCGTAAGTTGGACGCTCCACTAGCTCAATCTGCTGTGATGTGGGGATCTTCCAAGAGGAAGATCTCAAGCTCCTTATTTTTCTGCACCTTTTCACCATGGTATAGCTTCAGGCATTGTCCATTAACCTTAATAAGTTCAGAGCTTGAAGGATGGCTTAGGTGATAAACTCCGTACGGTTCAGCCTTCTCTACTCTGTATGGACCTTCCCATTTTGATCTCAACTTACCGGGCATGAGCCTTAGTCGAGATTTGTAAAGGAGGACAAAATCTCTAGGTTGGAACTTTTTCTTCTTGATGTTTTGATCATGTACAGCTTTCATCTTTTCCTTGTAAATTCTGAAATTCTCATAAGCTTCTAGGCGAAGGTTCTCCAGTTCCTGCAGTTGCAACTTTCTTTCAACTCCAGCATTCTCAATTCCCATGTTGCACTCCTTAACTGCCCAGAAGGCTCTGTGTTCTACTTCAACTGGGAGATGACAAGCTTTTCCATAAACCAAGCGGAAGGGGCTCATCCCAATGGGTGTCTTGTATGCTGTTCTGTATGCCCATAGTGCATCTTGTAGCCTGGTGCTCCAGTCTTTTCTATGAGGCTTGACTATCTTTTGCAAGATACGCTTAATTTCTCTGTTTGACACCTCGGCTTGCCCATTAGTTTGGGGATGGTAAGCTGTTGCAACTTTATGGATTATCCCATGCTTCTTCATCAATCCTGTTAGTCTCCTGTTACAAAAATAGGTGCCTTGATCGCTCACGATCGCTCGTGGTTATCCAAAGCGACATATAATATGGTTTCCCACAAAGGAAACAACACTGTTAGCATCATCAGTGCGGGTAGGAATTGCTTCCACCCATTTGGAAACATAATCCACAGCTAACAATATATAAAAATATCCATTAGAATTTGAAAATGGACCCATAAAGTCAATGCCCCAAACATCAAAAATTTCACAGAAGAGCATATATTGTTGAGGCATCTCATCCCTCCTGGATATATTACCAAATTTCTGGCATGGGGGGCAAGATTTACAAAACTCAGCAGCGTCTCTAAAAAGAGTAGGCCACCAAAATCCGCAGTCTAAGATCTTTCTAGCTGTTCTTTGAGGGCCAAAATGTCCTCCACTCTCAGATGAGTGACAGGCCTCTAAAATGGACTGGAATTCTGATTGAGACACACAACGTCTAATTATCTGGTCAGCGCCACATCTCCATAAATATGGGTCATCCCATATATAATATTTAGACTCGCTTTTCAGCTTGTCTCTTTGATGTTTAGAAAAATGTAGAGGAAATGTGCGGCTAACTAAATAATTAGTGACAGGTGCATACCAAGGGACTACCTCGGATACTGCTTGTAGGTTGTCAAAAGAAAAATTATCATCTATAGGAGTAGAATCATCCTTAATATGTTCAAGACGACTCAAGTGGTCTGCTACTAAATTCTGATTACCACTCCTATCCTTTATTTCTAAATCAAATTCTTGTAACAGCAGTATCCAACGTATAAGTCTTGGTTTGGATTCCTTTTTAGCTAATAGATACTTTAGAGCTCCATGGTCCGAATACACTACTACTCTAGTACCAAGTAAATAAGCTCAGAATTTATCCAGAGCAAAAACAATAGCAAGAAGCTCTTTCTCAGTAGTAGTATAATTGGACTGGGCAGTGTCTAAAGTCTTAGACGCATAGGCAATAACAAAAGGATCCTTACCTTCACGCTGAGCCAGCGCTGCTCCTACTGCATGGTTGGAAGCATCGCACATGATTTCAAACGGCTGGCTCCAGTCTGGTCCTCTCACAATTGGGGCTTGAGTTAGAGCAGTCTTCAGCTTATCAAACTCTTGTTTGCAATCCTCACTGAACTCGAACTCAATATCCTTCTGCAGTAATCTGGATAAAGGAAGTGCCACCTTACTAAAGTCCTTAATAAATCTCCTGTAGAAACCTGCATGGCCAAGGAACGAACGGACTTCCCTCACAGAAGAGGGGTAAGGTAAACTAGAAATAACATTCACCTTTGCTGGGTCTACAGAAATGCCATTATTAGATACCACATGTCCTAATACAATCCCTTGTTTTACCATAAAGTGGCATTTTTCGAAATTCAATACAAGGTTTGTATTAACACATCTATCTAATACTCTAGATAATCCCTCTAAGCAAAGGTTAAAAGAATCACCATAAATGCTAAAATCGTCCATAAAAACTTCCATATAGTCCTCAATAAGATCAGAGAAAAGACTCATCATGCACCTTTGGAAGGTAGCTGGTACATTGCACAAGCCAAAGGGCATTCTCTTATAAGCATAAGTCCCAAAAGGACATGTAAAAGTAGTCTTTTCCTGATCCTCAGGAGCTATATGAATCTGGAAATAACCTGTGTAACCATCTAAAAAGCAATAATGTGATTTACCTGACAGGCGATCCAGCATTTGATCAATGAATGGAAGTGGGTGGTGATCCTTACGGGTAGCTTGGTTGAGATGCCTGTAATCAATGCAGACTCTCCAAGCATTCTGAACTCTAGTTGCTATGAGCTCTCCATGCTCACTCTTCACTGTAGTGACTCCAGATTTCTTGGGCACCTCTTGTACTGGGCTTACCCATTCACTGTCTGAAATGGGATATATGATACCTGCTTCCAATAGTCTGGTCACTTCCTTTTTGACAACTTCCAAGATGGTGGGATTCAATCTTCTTTGTGGTTGACGGACAGGTCTTGCTCCCTCTTTTAAAAATATTCTGTGCTCGCATACTTGAGGGTTGATTCCCACTATGTCTGCCAAACTCCACCCAATTGCCTTGTTATGCTTCCTCAGTACATCAAGTAACTGCTCTTCTTGTTGAGAAGTCAGTTCCCTTGCAATAATAACCGGAAGCTTTTGCTCATCCTCAAGATAAGCATATTTGAGATGTGGAGGGAGAGATTTTAATTCTAACTTTTGATCATGGGCGGGCTCTGGATTATCTGGGGCTTGTAAAAATGGCGAAGTGCCCCCATTGTCAGTTAAGAGGGTCCCCACACTTGGACCTTGTCCAGTGTGCCTCTCTTCAAACTCTTCCTTTTGAACTTCAGCCACACTTTCGTCTATGACATCACACTGGAAGATAGAACGCTCTTCTGGGGGGTTGTCAATGACTCCATTCAGATTGAAGATTACTATGCGGCCATCTATTTCAAAGGAGTATGTTCCTGAAAAAGCATCCAATTTGAATTTTGATGTCTTCAGGAATGGTCTTCCAAGTAGGATTGATGATGGCTTATCTGAATCATTGTGGGGCATCTCCAAGATATAAAAATCAGTGGGAAATGTGAGCCCTTTAATGTTCACCAAAACATCTTCAGCAACTCCAGCCACTGTAATAATGCTTTTATCTGCTAACACAAAACGAGCTGCCGACCTTTTTAAGGGAGGGAGCCTCAAAACATCATATATAGACAAAGGCATTATACTGACACATGCTCCTAAATCACACATGCAATCATAAATTACTACACCACCAATAGTACAACTAACTATGCAAGGACCTGGATCACTACATTTTTCAGGTAATCCTCCCATTAAAGCAGATATAGAACTACCTAAAGGAATTGTTTCTAATTCATTAATTTTGTCTTTATGGATATATAAGTCTTTTAGAAACTTTGCATATTTAGGTACCTGCTGAATAACATCAAAAAGGGGAACAGTTACCTCAACCTTTTTGAATATCTCTACCATTCTAGGATCGGGTTCTAACTGCTTCCTGGGCTTTCTTGCAAGTTGTGGAAATGGAATAGGAGTAGTGTTTTCTGTGGTGCCTGCGCCTTTTGGTGCTTTCTCCTGTGGTTGAGCTGTTTCTTCTTCAGCTGTGTTCTGTATATCCTCTTCCTCTTCAACATCTTCGATTTCTACCACCTCTTCAGCTGAGGTGTATTCTGGTGAGCTTGGTTCCTCCTGATTCCTCTCCTGCAGTGTGGTTCCGGACCTCAGGGTGATGGCATTAATGCCTCCCTTTGGATTGGGTAATGGTTGAGAGGGGATTCCAGTGGTGCTTGAAGGTTGGTTACTGAAATTTTGTGCTGATCCAAACTGTGTCATAAAAGCTTGCAGAGTAGAGGTGAGACCATTCAGACTGGCATTAATACTATTCATGATGTTGTTTTCCATGGTCTGTTGTCTTTTCTCAAAAGATTGTAGTAGATCTTTATTAGAAGATAACGAAGAATGAGTAAATTGAGAGGTCTGCTGCTGATTGTTCTGTGGTCCTTGGTTCTGCCTCAGGTGAGGTACTCTGATTGTACCCTTGGTTGGGGGGGTCATAGAAGTTGTGAGTGGATGCCACCATGTTGTCTTCTTGTTGGAGCTGCGGGCATTCATTAGTGTAATGGCTATAATCAGCACAGATTCTGCAAATTCTTTGTGGGACTAGTTGTTGGTTTTGCTGTGGTGGAGGAGGTTGAGCTTGCTGAGCTTGTTGATTCAACTGCATTTGCTTTAGCAAGTTGGTCATTTCACAGATGCTTTGAGTCAGAGCAGCAGTCTCTCTGCTAGAAGATACTTCTACAACAGCTTTTGAACGGCCTTGCTTCTGTCTGTGGTTCCTAGTGGATTCAGCTAAATCACTGATCAATTGCCAAGCTTCATCAGTGGTCTTGTACTTCTTCATAGACCCATTGCTGGCACTTTCTAATGTGGTCTTATCTTGGGGCCTCATACCCTGTGTAATATAGCTGAGTAGCACGATCTTGTCAATCATGTGATGGGGGCATGCTTCCAGAAGATTATTGAAGTGCTCCCAGTATTCAAAGAGAGTCTCATTGTCATCCTGAACAATTGTGGAGATATCCTTCCTCAGTTTATCAGTAACTTCAGATGGAAAGAATTTCTCCAGAAACTCCTTTCTGAGTGCATCCCAGTTGGATACATTTGCTAGAGGTTGAGTGTAGTACCACTCTCTTGCCTTTCCCTCAAGAGAAAATGGAAAAGCTTTCAGCAGAATTGAAGTTTCATCAGTGCCATCACGCCTGACAGTAGAACAGGCTGCCTGGAAATCTCTCAAGTGCTTGATAGGCTCTTGAGTAGGTAGGCCATGAAACTTGGGCATCAAATTTAGCAGTGCGGTCTTTATTTCAAAATCTGTAGCTACCGCTGGATGATGCACTTGAAACGGTTGCATTGTAAAATCAGGGGCTCCTTCCTCCTGGATGGTAACTCTCCTAGCTGCCATGTTTTCTGCACGTAAAACAATCGAATCAGTAGAACGGGGGCTGGTTTCTTCCTCAGATTCACTTTTAGATCCGCCCTCAGAGCGGGCTAACCGACGCTGTTCTCACCTTATTCATGAAATTGTCTTTTCAATTTCAGGATCGAATATTAGCAAGCGTGGATCAGGAAGTGAACGCGTCATTTGACGGAAGAAACATGTAGCTCATAGTAGCAAAATAAAATAAAATGCAAATAAAAAAATTCTAATCAATAAAATTAGCACTCTATTGCAACTCCCCGGCAACGGCACCAAAAATTGATGAGACGCAGAAGCTGGTGAATTAAAAATTATTAAAATGGTTATGTTGCAAGTATAGTTCTTAACTCACCAAAAATCTGCCTATCAAGATCAATTGAAAATTAAAAATTCTAAAACCTAGAGAGAAAAACCTAAGAGAGTAAAACTAGATCAAAAACTGTCTCTGAATGAATGTGTTGTTTGCTTCTGCATATTCTCTGACTCTAGTCTGCTGTTCCGGGCCGAGAACTGGGTCGAAATAGGGTCCAAAATCACCCCCAGCGAATTCTGCAGGTTATACAGATCGCACATGTCATGCGATCGCGTCATCCATGTGGACGCGTCACTTGCGCTTTTCCTTGCAACGCGTTCGTGTCGTCCACGCTACCGCGTTGGCTGGGCTTTCCAATTCGCGCGGCCTCGTGAGCCATGCGGTCGCGTCGCTGCGATTTGCTCTCTTTCGTGCGGTCGCGTGAGCCATGCGACCGCGTCACTTCTCGTTGGTTATCTCCTCAAATTCTTGTGTTTCTTCCATTTTTTCTAGCTTCCTTCCCAATCTCCAACTCATTCATGCCCTATAAAATCTGAAACACTTAACACACAGATCACGGCATCGAATGGAATAAAGGAGAATTAAAATTAAATAATTAAAGTCTCTAGGAAGTAGTTTTCAAACATGTAATAAATTCCGGAAAGAAATCTAATATGCATGCTAATTTAATGAATAAGTGGGTAAGGATCATGATAAAACCACATAATTAAACACAATATAAACCATAAAATAGTGGTTTATCAGACAACCACACCTTCAGCTGCCCCCTCTTCTTCCACTGCTACACATGCCCCACCCACTACACCTCCAGCTGCTCCTGAGCCTATTTACCATTTGGTGCATCGACTCTTCGCCCGCTTGGATCGTATAGAGCGTCGCAACAAGCGACGCTATGAGCACGTCAAGTTGATGATCCGTTCTGGCAGCGACATTCCCTCTGAGGTGGAGGAGGACGTTCACGAGGAGGAGACATCCACCTAGGCTGCACAGACAGGACCGGAGCAGACTGTGCCACAGCGGGAGGAGCCACACCAGCTACAGGCCGCAGATCCAGAGATTCCTATCCAGTCAGAGCCTCTTCTCCAGCAGACAGACCTACCTACCCTCGTCCAGTTTGCAGATCCTCAAACCACTACCAAGACTCCAGCAGCCCATCCTTCCAGTGATGACACTCCTTCACACCCAGCTTGAGTGAGCATCGAGGACGATGCTTTATTTTAAGTGTGGGGAGGTCGCCATCTCTGGCGTATTTTTTGGTGAACCACTACAGACTCTTTTATTTTATTTTGGTTATTTTTCTGTATTTTTATCTTTATTTTTATTTTTTATCTTTCAGTACTTGTACATTGTTCTTTTCATGTGTTTTTACTCTACTTTCTGCATTTTACACTTTAGTTTATACCATTAGCCAGTTAGTTTAGTTTGCAATTCTAACTTATTAGTTATAGAATATGTGGATTAATTAGTATAGTTTACCCCTTTTAGCATATGATAGTTTGGATTAAATTGAAAATAAAAAAGAAGTAAACTAGAGACTTTAACAGAATAAAAACAATCCACACACTTTGTATATAGAACATATATAACATGTTAGTTAGTTAACAACATTTCATCAAGGAGGAACACTAAAACTTTAAAGCCACCCAAAAATTATTACATTGAGAATAATGGGAACTCTTAATTTCCACCTACATGACATATATAACTGATATATGATTTTTGAGCTAAAGAACACACAGCCTGCGAGTTTTGAGCTTAATTGTATGGTTACATTCAAACCATAATTTTTATTCCTGTGTGTTTTGCCCTTCTTTTTACTCTGATATTCTTTGCTTTGTTTTAATCTATATGTCCAATTATAGAGTATAGATACATACTAAGAGATGATTGAGGCCATTACTTGTTTAAGCTCACTTATCCCAAATAAGCCTACCTTTTACATCACCCTTGTTAGCCCCCTTGAGCTTTTTAATTCCCTCTTGTTCTATAAACCACATTACTAGCCTTAAGCGGAAAAACAAAATAAAAAAATTCCAAGTTGAATCCTTGGTTAGCTTAAGATAGAAATTGTGTATTGTTTAAGTGTGGGGAACCTTATGGGAACATCGATGATAGAAACAAGTAGGAAAGTTAAAAAGAATGAAGATATTCCAAAATAAAAAAAAAATTGGGAAAGCATGCTCATGTGAAATCAAAACAATTGAATTACCATGTGCATTAAAAAATAGTTTATTTTCAGTATTTAAATAAAGGGATACAAACATTCCCCAATTGCAAAATAAAAAGAATCAATGCACATGGGATAAAATTTAAGTTAATGTATGAGCTTGCAATACAAAAGTGAGGAAATCTGGGCAAATAGGGTAAGAAGCTTTGAATTACAAAATATGTATGTTAGGTGAGATCTTAGACTAGTCAAGGATTCACTTATTAGCTCACTTAACCTTATACATATACCCTTACCTTTACCTTAGCCCCATTACATCCTTGAAAAAGACCTCATGATTTTTGTATGTCTGTATTCTATAATTGTTGACTGGTTAGATGAAGAACAAAGTTATAGAAAGCAAGGATAAAAAGAAGAATAGAGTGATTAACCCAATAAACACTGAGTGACTAAAGAGTAAACACAAAATCCAGTGAGGGTTCAATAGCTCATCACCATATATCTCTGCTTAAATTGTTAATTGTCTTGCAAGTTTGAAAAATATTTTTACCCATCTAAATTGTAAAAGTGCCTTAACATTATCTAAGGTTGGCTATGCATATATGATTCCTTGAGAATGTAAATTAATTTAACTACATATAAGTTTTATATACAAGTGAATAACAAATTGGAATTGCATGACTCATTTAGATAGTTGCATTTAGGATAGATTGCATTGCATGAGATTCCACCACTTTAACCTTACCTTACTCTTTATCTTGGACTTAGCATGAGGACATGCTATTGTTTAAGTGTGGAGAGGTTGATAAACCCATATTTTATGATATATATTGTGCTCAATTCAAGAGATTTATTCAATCCTTCACTCACTTATTCATGTAAATTGCATGGTTTTACTTTCCCTTCCTTATTCTGTGATATGTGTGAATTACATGTTTCCTATGCTTTAAAATTATTTATTTTAATTGCCCTTTATTACCATTCGATGCCATGATTTGTGTGTTGAGTAGTTTCAGATCTTCTAAGGCAGGAATGACTTAAAGGATGGAAAGAAAACATACAAAAATTGAAGGAAAGCACAAAATGGAGTTTTTGAAGAAACTGGCAGCGACGCGAACGCATGGACGACGCGGCCACATGCCTAGCGTGAAAAGACAGCGACGCGAACGCGTGACTGACGCAGACGCATGCCATGAGCAGAACACAAATGAAGTGGACGCATGACCGAGGCGAACGCGTGACAAGGAAAACTCCAGATGATGCGACCACGTGACCCACGCGGACGCGTGACAGACGCCACGCACCAGAAATTACAGAAAATGCTCCCAGCGATTTCTGAAGCCTTTTTTGGCCCAGATCCAAGTCCAGAAGGCACAGATTGGAGGTTATGAAGTGGGAGAATGCATCCAATTAGAGAGAGAGCTCCAATTATTCACTTTTCATAGTTTAGATGTAGTTTTTAGAGGGAGAGGTTCTCTCCTCTCTCTTAGGTTTTAGGATTAGGATTTCTTATTATTTCAATTTAGTATTCCAACTCCTTATCAGGTTCAATATTCTTTTGCTTTATATTTCCCTTTTGCTTTCAGATATTTTAATACTTTTCTTTAATTACTTTTGTTGCCAAATTGGCTTATGAACCATTCATGTTTAGATTTAATTTTCTATTTAATATGATTTGAGGTATGTCAGAATTATGATTGCTTTCCTTTATTTACATTAATAATTTACATTTTCTTCCTTTTGGCTTGGTTGATTAATTGGTAACTCTTGAGTTGTCAAACTCATCATGATTGATAATTGTTATTTTTACCAATTGAATTAAACTCCAATAACTCTAATCTCTTCTTAGGAATCGACTAGGACCTGAGGATCAAACTAATTGGTCCACTTGACCTTCCTTTGCTTTAGTAAAGGCTGACTAAGCGGGATTATAATTCAATTCTCATCACCATTGATAAGGATAACTAGGATAGGACTTTCAAAATTCTCATACCTTGCTAAGAGTTTATTTTACAGTTATTTATTTATTTTATTTGTCATTTAAATTACTTGTTCCTTGCTTTCAAAACCCCAATTTACAAAACTCATAACCAATAATAAGAAAATACTTCCCTGCAGTTCCTTGAGAAGACGACCCGAGGTTTAAATACTTCGGTTATCAATTTATTTAGGGGTTTGTTACTTGTGACAACCAGAACTTTTGCAAGAAAGGTTGATTACTTGGTTTAGAAACTATACTTGCAATGAGAATTTATTCTGAATTCTAAACCTTCAATCTTCAGTTCTTCAGTCATGCAAAAGGTTTAAAATAAGAACAGGAGGAATCTGAGGGGGAAAACAGAACACCTAGGAGAGGAATTGATTCAGGTGCTCTGCTGCTAAGGGCCAGGCTAGGCGTTTATCGCCGAAGAGCACAATTTTGTGGGAAGTCCTCTGTTTGAGTGGCATTAAACGCCCCGAAGAGCACGAATTTCATGGGAATACCTCTGTCTGGCTGGTGCTAAATGTGGACCTGGGCGTTTAGCGCCATCCCCTCATCCCTTCAAAAAAACAAATTTGCACTATGGCGCTACGCCAAAGCTGACGTTTAGCACCAGTAGCGCCTGGAGGAGTTCTTTGAGAAGGAATTTTAAAATTTTAAGAGGAATCTCAGTGGGCCCCATGACCCCCTACCCTCCCCAATCAGTTTTTCCTTTTACCCGACCCCCAAAATCTCTCTCTCCATTCCCCCTTCATAACCGTTTCCC
>NC_029792.2:73268425-73294315 GCF_000816755.2 Arachis ipaensis
AATTCAATTCTACCCCTCCCCTCCCATAAACCAACCGAACCCCTCCGCCTCCCCATCTGTAAATAACCATTCTTTTTCACCTTTTCACTACAACAACTCACATTCACCCCCTTTCACCTACCCTTTCCCTTCTTCTCTTACACACAACAACATGCATTTCATGACTCTTTATTTAACCACTCTAACCCCATACCTAATTCCCTTCTTTTTCCCAACCTTCATTCTCAATTTTCCTTTTCTATCCCCCTTTTTTCAATCACCCTCCACCCATATTTTCCACCCTCTATTTTTTGTTCTTTATTTATTTTTCTTTGCTCGGGGACGAGAAAATTTCTAAGTTTGGTGTAGGCCCACCATTATTTTTTTCTATGATTCATTCATATGGCACCCAAGACTGGAGAGTCTTCCTTTAGGAAGAGAAAGGATAAAGCCCCAGTAATCGGCCCTTTTAACAACAACCGGTTCAGCTCCAAGGTCCATGAGGATCACTTTCACGAGATCACAAGCAACAAAAAAGTGATCCCAAAAGTGAGATTTGATTTACAGCAGGATGAGTATCTAGAGATACGGAAGCAGATTCAGAGGAGAGATTAGGAGACTCTATGCAATCTCGTGACTACAGTGGGTCATCTAATGGTCCAGGAATTCTATGCAAATGCTTGGATCACTTACAAGAATGTCAAGGGCATGAACTCCAATCCGAAGAACTAGCCTATCATGGTTCGAGGGAGGATTTTAGAGTTTAGTCTAGAGAGAGTGAGGGAGGTGCTTCAGTTACCACCGAGCAGAGAGGACCCTCACTCTTACACTGAGAAGGTCAACAGTGATTAGAGACTGGACCTGATCCTCGCTGACATATGCCTTCCAGGAGCACTGATAAACCACTATTTTATGGTTTATATTGTGTTTAATTGTGTGGTTTTATCATGATCCTTACCCACTTATTCATTAAATTAGCATGAAATTATAATCCCTTCCTGAATTTATAACATGTTTGAAAACTGCTTCCTAGAGACTTTAATTATGTATTTTTAATTCTCCTTTATTCCATTCGATGCCGTGATCTGTGTGTTGAATGTTTCAGACTTTATAGGGCATGAATAAGTTGGAGATTGGAAAGGAAGCTAGCAAAAATGGAAGGAACACAAGAATTTGAGGAGATAACCAGCGAGAAGTGACGCGGTCGCATGACTCACGCGACCGCGTGAAGGAGAGCAAATTGCAGTGACGCGGCCGCATGGCTCACACGGCCGCACGGATTGGAAAAGCTCAAGCAACGCGGTAGCGTGGACGACGCGAACGCGTGGCAAGGAAAAGCGCGAATGACGCGTCCGCATGGATGACGCGATCGCGTGACATGTGCGATCTGCATAATCTGCAGAATTCGCTAGGGGCGATTTTGGACCTTATTTCGACCCAGTTTTTGGCCCGGAACAGCAGACTAGAGCCAGAGAATATGCAGAAACAAAACACAACATTCATTATAGACAGTTTTCAGTTTTAGATCTAGTTTTACTCCTTTTAGGTTTCTCTCTCTAGGTTTTAGGAATTTTAATTTTCAATTGGTCTTAGCATTGGAACATTGAGAAGAGTTATTTCCTCATCAAGAATTCGTCATTCTAGTTCGCTCTCTTAACTTGGTTTTATTCTTCTATGTTCTTTGCTTTGTTCAATTTTGTCATTTGAATACTTTCATGATTATTTAATACAAGGATTATTCCTTCCATTTTAATTTATTTTCCATTCCAATAATCATGTCTTCTTTTAATTCCCTTTCATGTGTCATGGATTTATTATTTACAATGAGTGAGTAGTTCCCTCACTTGATAGGGAGTTGATTGAAAGGAACTCTTGAGTTGGAAGGATTGAAAGAAAAATTGTAATTGGGTTAACTGTTGGATTGTTATCTAATCACTAACACCAATCCCTTTGAACTAAGTGGGTTGCAACTCGTGAACAGATCTAGCATTCCAACTTGTTTGACTTTCCTTTACCTAGTAAAGGATAACTAATAGAACAACCATTAATTATAAATTAATCTTGAAATCATCCCATCAATGATAGAGATTCCAACTAATCAATTCCCAGTCAAGGCTTTTATTCATATTATTTGAATTTTCTCAATTTAATTTTCCACCTACTTAAGTTGTTTCACGTGCAGAAGACATGGCAGCTAGAAGAGTTACCATCCAGGAGGAAGGAGCCCCTGATTTTATAATGCAACCGTTTCAAGCGCATCATCCAGCGGTAGCTACAGATTTTGAAATAAAGACCGCACTGCTAAATTTGATGCCCAAGTTTCATGGCCTACCTGCTCAAGAGCCTATTGGTGCACGAAATTGTGATCTCAGGCAACGGCGCCAGAAACTCTGTACGCACGTCTTAATAAATTGTTTTTCATTCACAACTTCGATACAACTAACCAGCAAGTGCACTGGGTCGTCCAAGTAATAAACCTTACGTGAGTAAGGGTCGATCCCACGGAGATTGTTGGTATGAAGCAAGCTATGGTCACCTTGTAGATCTCAGTCTGGCGGATATAAAATAGTTATGGAGTTTTCGAAAATATATAATAAAATAAGGATAGAAATACTTATGTAAATCTTTGGTGAGAATTTCAGACAAGCGCATAGAGATGCATTCGTTCCTCTGAACCTCTGCTTTCCTGCTGTCTTTATCCAATCAATCTTACTCCTTTCCATGGCTCGCTTTATGTAAGGACATCACCGTTGTCAATGGCTACTTTTAATCCTCTCTGGAAAATGGTCCGATGCGCTGTCACTGCATGGCTAATCGTCTGGAGGCATCACCCTTGTCAATGGCTGCATCCTATCCTCTTGTGAAAATGATCTAAATGCTCTGTCACAGCACGGCTAATCATCTGAGGTTCTCGATCATACTGGAATAGGATTCACCCTCCTTTTGCGTCTGTCACTACGCCCAGCACTCGCGAGTTTGAATTTCGTCACAGTCATTCAATCCCAGAGTCCTACTCGGAATACCACAGACAAGGTTTAGACTTTCCGGACTCTCATGAATGTCGCCATCAATCTAGCTTATACCACGAAGATTCTGATTAAGAGATCCAAGAGATGCTCATTCAATCTAAAGTAGAACGGAAGTGGTTGTCAGGCACGCGTTCATAGGGAATGATGATGATTGTCACGTTCATCACATTCAGGTTGAAGTGCGAATGAACATCTTAGAAGCGGAATAAGTTGAATTGAATAGAAAAACAGTAGTACTTTGCATTAATCTTTGAGGAACAGCAGAGCTCCACACCTTAATCTATGGAGTGTAGAAACTCTACTGTTGAAAATACATAAGGGAAAGGTCCAAGCATGGCCGAGATGGCCAGCCCCCATGATCTAAGAACAAAACGTCCCAGGATGTCTAATACAATAGTAAACAGTCCTATTTATACTAAACTAGTTACTAGGGTTTACAGAAGTAAGTAATTGATGCATAAATCCACTTCCGAGGCCCACTTGGTGTGTGCTTGGGCTGAGCTTGAATGTTACACATGCAGAGGCTCTTTCTGGAGTTGAACGCCAGGTTGTAACAGAAAAATATGGATGAGAGGAGGGAGAGGTGTATTCGGCCAAGAAGGGGAAGAGAGGGTTGTGTTGTGTGAAAATGAAGAAGAAGTAGCTTACACCCCATAGATTCCCAGTGTCTCTATTACAGAGAGGGGCATGAGGTTTATCCCTGAACCAAGGTCACACAGAGCCTTTTCAAAGATCATGTTGCCTATGGTACAAGGTATTACGAACTTTCCAGGATCCTGTTTCTTCTGAAGCAATGTCAGTTGATCCAGATCACTTAGTTCATTGGTGAACAAGGGAGGTTCNAGATGAGCCTCAGATTCCTTTGGTTCCTCAGAGGTAAACTCCTTATTGATCACTGGACGTCCTAGGAGGTCTTCCTCCTTGGGATTCACGTCCTCTCCTTCCTTCTTGGAATCGGCCATGATGGTCATTTCAATGGCCTTGCAATCTCCTTTTGGATTTTCTTCTGTATTGCTTGGGAGAGTACTAGGAGGGATTTCAGTGATCCTTTTACTCAGCTAGCCCACTTGTGCCTCCAAATTTCTAATGGAGGACCTTATTTCATTCATGAAACTTACAGTGGCCTTAGATAGATCAGAGACTAAGTTTGCTAAATTAGATGTANCAGCAAAAGGGAAAAGCATGAGCCTGTAGACTTCAGGATCTACTCCATTAGTCTTAACAGTATCTCAGATCTGCAAGAATTCAGTTAAAAACTAAAAAGGATCTTCAGATGGAAGTCCATGAAACTTGCAGTTCTGCTGCATCAGAGAAACTAATTGAGGTTTCAGCTCAAAATTGTTTGCTCCAATGGCAGGAATGGAGATGCTTCTTCCATGTAAATTAGAATTAGGTGCAGTAAAGTTGATGACAAGTCATCTTAGCCTATTTTAACTAGCCTTTTTCTTTTGTTTTCAATTGAATTATGCACTTTCTTGAGCCATAAGCAAGCCAATTGGGTAGATTTTCATGTTTCCTTTGATTTAATCAACCATGTATGAATTCATGCTATTTCATGAGGTTTTATGCTAAAATTGTCACATATTATGAATGTAGAGCTCCAAATGATGTGCTTCCAAAGGCATTGGAAAGTAGACATCCAGGGCTTTCCAACAATGTATAATAGTATGGGGTGGACAATACATTTTGAGCCTCCAAAACTGGCGTTTTCGCCAACGTTTGAGGGCTAACGTTACCTCAAACGCTGCACACCAAAGCCAGCGACCATGCCCTCTTCAAATGATCATAACTTGAGTTGTAGATGTCCAATTGAAGTGATTTTAAGTGGGTTAGAAAGCTGACATTCAGAGCTTTCCAACCATATATGATAGTCTATATTGGACATAAAATTGGCAACATGACAAGAGGACAAAGTTGGCGCCATGAACATGCATAAGGGAGGCCAACGTTAGGGTCAAAGTTAGACCCCTAACGTTGGCACCAACGTCCATACCAGCAGATTGTGTTTGCTGATGTGAAAAGTTGGAGCCAAAGTTAGACCCCTAACTTTGGCTCAAACTTTAGGTCCAACTTTGGCTAACCTCAAACCCGGTTCAATTGGTTCACTTTGGTTCTTCTTCAAACTCCAAGAGCAATCAACCAAGGCCTTTTTCAACCCAATTCCACCAAGAGCAAAGGCCCATGATCATCACTCAAAGGCACAAGAGATAGTTAGAATAGGAATTTCATTTCAATTGTAATTTGTTTTGAATTTCATTTTCATTTTGTAAAGCCTATATAAGGCATCATTTTCATATTAGTAAGGAGGCGAGCTCCACTAGGGAGCATTAGGAATAGAGAACTCTCTCTCTTTAGTTTTTTTTTTGTTTTGAATCTTGAATTGAGATTGGAAGGAATTCTGTTTTCATTCTCTATTTGCAACGTCTCTTTACTTCTTCTGCAATCAAGTCACCAAGCATCCTCCTTGCATTATTATTATTTTTGGCTGCCATCTCCTCTTCCTATTCGAAAATTTCTGAAAGGTGCTTGCTGGATTGTTGTAATTTAGCTTCTCTTAGTTTCCTCTTTAGAGTCCTTTCAGGTTCTGGATCTGCTTCAACAAGAATGTTCTTGTCCTTGCTCCTGCTCATATGAAAAAGAGGGACAGAAAATTAATAATAATAGGGGTCCTTTTTACCACAATATAGAGGTCCTTGTGTGAGTAGAAAAAAATTCGAACACAGATGGAAGAGGGGGTTCGAATTTAGGTGAGATGAAGTGTTAGTAGATGAATAAATAAATAGAAGGAGATAAGAGAGAGAGAGAATTTTCGAAAATAGTTTTTGAAAAAGGTTAGTAATTTTTCGAAAATTAAAATCAAAAATTAAAATAATTAGTTAATTAAAAAGAAATTTTGAAAAAGAGGGAAGATATTTTCGAAAATTAGAGAGAGAGGGAGTTAGTTAGGTAGTTTTGAAAAAGATAAGAAACAAACAAAAAGTTAGTTAGTTAGTTGAAACAAATTTTGAAAGTCAATTTTTAAAAGATAAGAAGATAAAAAGTTAGAAAAGATATTTTAAAATCAAATTTTTGAAAAAGATATGATTTTGAAAAAGATAAGATAGAAAGATATTTTTGAAAAGATATGATTGAAATTAGTTTTGAAAAAGATTTGATTTTTAAAATCACAATTAATGACTTGATTCACAAGAAATCACAAGATATGATTCTAGAACTCAAAGTTTGAATCTTTCTTAACAAGCAAGTAACAAACTTGAAATTTTTGAATCAAAACATTAATTGATGATGTTATTTTCGAAAATTAGGAGATAAAGATAAGAAAAAGATTTTTGACAAATATTTTTAAAATTTTTGAAATTAAATGAGAAGAAAAAGGGGAAGATATTTTTTTGATTTTTGAATTTTTTTATGATGAGAGAGAAAAACATAAAAATGATGCAATGCATGAAAATTTTGGATCAAAACAATGAATGCATGCAAGAATGCTATGAATGTCAAGATGAACACCAAGAACACTTTGAATGTCAAGATGAACATCAAGAACTTATTTTTGAAAAATTTTTAATGCAAAGAAAACATGCAAGACACCAAACTTAAAAATTTTTCATGTATAGACACTATGGATGCAAGAATGCATATGAAAAACAAGAAAAGATACAAAACATGAAAACATCAAGATCAAACAAGAAGACTTACCAAGAACAACTTGAAGATCAAGAAGAACACTATGAATGCATGAATTTTTCGAAAAATGTAAGATGAATATGCAATCGACACCAAACTTTCAACTTGACTCAAGACTCAAACAAGAAACATGAAATATTTTTTATTTTTATGATTTTTTTTATTTTTTTGGATTTTTCGAAAATTAATGTGAAAAAGAAAAATAAGGATTCCAAAATTTTTTTAATATGAATTCCAGGAATCTTGTGCTCTTTAGTCTAAAGCTCCAATCTGAGGGTTAGGCATGGCTTAATAGCCAGCCAAGCTTTAGTATGCTATTACATGCATTTAAGTGATTAGTTGAATCCTCAGTCCAAAGGAATTTGGACATGGCTTCACAGCCAGCCAGGATTCAACAAATCATCATGAAACACTAGAATTCATTCTTAAAAATTCTGAACAAAAATATATTTTTTGAAAACATATTTTTTTCCAAAACAGATGAGAAATGTTTTGAAAGGTTTTTGAAAAATTTTTGAAAATAAAACAAAAAGAAAATTACCTAATCTGAGCAACAAGATGAACCGTCAGTTGTCCAAACTCGAACAATCCCCGACAACGGCGCCAAAAACTTGGTGCACGAAATTGTGATCTCAGGCAACGGCGCCAGAAACTCTATACGCACGTCTTAATAAATTGTTTTTCATTCACAACTTCGATACAACTAACCAGCAAGTGCACTGGGTCATCCAAGTAATAAACCTTACATGAGTAAGGGTCGATCCCACGGAGATTGTTGGTATGAAGCGACCACGAAGATTCTGATTAAGAGATCCAAGAGATGCTCATTCAATCTAAAGTAGAACAGAAGTGGTTGTCAGGCATGCGTTCATAGGGAATGATGATGATTGTCACGCTCATCACATTCAGGTTGAAGTGCGAATGAACATCTTAGAAGCGGAACAAGTTGAATTGAATAGAAAAACAGTAGTACTTTGCATTAATCTTTGAGGAACAGCAGAGCTCCACACCTTAATCTATGGAGTGTAGAAACTCTACCATTGAAAATACATAAGTGAAAGGTTCAGGCATGGCCGAATGGACAGCCCCCATGATCTAAGAACAAAACGTCCGAGGATGTCTAATACAATAGTAAACAGTCCTATTTATAATAAACTAGTTACTAGGGTTTACAGAAGCAAGTAATTGATGCATAAATCCACTTCCGGGGCCCACATGGTGTGTGCTTGGGCTGAGCTTGAATGTTACACATGCAGAGGCTCTTTCTGGAGTTGAACGCCAGGTTATAACGTATTTCTGGCGTTCAACTATGGTTTGTGACGTGTTTCTGGCGTTTAACTCCAGACAGCAGCGTAGAACTGGCGTTCAACGCCCTTTTACGTCGTCTAAAATCGGCCAAAGTATGGACTATTATATATTTATGGAAAGCATTGGATGTCTACTTTCCAACGCAATTGGAAGCGCGTCATTTTGAGTTCTGTAGCTCCAGAAAAACCACTTTGAGTGTAGGGAGGTCAGAATCCAACAGCATCAGCAGTCCTTTTTCTACCTCTGAATCTGATTTTTGCTCAAGTCCCTCAATTTCAGCCAGAAAATACCTGAAAGCATAGAAAAACACACAAACTCATAGTAAAGTCCAGAAATGTGAATTTAACATAAAAACTAATGAAAACATCCCTAAAAGTAACCAGATTCTCCTAAAAACATACTAAAAACAGTGCCAAAAAGCGTATAAATTATCCGCTCATCACCTATCAAGCAATTGAGAGATTTCCAGGCAGCCTATTCTACTGTCAGGCATGATAGTACTGATGAAACTTCAATTTTGCTGAAAGCTTTCCCGTTTTCTCTCGAGGGAAAAGCAAGAGAGTGGTACTACACTTAACCTCTAGCAAATGTATCCAACTGGGATACACTCAGAAAGGAGTTTTTGGAGAAATTTTTTCCATCTGAAGTCACTGATAAACTGAGGAAGGATATTTCCACAATTGTTCAGGATGACAATGAGACTCTCTTTGAATACTCGGAGCACTTCAATAATCTTCTGGAAGCATGGCCCCACCACATGATTGACAAGATAGTGTTACTTAGCTATATCACACAGGGCATGAGGCCCCAAGATAAGACCACATTGGAAAGTGCTAGCAATGGGTCTATGAAGAAGTACAAGACCACTGATGAGGCTTGGCAATTGATCAGTGATTTAGCTGAATCTACTAGGAACCACAGACAAAAGCAAGGCCGTTCAAAAGCCGTTGCAGAAGTATCCTCTAGCAGAGAGACTGCGGCTCTAGCTCAGAGTATATGTGAGATGACCAACTTGCTGAAGCAGATGCAATTGAATCAACAACAAGCTCAGCAAGCTCAACCTCCTTCGCCACAGCAAAACCAACAATTAGTCCCACAAAAAAATTGCGGAATCTGTGCTGATTATAGCCAATACACTGATGAATTCCCGCAGCTCCAACAAGAAGACAACATGGTGGCATCCACTCATAACTTCTATGACCGCCCCAACCAAGGGTACAATCAAAGTGGAAATAATAACCATGGATGGCAGGACAATTCTAACCAGAATTGGAGGGACAACAATAACAGAGGAGGCAGAGATAATCAGGGAAATCAGAGATGGAATAATAACAACAACAGGCAGCAGAATCAACCTTACAGAGCACCTCACCTGAGGCAAAACCAAGGACCACAGAACAATCAACAGCAGACCTCTCAATTTACTCATTCTTCTGTATCTCCTAATGAAGAGCTACTACAATCTTTTGAGCGAAGACAACAGACCATGGAAAGTAACATCATGAATAGTATTAATGCCAGTCTGAATGGTCTCACCTCTACTTTGCAAGCTCTTATGTCACAGATTGGATCAACGCAAAATTCCAGTAACCAACCTTCAAGCTCCACTGGATTCCCCTCTCAACCATTACCCAATCCAAAGGGAGGCATTAATGCCATCACCCTAAGGTCTGGAACCACACTGCAGGAGAGGAATCAGGAGGAACCAAGCCCACCAGAACACACCTCAGCTGAAGAGGTAGTAGAAATAGAAGATGTTGAAGAGGAAGAGGACATACAGAACATAGCGGAAGAAAAAATAGCTCAACCACAGGAGGAAGCACCAAAAGGCGCAGACACCACGGAAAACACTACTCCTATTCCATTTCCACAACTTGCAAGGAAGCCCAGGAAGCAGCTAGAACCCGACCCCAAAATGGTAGAAATATTCAAAAAGGTTGAGGTAACTGTTCCTCTTTTGGATGTTATTCAGCAGGTACCTAAATATGCAAAGTTTCTAAAAGACTTATGTATCCATAAAGACAAAATTAATGATTCAGATAAGCCATCATCAATCCTACTTGGAAGACCATTCCTGAAGATATCAAAATTCAAATTGGATGCCTTTTCAGGAACAAACTCCTTTGAAATAGATGGCCGCATAGTAATCTTCAATCTGAATGGAATCATTAACAACCCTCCAGAAGATCGTTCTATCTTTCAGTGTGATGTCATAGATGAAAGTGTAGCTGAAGTTCACAAGGAAGAGTTTGAAGAGAGGCACACTGGACAAGGTCCAAGTGTGGGGACCCTTTTAACTGACAATGAGGGCACTTCGTCATTTTCACAAGCTCCAGATAATCCAACGCCTGCCCATGATCAAACGTTAGAATTGAAACCCCTCCCTCCGCATCTCAAATATGCTTATCTCGAAGATGAGCAGAGGTTTCCAGTTATCATTGCAAGGGAACTTACTTCTCAATAAGAACAGTTACTTGATGTGCTGAGGAAGCATAAGAAGGCAATTGGGTGGAGCTTGGCAGACATAGTAGGCATAAACCCTCAAGTATGTGAGCACAGAATATTTTTAGAAGAGGGAGCAAGACCTGTCCGTCAACCCCAAAGAAGATTGAATCCCACCATCTTGGAAGTTGTCAAAAAGGAAGTGACTAGACTATTGGAAGCCGGTATCATATATCCCATTTCAGACAGTGAATGGGTAAGCCCAGTACAGGTGGTGCCCAAGAAGTCTGGAGTCACTACAGTGAAGAATGAGCATGGAGAGCTCATAGCAACTAGAGTTCAGAATGCTTGGAGAGTCTGCATTGATTATAGGAGTCTCAACCAAGCTACCCGTAAGGATCACTACCCACTTCCATTCATTGATCAAATGCTGGATCGCCTGTCAGGTAAATCACATTATTGCTTTTTAGATGGTTACACAGGTTATTTCCAGATTCATATAGCTCCTGAGGATCAGGAAAAGACTACTTTTACATGTCCTTTTGGGACTTGTGCTTACAAGAGAATGCCTTTTGGCTTGTGCAATGCACCAGCTACCTTCCAAAGGTGCATGATGAGTCTTTTCTCTGACCTTATTGAGGACTGTATGGAAGTTTTTATGGATGATTTTAGCATTTATGGTGATTCTTTTAGCCTTTGCTTAGATGGATTATCTAGAGTATTAGATAGATGTGTTAATACAAACCTGGTATTAAATTTCGAAAAATGTCACTTTATGGTAAAACAAGGGATTGTATTAGGACATGTGATATCTAATAATGGAATTTCTGTAGACCCAGCAAAGGTGAATGTTATTTCTAGTTTACCTTACCCCTCTTCTGTGAGGGAAGTCCGTTCGTTCCTTGGCCATGCAGGTTTTTACAGGAGATTTATTAAGGACATTAGTAAGGTCGCACTTCCCTTATCCAGATTACTACAGAAGGATATTGAGTTCGAGTTCAGTGAGGATTGCAAACAAGCATTTGATAAGCTGAAGACTGCTTTGACTCAAGCTCTAATTGTGAGAGGACCAGACTGGAGCCAGCCGTTTAAAATCATGTGCGATGCTTCCAACCATGCAGTAGGAGCAGCGCTGGCTCAGCGTGAAGGTAAGGATCCTTTCGTTATCACTTATGCGTCTAAGACTTTAGACACTACCCAGTCCAATTATACTACTACTGAGAAATAGCTTCTTGCTATTGTTTTTGCTCTGGATAAATTCCGAGCTTATTTACTTGGTACTAGAGTAGTAGTGTATTCGGACCATACAGCTTTAAAGTATCTATTAGCTAAAAAGGAATCCAAACCAAGACTCATACGTTGGATACTGCTGTTACAAGAATTTGATTTAGAAATAAAGGATAGGAGTGGTAATCAGAATTTAGTGGCAGACCACTTGAGTCGCCTTGAGCATATTAAGGATGATTCTACTCCTATAGATGATAATTTTCCTTTTGGTAACCTGCAAGCAGTATCTGAGGTAGTCCCTTGGTATGCACCTGTTGCTAATTATTTAGTTAGCCGCACATTTCCTCCAAATTTTTCTAAGCGTCAAAGAGACAAGCTGAAAAGTGGGTCTAAATATTATACATGGGATGACCCATATTTATGGAGATGTGGCGCTGATCAAGTAATTAGACGTTGTGTGCCTCAATCAGAATTCCAGTCCATTTTAGAGGCCTGTCACTCATCTGAGAGTGGAGGACATTTTGGTCCTCAAAGAACAGCTAGAAAGATCTTAGACTGTGGATTCTGGTGGCCTACTCTTTTTAGAGACGCTGCTGAGTTTTGTAAATCTTGTCTTCCATGCCAGAAATTTGGTAATATATCCAGGAGGGATGAGATGCCTCAACAAATTATGCTTTTCTGTGAAATTTTTGATGTTTGGGGGCATTGACTTCATGGGTCCATTTCCAAACTCTAATGGATATTTTTATATATTGTAAGCTGTGGATTATGTTTTCAAATGGGTGGAAGCAATTCCTACCCGCACTGATGATGCTAACACTGTTGTTTCCTTTGTGAGAAACCATATTATATGTCGCTTCGGATCACCACGAGCAATCGTGAGTGACCAAGGCACCCATTTTTGTAACAGGAGACTAACAGGATTAATGAAGAAGCATGGGATAATTCATAAAGTTGCAACAGCTTGCCATCCCCAAACTAATGGGCAAGCCGAGGTGTCAAATAGAGAAATTAAGCGTATCTTGCAAAAGATAGTAAAGCCTCATAGAAAAGACTGGAGCACCAAGCTATAAGATGCACTCTGGGCATATAGAACAGCATACAAGACACCCATTGGGATGAGTCCTTTCCGCTTGGTTTATGAAAAAGCTTGTCATCTCCCAGTTGAAGTAGAACACAGAGTTTTTTGGGCAGTTAAGGAGTGCAACATGGGAATTGAGAAAGCCGGAGCTGAAAGGAAGTTGCAACTGCAGGAACTGGAGAGCCTTCGCCTATAAGCTTATGAAAACTCCAGAATATACAAGGAAAAGATGAAGGCTGTACATGATCAAAACATCAAGAAGAAAGAGTTCCAACCTGGGAATTTAGTCCTCCTTTACAAATCTCGACTAAGGCTCATGCCAGGCAAGTTGAGATCAAGATGGGAAGGTCCATACAGAGTAGAGAAGGCCGAACCGTACAAAGTTTATCACCTAAGCCACCCTTCAAGCTCTGAACTTATTAAGGTTAATGGACAACGCCTGAAGCTATACCATGGCGAGAAGATGCAGAGAAACAAGGAGCTTGAGATCTTCCTCTTGGAAGATCCCCACATAGAAGAAGATTGAGCTATTGGAGCGTCCAACTTACGGACGTTAAAGCAAAGTGCTAGGTGGGAGACAACCCACCATGGTATGATCGTTCTTTTCTTTATTTTATTTTTTTTCCTATTCAATAATTCTTCTCTTTCTTAATACTTTTGTGCATCTATATTTAAATGTTTTTAATTCCAAAAAAAAAAATTTTGCTACGCGACGCGATCGCATCAACGACGCGTCCGCATCACACGGAGAGTGAAGAAAAATAAAAATGAACAGAAAGTTACGCTGGAGTGTGGCTGGAGGCGTGCCAATGGCACAAATCAACCCACGCGACCGCGTCGCTGACGCGTTCGCGTCGCATGGGAATCATGGCCTCCCACGCGACCGCGTGCCCCATGCGGCCGTGTGCCCTGAGTTTTCGACGTAAAATGGTGCACAATAAAATATTGTGCGAGAGTGATGCTGGATTGGTGCTGGAAGCACAATCCTTAACACGCGACCGCGTCGCCGACGCGGCCGCGTCATCCATTTTCTGGCGCGCACTCACGCGATCGCGTGACCCACGCGATCGCGCCGTCCCAATTTTGGCAAATAAATTAATTTGAACAGAGAGTTGTGCTGGTGCGGGGCTGCACTCGCGCCAGAAGCATAACATGGGTCACGCGACCGCGTGACCGACGCGATCGCGTCACCATACTTGAAGCGCATCCACGCGAACGCGTGCCCCACGCGGCCGCGTCGCATGCGCCTCACAGCTCAACCAAAAATTGCCACATATCTTATCTTTCTCTCCTCCAAATCCTAAATTTTCTTTTCCTTCCTTATTTCTTCCTTCTCCCTTCCCCCTTCTATCTCACCTTCCACTCTCTATCTCTCTCACCTCCATTAACAAGGTTTTACTTTCTTCCTCTCTCTTTCTTTTTCTATCATTCTTATTATTTTATATGTATTTTCTTTTCCTTTCTTTTTCTTTTTATTATTCATCTTTTCTTTCTTTTTCTTTTCCTTTTTACATGGTGTTAGAAATTTACTTGTTTTTCTTTTTTTTGAGTCATTATCCCTCATTATATGCTTGTGGATTGTTGCAAATTGTTTGATAGTTATTTTTATTCTATTTAAGGGATTGCTTGCATGTTCACCTTCATATTTTCTATACCCTATTCAACATGCATGCTATGTGTTTGTGAAAAAAGCTCAAATGGCATTATGCACTTCTCTATGTTGTTATACTATTCAATGCTTGCTTTTCACAACTTTCCTTTACTATTGTATTAATTGAATTTAATTGTCAATACAAACGTGATGGTTTGTTACAAAGTATTGCTTGGTCTATGCTACTCATGCCCTTTGCCGGCATGCCAATAAACACCTTGCAGTCACTTGTCTTTATATGCACTAGCTATTTTCCATTGTTGGCTTTTCACGTATACTTGCGAGCATGTGATAATGTCAGTATATCTTAATGTGCACCCATCACCCTCTTTTCCGTTTCCTTCCTTGCTGTATATCTCTTTGAATTTAATTTACTTTCTCTTCCCTTCTTTCAGGATGGCCACCAAGAAAGGAAAAGAGAAAGCTACTTCCAAACCACCAGCAAGAAGAGGAACTAAAAGAGCATTAGTGGCAGAGCCTTCTTCAACCGCAGTCAAGCCCTCAACAAAAAAGAGTTAAGAGGATAATAAAGGTTGATGAGAAGGAGAAAGCCTTTCCAGCAAAGGACACTGCGCGATTTCCCAATCGCTACTGTGAGCATATGTTCCCTATCCTGGCAGAAAGAAACTATAACAATGAATACCTTCTTATCCTCCCGTCCAATATTGCTTCCTTTGTTGAGCCGCAAATTGAACGACGACAATGGGGTTTCCTACGGAGACAGCCAAGGTAGGTCAATCTTTCTTGGGTAGTTGAGTTCTACTCTAACTTCTACATGCCATCCCTGCCGTCTGTTTATGTCCGGCAGAAGCAAGTCCCTATCACAGAAGAGGCCATTCAGCAAGCTCTAAGTCTTTCCCCTATTCCAGAAGGAATGGACGCCTTCCAAGAAGCCGCACTTAAGCGCCAGAGGTACCAATTTGACTGGGACTCCGTTCTCGGAGTTATCGCATTACCTGGCAGCTATTGGATCTACGGATACCACCGTACCCGCCCTAAGAGAATCTTGGCTTCAGCACTTACCTTGGAGGCTCGCGTATGGGCATAGATCATGTCCCATTACGTCTTTCTGAGCACTCATGAGTCCTCCTTCACTGCGGACATGGCTGTTCTACTTTGGTGCATCCTTACAGACCAACCTCTGAATCTCTCAAGACATATCCAGAATGCTATGGAACACGTACAAATTGCGGACAACTTACCTTTTCCCGCCTTGGTCTCAGATCTTGTCTCAGCAGCAGGAGTCTCCTACAAAGCTGGGGACACCAAAGCCGTGCTTCCACGGGATGATCAGTATGTCCCTAATGGGAAATACCTCAGACTCCCAGCAGCCAATACAAGCCTTCCTACTACTCCAGTTGAAGATAATCCTTCTTCAACACCACAAGCACCTACAACTAATGAATTGCTCCAGCAGATAATCGAAAGGTTGGATCGGCAAGAACAGAAAGCAAAGATGAGAGAGCGCCGTAACGAGCGCCGATTCAAACACCTCAAGGAGCTACTCAAGGGACACTTCAGGGACTTGGATACCCCGGACTCCACTTCTTTTACCAGCACAGGGAGCCATGATGATCCTAATTGTGGAGATACTGCTACCAGCCCACCCTTGTTCCTGACAAACGGCACCGAGGACGGTGCAAAGCCTTAAGTGTGGGGAGGTCGGTCAGTACCTGACTTCTGGAGGTAATTTCTTTTCCCTAGCACCAATAACTAGGATATTTTAGTTAGATTTTCTTTCTTTTATAGAATAAGAATAAATTGCATAGGTTAGGATAGTTGCATGCATGTTCTACTTGATTGAAAAGACAATAAGTTTCTTTTAAGACTCTATCTTTGGAACAAAATTTCACTAATTTTTCAAAATTTTATGATAAATTTGCTTGAGTTGTATTTGGAACATGATATTTGAGCTAAAGAACACACAACCTGTGAAAGATTTGAGCCTTTATGTATGGTTACATTATTTAACCATAATTATTTCATTCTTGTGTGTTTACTTCTCTATGATTGTAATCTATATTTTGTTTTATCTTATATGTCCAATATTTATTATATTTGCATGCTTGCACATGATTGAGGCCATTATTTGTTTAAACTCACTTATCCAAATTAAGCCTATCCTTTTCAATTACTTTTGTTAACCACTTTGAGCCTTTAAATCCCATTTGTTCTATATTTTACCACATTACTAACCTTAAGCCACTACAAGAAAACAGCTCTATTGCCACGTTTTTAAAGCGTGGTGAAAAGCTGAAAAAAGCGTGGCGATAGCTTTTCGCCACGCTTTTTGAGCTACCGCCACGCTTTTGAAAGGGTGGCCTATCAAAGGGTGGCGATTGCTCTATCGCCACACTTTTGGTGACCTATTGCCACGCTTTATTTTTTGCCACGTTTTTGCAAATTGTCCCGCTTAAAAAACGTGGCCATATGCAAGAGATACGGCCACGCTTTTAAAGCGTGGCCATAGAGAGATACGGCCACGCTTTTAAAGCGTGGCGATAGAAGGAGATACGGCCACGCTTTTAAAACGTGGCGATAGCGGGAGATACGGCCACGCTTTTAAAGCCTGGCGATAGCGAGAGATACAGCCACGCTTTAAAAGCGTGACGATAGGGAGATACGGCCACGCTTTAAAAGCGTGGCGATAGCCTTGTCAAATTTAAAAAAAAAATCTTTTTTTTAAATTTCAACCCTTTTGTATTACCAATCCTATAAATATAGTATGCAATTTTTATTACAAGATAAATTAAACAGTAATTAGTGACAATTTTTGGTATAATTGTTTTATACACTAATCCTTATACAAAACTTTCCAGGTTTTTTCAGTAACAAAAAACCCTTCAACCTCCTATCCAGCCGAAATTCACTAACAAAAGCAATGAAAAATTAATAGCAGGTCTGGGGTCTCAAGATCACGTCAGGGTCCCTCATTTTCTGTATTTTATATTTTTCTTACAACCTTGTGCCCAACAAGTACATAACCGAGCTCAATATCCCCCTATCAGAATGATTCCCAGCAATGTTTGGTGGAGCTGAAAAAAATAATACCAACATCAACAAAATGATTTCATTTCCTTTTCACAGAACATAATAATGAAAATGCTGACAATCACCGACCAAAGACATAACAATGAAGAAACAAGGAATAACCCCATTGGCAAGCAAGCTCAGTGCTTTTTTTTCTTTTGCAAAAAAGAAACAAAAAAAGGCAAAAGGAACCATTGAATTACCATGCAAAAGGGAGAAAGGAATCTAACCAATTGGCAATGCGGGATGCAATACAAGTAGGTAGAGATCAAATTTCAGGAAACAATTTAAGCAGAAACAAACAAAAGATGTATTAAGAATTGTCTTCACTTGTTACAACACCACATCAGAGCCACAAACAGCTTGTTATCCATCTAAATATAAGATACTATATTGATGGAGTGAGGTGGGTGGGGCATAAAAGAATAAATTCGATTGTTTCCCCCATGATTACATACTTTATCAAAATACTACTCAAATTCATTGCCATGAGAAAATTGGCTACTATGACAGGCTCAGTTCAAGAAAATAAGGAGAGTTTGAGAGAATGGACAATTGAACCCAGTTAATATTTTCTGGCTATTCACATACTGAAAAAGAGAGAAGGAGCGAAGGGGGGAATCAAATGGAACTGAATGATCAATGAAATATATCACAATCGACAGAGTGATTACCATAAAAAGAAAAGCACAAAAAAACACAATAATGGATGGAAAGCTTAAATCAACCAAAAAATACGAGAAAATTTGTATGCTCAGAAAGAAGGGGCAGAAAAACAAACCAGGAGATGTATCTGTCAGCATATAAATCTCGGTTGTCGAGTATATTCCTGCCAGGATAGTGCGCTTGGCATACCAATCAATATCAGAAGCATTGTCACCTGCAGCATGCCAAATCTCATCCACCAGCATTGCCCTCTGCTTAAAACTAGTTGGAACATTCACTGGTTGAGCCTGTAATGCAAGATATATATATAATGCCTAATAATACTTCATAGTCAATTAGGTATACTCGTCACAATTTAGTCCAGAAATCATCACATGCCGCAGCCCCTTTTTTCTTTTATCAAGCAATATACATAATCGAATATATTCAAAAGTGTCCTAAGGTTTACTTTTATGCAGTTTACCATTAATCAAAAAAGAGGGGGTGGAGGTTACCTAATTGATCAACAACTTGGCCATAAGCCATAAAACAAAAAGAAACTTAAGAAAGTCTTCAGTCTTCACCCTTTACTGCTATGTACTTTTACTAGTTGCATGTTAAAATTTGCTTAATTTTAGTCTTCTTTATGTTTTCCAAATTAAACATCTCATTGATTTTAAAGCTAGTATAACTTATTTAAATATACTAAAGTTATTGTGAAATTACAACAAATATGCAAAAGTGAGTTGGTGATATGAATAAGCATGCCATGTACTGAAGAAACAAGCAATTCTAACACATCATTGGCATTGCAAAAGGGTACTATCATACTATTTAAACACAATGCAGCTCAAGCACGAAAAATATTAAATACCTACTGTTCTGGTGGACCAACATTGGTTGTCCTTGTATTCAGTATATCCTCAACGCCCTGTGAGTTACTACTTTCATCCATACTTCTTGAATTTTTATACTTCCCACTACTCCATTTGGCTCCTCTGTTTGTCCTTGAAAACTTTGAATTGAAAGGTCGCTGAGTTTGGGCAACCGAAGAATGTCGCTTCAAAGCAAACAAAACATCATCCGATGTACTTCGAATTTCAGATCCAAACTAGATAGCTTTGGCCCTCCAAACTAGCTTCCATGGTCTTTTAAAAAAGGATAATCATTAGGAAACCTTAAATCTATGATAAAAAAAATTTGAATTTTCTTCAAGTATACCTATCATAATGTAAAATCCTGAAAATTTTATAAGGTTTAGCCACTTCAATATCAGAAGATGTGAATTTAAGTCCAAACCTTAGCAAATTTGTCTCGAGTTTGAGTCACTATAAACCAAATTTTCAATTTTTTTTTATTAAAAATATTGGTTTTCTAACATTTTCGTTTAAATAAAAAGATAAAAGAGCAAGAATGAAAACAGAACCGTACCTCGTCAAAGACACCGGCGGGACTGTCCTCATAGCTAGCTAGAAAGAAGCCACCCAAAGTGTTTCTGTATCAAGTAATAATTAATGCAGCCTCTGTTTAATTTCAAAGTTTAACATAATTTACAAGTCCTATCAAAATTCAAAAGATTTTAGAATGATTTTACCAGTCTTGAAAATTAACCAAAAAAAATATCCTTGAGTTCACGTCAGCAACAGTTAGGTCTTCTAAACTGACGACATTTCTTGGATTCAATATTTACAAATTGCCTAAAGACTCAAATCCATAAAAGAATTGCTGCATTTATAATCTAAAGAGAGAAATTACAATATTGGACCTACCCAAAAGCTTCAGCCAATTTGAATTCTCTTGGAATGTATCTTCTAGCTTTCTCTGCCTTCACAAGATGGAGTTAATACAAGGCACTGATAAACAAAGAAACAGAACAGTTAATGAAAGAAACAATTCCCAATTCCCACAAATTAAAGTTGAACATACATAAACAACACTTAGAGAAAGATTCATTGACTAAAACCATGATAAATTTGACAAAATTGAAAGTAAAAACAAATACTTAGAAATGGGAAAATTGGATAAAAAGGAAAACATACCACATTCAACAGAGAAGCAACAGTTTTTAGGTGTCCAACAGCCACATAACCCAGCGCTAAGACATCCAGAATTGCAGCTTCTTGAATGCCTTTTGAGCCGGCATTCATCCGATCTTTGACCACTTCATAATTTGCATTAAGTAGGTCAAGAGCATCATCTCTTTTTCCCTCAACTCTGTCTCAAATTCGTTTATTCTACGGAACACAACTTGCAGAGTCAGGGACATAAGGAATCAGATAATATTATAATACTTGTAGCTAAATCGATGGAACAAAACTGCTTCTTACCTGTGATTTTGATTAGCATTAGTGTTACCAAAGCTCAAGGACTCAAGTGAAGCTCTTGAGGCACAAAAGCGAGTAACAGTGGTGATGGGTATACTTTGATGTGAATAAAAAAGTGTTCTCAATATAGATTCAATTATGGCCTTCTGAACATTTTTGCGCCCGACATAACCGACAAGAATACTTTCTGGAACCGGCTTTCCGGGGCAGAATCCGGGGACCTGTTGATGTGAAATGGTAAATTAGCACATAAAAGTGGCATACTATTTCAAAAATTTTGGATACATGAATCTTGAGCAAACTTCTTTGAGATATATGGTGAAGCAGTAACCTCAGACTGTAAAAATTAGTCAACTAAAATATTTTATAAGAAAAACAAGGTAGGGATGTTATACTCATCAATGTAGATACAAAAGAATCATAAACTGCAGGCATTATAGATAATAATTGCATGTATAAACCATAAATTAAGTGGTGATAGTACCTTTGCTTGTTTTGTAAACTCAGATATGACCCTTTCGTAACAATCCTCACAGACAACTGGTGGCACCTCCACTTGAAGTCTAACCTGCAATGAAATCAGATAATATGTTGAAATAAAAATAGTCCTAATTGTGCAAACACCTTACTAACATAGATTGCAGAAGAAGAAGCCACCGAAGAAGAAGAAGAAGCTGAAACAATAAAGGGAGAAGAACTACCATTATGATGGTGAAAGAGAAAGGGTTATTGTTGGAAGAGGTGAAGAACATGATGATTATGATAATGAGATGATGAGTAATAGAAGAAGACTCAATTTTCATGAGAAAGTGAAACCTGATAAGATAGATCCCTAATAATTCCAGAATCATTCCCTAAACCAAGAACAAAAGTTGTATCTATCATCACAGAATAACCAAATATTTAATCATTGAGTCAAACTCTAGAAACGAACGCTAGAAATGCCACACAACAAAGAAACACAATTGAATCGAATGGATTTCAAAGCGATACTTACTGAACCACCGGTGGCAAATTTAGATCCATCAACACTAAAAGTAATGCAGTTTTGAGAACCGATATTCTGCAGAGGGGCCAGTTCTTTGGCCAACAGCTTCATTTTTGTTTCATTACCATACAGCTCAAACAATCTGCATGAGCACATAGAAATATGTCGACTTATATTTGATTTCTCAGTTAAGTAAAAGTGAAATATAAGCTAATCATGCTTAAGAAGCAACTATGGCTATTGTTAAGCATTCCTCTACTCCAAGGAAACTCGAACAAGAAACCATCAAAATAGTATGGTAAATTGATATAAGGTATCGGAATTCTGATTGTGAGATTATTGAAAGTGACAGTAACTGCAACTATGAAATGCAAAATTGAGATAAATCATTAAAGAACTTTTCAACCGATAAATTTAGATAATAGGTTCAATCTCGAAGCTCATAAGTAAAGATACTTACTTGCAGCTACCATTGCTGAGAGAGCACACAAAATCGTCCTTTTTTAATATTAATAATGGAAAACATTCAGATCGGGAATCGTTTCTGAAAACCCTAGAAAGATGCGGAAAACAGCTAAGCTATTGCAAGTATGATATGAGAGACTGTGAGGGATTGCAGTTACAATTAGAGACGAGAATTCACATGAAAACGCGGCGAAGAGGAAGAAGAAGCGTTACCTGAGAGAAATTGAAAAGAGAAACAAGGTTGAAGAGTGAGGAGCTACCGCCACACACACACTGAAGCACCGTCCTTCTCTTCGATTTCTTCCATTACCGTTTTCATTCTGTCCAAACACGAACGACAAGGAAGGCAATGGTGGCCAGAGCAGGAAGATGGCAGGAGAGCGGCGAAACGACGACGCTGACGCGTAAACGACAAGGAGACGACGAGGAGACAGTGAGAGGCTAATGACGCTGACGCTGTTGGATGCTAGGGCAGAGGCGACAAGAGACAAGGCGGAGGGGAGGCTAACGGCGCAGTGAGGGCGGTGCTGGTGACGGCGGAGATCTGAGCTCTTCCAGGGTTGCCATTGATGAGAGTGACGGTGAGAGTTGAGAGTGGGAGAGTCCTGATCGAAGCTTTTGGCCAAGTTTGAGGGTGATTAGGAGGATTCAAGAGTTACTGGGTTGGGGGCCGGGTTATTAGGGTTTTCCTTTAAAAACCTTTTGGCCACGCTTTTAAAGCGTGCCAAAAGAGTACCAGGATATGGCCACGTTTTGTAAGCGTGGCCGTAATGAAACCCTGTCACCACGCTTTTAAAACGTCCCTCTTTTTCTCTATGGCCACGCTTTTGAAGCGTGGCAGAAAAAAACGTGGCCGTTTCTCTAATCAATTGCCACCCTTCAAAAAGCGTGGCCGTTGACCCTTTTCGCCACGTTTTTGAAACGTGGCGAGAAAAAACGTGGCCAAATCTCTATTCAATTGCCACCCTCACAAAAGCATGGCCATTGACCACTTTTAGCCACGCTTTTAAAGCGTGGCAAAAAAAAGCGTGGCCATAGGCCTTTTTTCTTGTAGTGAGCTGAAAAACAATTGTATATCCCAAATTGAATCTTTGGTTAGCTTAAGATAGAATTGTGTGTGCTAGTTAAGCATGGGAAATTGTGGGAACAAAAGTTGTTAAGGGAATGTGTCATGAGAATTTAATGGGAATTTGGATACCTACTCATGTGAAGCCATAAGAAAAAAAAATCTATGTGCATTGATAAGCTATATTTATTTTAATGTTAAAAAACAAAAAAAAACAAAAAAAATTTTATATAAATAAATAAGGGGACAAAATTACCCCAATGTTAAATTCAGAATTCAAAGATCAATGCACATATGATAGAATCATATATAAAGTTGATACATGAGTATGGATAGAAAAAGGGAATTCTGGGTAGCTAGGTATGAACTTTAAGATTATATTAAAAATATATAGGTTGGGTTGAAGCTTGGGTTAATTAAAGATTCAATTTATTAGCTCACTTGACCAAATATATACCCCTACCTGTACCTTAGCCCCATTACAACCTTGAAAAGACCTCATGATGTTTCCATTGGTATATTAACTATTGTTGATTGGTTAGGAGAAGAATAAAAGTTAGAAAGCATGATTAGAGAAGGATAGAGTGATTACCCTATACACTAGAGATTAGAGCGTACATACATTATCAGTGAGGGTTCAATGCTTAAATTTTCATGTTCCCTGCTTTCATGAGCCATCTTCTTGCACTTTTATCTGTTTTATTGTATAATGATAGAATTAGTGGAATTTGATTTGTAATTGTTTTGAAGAGCTTATTTACTTTTGATCAAGTGAGCAAGAATCATATAGTTGCATTTATTTATAGGCCTGCATTGCATAACATTCCACCATTTTAACCTTAGTTTTTACAGCAAATTGCAGTGACGCGGCCGCATGGCTCACGCAGCCGCGTGGATTGGAAAAGCTCAAGCAACGCGGTAGCGTGGACGACGCGAATGCGTGGCAAGGAAAAGCGCAAATGACGCGTCTACATGGATGACGCGATCGCGTGACATGTGCGATCTGCATAATCTGCAGAATTCGCTGGGGGCAATTTTGGACCTTATTTCGACCCAGTTTTCGGCCCGAAATAGCAGACTAGAGCCAGAGAATATGCAGAAACAAAACACAACATTCATTCTAGACAGTTTTCAATTTTAGATCTAGTTTTACTCCTTTTAGGTTTCTCTCTCTAGGTTTTAGGAATTTTAATTTCCAATTGGTCTTAGCATTGGAACATTGAGAAGAGTTATTTCCTCATCAAGAATTCATCATTCTAGTTCGCTCTCTTAACTTGGTTTTATTCTTCCATGTTCTTTGCTTTGTTCAATTTTGTCATTTGAATACTTTCATGATTATTTAATACAAGGATTATTCCTTCCATTTTAATTTATTTTCCATTCCAATAATCATGTCTTCTTTTAATTCCCTTTCATGTGTCATGAATTTATTATTTACAATGAGTGAGTAGTTCCCTTACTTGATAGGGAGTTGATTGAAAGGAACTCTTGAGTTGGAAGGTGATGAGCGGATATTTTATACGCTTTTTGGGGATAATTTCATATAGTTTAGAGTATGTTTTAGTTAGTTTTTAGTCTATTTCTAGTAGTTTTTAGGAAAAATTCATATTTCTGGACTTTACTATGAGTTGTGTGTTTTTCTGTAATTTCAGGTATTTTTCTGGCTGAAATTGAAGGAGCTGAGCAAAAATCTGATTCAGGCTGAAAAAGGACTGCTGATGCTGTTAGATTCTGACTCAGCTAAAGACAATAAAGAAGCGCTTGCTGGGAGGCAACCCAGCCATGGGGCAACAATCCTCTGAGCATTTTTGCCCAATTTTTATTTTTATTTGTTTATATAAAGTTCACTGACACTAAGGAACAAAATCATTTGTATAAGTTTACAGGGTTACAGAAGGAATCAGCAAACAAAACAGAGTAAAAGAGCTCAATGGCAAGAGAACGCCAGGAATGGCAGCAACTGGGCGTTGAACGCCCAGGAGAGCAGCATTTGGGCGTTGAACGCCCAAAACAGGCAGTGTTTGGGCGTTCAAACGCCAGGATGGTGGGGAGGAGCTCTCCTTCTACCCATCTCCTTCTTTTTCTTTTGCTTGAGGACAAGCAAAGCTCTAAGTTTGGTGTGCTTATCCGTAATCACTAAGATCATGGCCCCTAAAGGAAAACAACCCACTCCAAGAGGAGCAAGGGCGTGATTTAAAGGAACTAAAGCGCCAGAAATTCTCTCTTGAAGGACCAAGCACCTCACAGACTAGAGGAACATCCACTTCCCAAACCTCAAGGTTGTTGAGTTCAAATCTTCGCCTTAACTCTGTGATAACTGTTCTTATTTTAATTTTACCTTAGGAGTCATATAGTAGTAATTAGTATCTATTTTGATTTTATCTCCAATTAAGCTATAGTTTATTTTTCTCATCATCATTAAACATGAATAAAGTAGTAGATCTTTTGAATAAGAAGCAATAAAATTTCGAGTTTTAATAAAAGAAATTCTAATTGGTTAAATGTGGTGGCAATGCTTTCTGTCTTCTGAATGAATGCTTGAACAGTGCATATATCTTTTGAATTTGTTGTTTAAGACTGTTAAATATGTTGGCTCTTGAAAGAATGATGAACATGAGACATGTTATTGAGAATCTGAAAAATCATCAAAATGATTCTTGAAGCAAGAAAAAGCAGCAAAGAACAAAGCTTGCAGAAAAAAAAAAAAAGAGAAAGAAAAAAAAAGAGAAAGCAAGTAGAAAAAGCCAAAGCTCTTAAAACCAAAAGGCAAGAGCAAAAAGCCAAAGCCCTTAAAACCAAAAGGCAAGGGTAATAAAAAGGATCCCAAGGCTTTGAGCATCAGTGGATAGGAGGGCCAAAAAGGAATAAAATCCTGGCCTAAGCGGCTAATTCAAGCTGTCCCTAACCATGTGCTTGTGGCGTGAAGGTGTCAAGTGAAAACTTGAGACTGAGCGGTTAAAGTCAAGGTCCA
>NC_029792.2:73294333-73295694 GCF_000816755.2 Arachis ipaensis
TGGCATTGCCATGGATCTCAATATGGAGGCCATTTCGGAGGTGAGCGAACAGCCACCAAGGTTCTCCAATGTGGCTTCTATTGGCCCACACTCTATAAAGATTCCTGAGAGTTCGTACGTAATTGTGACATTTGCCAAAGAACTGGTAATCTGCCTCATGGTTACGCCATGCCTCAACAAGGAATCTTGGAAATAGAGTTGTTTGATGTATGGGGAATTGACTTCATGGGACCCTTCCCACCATCATACTCAAAAACTTATATTCTGGTGGCAGTTGACTATGTATCAAAATGGGTTGAGGCTATTGCCACACCCACCAATGATACTAAAACAGTGAAAGCTGAGTCACAATCTGAAAAGGTTCACCTAGTTATGTGTCTGTGGCATTTATGTATCCGGTGGTAATACTGGAAAACAAAGTGCTTAGGGCCAAGGCCAAGACTCATAAAGAAGTTGTGTTCAAGAATCATCACACTGAACTAAGAGAATCAATAACACTATCTGAATTCTGAGTTCCTATAGATGCCAATCACTCTGAGCTTCAATGGATAAAGTGAGATGCCAAAACTGTTCAGAAGCAAAAAGCTACTAGTCCCGCTCATCTCATTAGAATCTGAGCTTCAATCAAAAACTCTGAGATATTATTGCTTCTCAACCTATTAGTCTTCTATTTTATTTGTCTAGTTGCTTGAGGACAAGCAACAGTTTAAGTTTGGTGTTGTGATGAGCGGATATTTTATACGCTTTTTGGGGATAATTTCATATAGTTTAGAGTATGTTTTAGTTAGTTTTTAGTCTATTTCTAGTAGTTTTTAGGAAAAATTCATATTTCTGGACTTTATTATGAGTTGTGTGTTTTTCTGTAATTTCAGGTATTTTTCTGGCTGATATTGAAGGAGCTGAGCAAAAATCTGATTCAGGCTGAAAAAGGACTGCTGATGCTGTTGGATTATGACCTCCCTGCATTCAAAGTGGATTTTCTGGAGCTACAGAACTCGAAATGGCATGCTTCCAATTGCTTTGGAAAGTAGACATCCAGGGCTTTCCAGCAATATATAATAGTCCATACTTTGCACAAGGATAGACGACGTAAACTGGCGTTCAACGCCAGTTCTTTGCCCAATTCTGGCATCCAGCGCCAGAAAAGGATCAAAAACTGGAGTTGAACGCCCAAACTGGCATAAAAACTGGCGTTCAACTCCACAAATGGCCTCCGCACGTGAATTGCTTAAAGTCTCAGCCCCAGCACACACCAAGTGGGCCCCAGCACACCAAGTGGGCCCCAGAAGTGGATCTCTGCATCATCCATCATAGTCCACTCATATTTTGTAACCCTAGGCTACTAGTTTAGTATTTAAACA
>NC_029792.2:73295719-73310000 GCF_000816755.2 Arachis ipaensis
AGACAGAAGAACAAGTGCGTGCGTGCAGGAGGATACCGTTCGACACCCAACCACCTAGTGGCAACAGTTACCGATGGCAGGTAGGAAGGTCACTTTTGATGCGAGTGCGCGAGACAGTGTCGTGCCGATTAGTGGCCAACCAAGAGCTAGGCCAACCTTATCCTAAATGATAGGAAAACGTAGACAGTGATTGCGGGTCGGAAGTCCTCAAACTTCGAGCAGTGTCAGTAAGTTAGGAACTTAGGATGAGCCTTACGGTGTCTGTTCCGAATCTGAAAGGCCTAAGAGTACTTACGGCGGTAGTCAAGATCGAATATGGTGCCTCTAAGACTAATTTCTTAGATTCTCTGTGAGTAAGTTAGCCTATATCTTGCCTCCACCAACAGTCCGTGTGCAAGCACCCAACTCCTTCCACTACTTACAGTGTCTAGTAGTGGAAAGCAGAGATTCAGAAGACAAAGCATCTCCAAAACTCCAACATATTCTCCATTACTGCACAACAAGTAACTTTTAATTTATGCTCTACTGGTTACTCACAATTCAATTGATAAACATAATTGACTTCCTGACTAAGATTTACAAGATAACCATAGATTGCTTCAAACCAACAATCTCCGTGGGATTCGACCCTTACTCACGTAAGGTATTACTTGGACGACCCAGTGCACTTGCTGGTCATCTGTGCGAAATTGTAAGAGAGTAATGTCTGCGAAATTGTAAGAGAATAACAATTTTGTGCACCAAGTAACAATTTTGTGCACCAAAAGGATTGAAAGAAAAATTGTAATTGGGTTAACTGTTGGATTGTTATCTAATCACTAACACCAATCCCTTTGAACTAAGTGGGTTGCAACTCGTGAACAGATCTATTCACTAATCAAGGCTTTTATTCATATTATTTGAATTTTCTCAATTTAATTTTCCACCTACTTAACTCAACTTCTTGGAACATCTGATTAATAAAATAGCACACTTTTCTACAACTCGTTGGGAGACGACCTCGGACTTAAACTCCCAGTAATTTTTAATTTAAACTCTCTGTGACATATTTCTAAATTGATAGGTAGATTTTCGGTGAGTTAAGAACTATACTTGCAACGTAACTATTTTGATAATTTTTAATTCACCAACTTCTGAGCCTCATCAATTTTTGGCGCCGTTGCCGGGGAGTTACAATAGAATGCTAAAGTTATTAATTAGAATTTATTTATTTGCATTTTATTTTATTTTGCTACTATGAGCTGCATGTTTCTTACGTCAAATGACGCGTTCACTTCCTGATCCGTGCTTGCTAATATTCAATCCTGAAATTGAAAGGACTATTTCACGAATAAGGCAAGAACAGCGTCAGTTAGTCCACTCTGAGGGCGGATCTGAAAGTGAACTTGAGGAAGAAACCAGCCCCCGTTCTACTGATTCGGTTGTTTCACGTGCGGAAGACATGGCAGCTAGGAGAGTTACCATCCAGGAGGAAGGAGCCCTTGATTTTACAATGCAACCGTTTCAAGCGCATCATCCAGCGGTAGCTACAGATTTGAAATAAAGACTGCACTGCTAAATTTGATGCCCAAGTTTCATGGCCTACCTGCTCAAGAGCCTATCAAGCACTTGAGAGATTTCCAGGCAGCCTGTTCTACTGTCAGGCGTGATAGTACTGATGAAACTTCAATTTTGCTGAAAGCTTTCCCGTTTTCTCTCGAGGGAAAAGCAAAAGAGTGGTACTACACTCAACCTCTAGCAAATGTATCCAAGTGGGATACACTCAGAAAGGAGTTTTTGGAGAAATTCTTTCCATCTGAAGACACTGATAAATTGAGGAAGGATATTTCCACAATTGTTCAGGATGACAATGAGACTCTTTGAATACTGGGAGCACTTCAATAATCTTCTGGAAGTATGCCCCCACCACATGATTGACAAGATAGTGTTACTTAGCTATATCACACAGGGCATGAGGCCCCAAGATAAGGCCACATTGGAAAGTGCTAGCAATGGGTCTATGAAGAAGTACAAGACCACCGATGAGGCTTGGCAATTGATCAGTGATTTAGCTGAATCTACTAGGAACCACAGACAAAAGTAAGGCCGTTCAAAAGCCGTTGCAGACGTATCCTCTAGCAGAGAGACTGCGGCTCTAGCTTAGAGTATATGTGAGATGACCAACTTGCTGAAGCAGATGCAATTGAATCAACCTCCATTAATTATAAATTAATCTTAAAATCATCCCATCAATGATAGAGATTCCAACTAATCAATTCCCAGTCAAGGCTTTTATTCATATTATTTGAATTTTCTCAATTTAATTTTCCACCTACTTAACTCAACTTCTTGGAACATCTGATTAATAAAATAGCACACTTTTCTACAACTCGTTGGGAGACGACCTGGGACATAAACTCCCAGTAATTTTTAATTTAAACTCTCTGTGACATATTTCTAAATTGATAGGTAGATTTTCGGTGAGTTAAGAACTATACTTGCAATGTAACTATTTTGATAATTTTTAATTCACCAACTTCTGAGCCTCATCAAGCACAGTGGAGGCATAACTCTAAGGGACAACCATACCAGTTGGGGAGGCACGACTTGAGGCCGGTTGCAAGGGGATGGTTGGAGTCCATTCAGCGCTCCATCATTCCTATGAGTAATTGGTCCGAGGTTACCATTGACCGAGCAGTGATGATTCATTGCATCATGCTCAGTAATGAGGTGGATGTGCATTGCGTGATTCCTCAAGAGCTGCATAGCATTGTCGGAAAGGCGTCCACCTTTACCAAGCTGGGCTTTCCCCATCTCATTTCCCGCCTATGTGATGCTACTCGAGTATGCATTGATCATGATACCCCTATTGACATCGAGAGGCTGATCACTACGAAGGGTATGGAGTATGCTAGAGAGTATGTCAGAGCCCTGAGAGAGGAGCCGGCTCCCCCACCTCAACCTCAGCAGCCTGAGATGCCTCGGGGATATTATTTCCCTCCGTGGGATTATTGGGATCACTTGACATCATTTATTAGGCATCTGGCCTCGTCCGTTAACCATCTAAGGATGGACCATGAGGGCCACTCTGCTCTTCTTTGACAGCTAGTAGAGGAGCAGCAGAGCCAATAGTGGGAGATGAAGTAGCTGAGACATGATTATGGAGCTCACAGAGGATTCCCAAGAGGAAACAGCCACCATAACGACTGAGGTTGTAAAACCCGCTAAATTAATAAATAATTAGCCAAGAAATTAATTTTTATTTAAGAAAATTAGGAAATTTAATTTTATAGTTTAATGAGGTAGAATTAATTAAAACATTAATTTTGACACTAATTTTAAAGAATTTGGCCTAAGATTGGGCCGAACAGGTCAAACCGAGTGAACCGGACCCGTATTGAGCCCAAGGCCCAACCCAATCCAGCCTACACTTAAGCATTTCAGCATTCCTTTCTCCTCCATTCACCACACACATTCATAAACACAAGGGGGAAGAAGGAGAAGTTCCAAACCATTATTCCAAATTCAAGTTGCCATAACTTTTCTCTCCGAGCTCCAATCACCGCACCGTTTATGGCCACACGTCGAGCTCTACAAAGCCCAGCACTCCATTAGGTAAGGAAGTCACAGTTTCTTTTTCAATTTTCTCCTCCCTAATTTTGAAAATTCAAGGTGTGAGGTATTGAGATCCTTGATTGTTGATGTTATAAGATCTGATTAGCTTAAGCAATTTGTAGATTTTTGTTAGCTTGAGGCATGGTTAAGGTAATAATCCTCAAACCCTAGTGAATTATTTAATTAATTATGATTGAGAATTGATTTTATGTGTATGTATGTGATAATATGTGTTAGGTAGTTTATAAGTGGATTTGGAAAACAATTGAAAAGATTATAACCTTGAATGGGAGCATTGGGTGCTAAATTTTAATGGTGGAGACTTGGACCTTGCCTAATTAAGTTGCCTTTGGGTTATACGAGGAAATTGGCCAAGGTATGATTTTGGTTTCTCGTAGATAATATGTAATATCTCGTGAAAACTTAGGCTAGGTGACTGTAGGATAAGTTGAACGGTATGAGTTGATTGAGTAATGTGGTTAGTAAATGAGTATTTGTATATGTATGTATGACATTGGGATAGTATGGTGAATTTTTAATTGCTAGTATAATGAGTTGATGATGATTGTGAATTGTTGATATAAATGTTGAGTTTGGTGGAAAATTATACATGAGATTTGTGAATAACTAAAAGGGTTTGTATGTAAAATTACAATGTTGATGAGTATAAATAATGATGATTGATGATGTGTTAAGGAAGGATGGTGAATTGATCTGGTGTAGCTTGAATTGATGGAATTAACATGTGTATGTATGAATGTGGAAAATATGATGATGGGTTGATAAAGAAATGTTGGTATTTTTAGGTAATTAAATGATTGACAAATGATGGGTTGATGTTTGCTGAGTTAGGATATGGCATGAGATGCTTTTGAATAGGATTTGGTTCGTTTTGGTTTGGAAAACTTGAGTTTTGAAGTTTTGGTAAAAACAAATTTTTAATGAACTTCGGCGGTCCATAACTTGAGCCTCGGATTTTGGATTTGAATGAAATCTATTTCAAAATAAAGATAATTTCAAGATCTTGGTATAAAATTTGTGGAAATCAAAATTTTGTAGAGGATGTTATGTTATGGACGTTAGAAATTAGGTGCAAAAAACTGAATTTTTCCTAAGTGTAGAAAACCAAAATTTCTGGTGTGTGCGCGTACGCATAGACTAGGAAGTGTGATTTGGGGTGTGCGTATGCACACAAGGATGCGTACGCACAGGTTGGGAATGTCGTTTTGTTGTGTGCATGTACGCACACTACCCTGTTTTGCACAAAAACTCCATTTTTCCCTGTTTGGCCTTCTCGACAAGCCTATAAACTTCCGAAACTATTGTTTTGATGGAAATTCACTATTTTTGAACTATTGAACGTTTCTTAAATTTCCAAAACCTCTGAAAACTCTGATCAAATTTTATTACTAAGGTTTTGAGTCACGAAGTAAGGGTTAGCGGGTGGAAGAAAATATAATTGGCATTAGAGGAGTTGAAGAAGGCGATACTCGATTTGATGAGATGATGAAATTAATGAATGAGACAATTGATGAATGATAGTTAATGTGAAGAAGATTAATTGAACTTGAATGAGATATGAGACAAGAAATCTTAGAATATTGGTTATGAGGATGGGAGTTATTGGGTAAAGGCTTTGAGAATAGATGAGTAATTCCTATGTATGATGCAAATTTTGAGGATAGACGAGTAATTCCTATCCAAGATGTAATTTTGAGGATAAATGAGTAATTCCTATCCGAGGATAGACAAGTAATTCCTATCCTAGTCATGGTCTGTGGATAGACGAGTACTTCCTACCCGAGTTATAGTTTGAGGCACCTACCTGAGTAGACGAGTAATACCTATTCTGGGTTGGGTGAAACACCAGCGTGGGAAGACGAGTAATACTTGTTCCATGTTGTGGTGTTCTGTCCAAGGTTAGCTACCGGACACGTTGGGTTGGCTTTATAACTGACAGATGAGACTCATCAGCCATACGACAGGCATACATCATATGCATATGTTTAATTTGCTTGCTTGTGCATTAATTGGGAGTGTCTTTGTGATTTAGTATGCCTAATTGCTATACTTGCTACCTGCATGACGTGTACTCTAATTGTGTTTGCCATTGTCAGTTTGTCTATCTGTGTATTTCCACTGGAGTTGGAGGATTTGGAGGAAGGCGGATGATGGAAGGTTTTGGATAGAGTTTTAGTTAAGTGTAGGAAACTTAGAGAACCACCCTACTTATGGCTTTCATTTTTAAATCTTTAAGTTTTATAATCTAAGTGTCAGAGTTCTAGGATTGTCTTTGGCTTTTCTGGGACCTTATATATTATGTATGTTGGCACCGTTACCATGCTGAGAACCTCCGGTTCTCATTCCATACGGATATTTGTGTTTTTCAGATGCGGGTTGAGAGGCACCTCGCTAGGCGTCTAGAGTTCCTGTCGCAGTGAAGTTGGGCTATCATACTTTGGGTGTTTTGATATATATGTACTTATGTATAGACTTCTCCCATGTTATATTTTGCTGTTGTACCTCATAGAGGTTTTTGATGGGGAACTAGGTTTCTTTTGAGTACTTTGATATTTTTGGGATTATATGTAGGTATGTATTTATTCTCTGGTCAGTCTTAGCTTTACAGGTTGAGCCCGGGGCTTGAATATTTTATATTTATTGACCCTCTACTCTTATATGTATATATATGTATCTCTTCACTCTTCTTACGCTAGTAAACGTTACTTTTGAGCGTTGCGCTTTTAATTTTTGCGATTTTGATTTAACCATCTTTCAAGGCTCCTCGAATATTACATCATTTCTAGTATATTATGTAGGTATATTTTATTTTTATAGGTGGTAATACCTACCCACCTCTGCTTTATGGCTTAAGCGTAAGGTTCAATGTGGTAGGGTGTTGCAAAGGTGGTCTAGTTCCTTTTATATTATTTCCCTATTTCAGTTCTATATTATTTCTCTCCCGTTTTCTAGTGCTTTATAGTGTCTTTTGCATGATCCCATTTAGATTCAGTAGTTCTAGTTATATTTAGTATTTTTAATTGTCTTTAAATTCTGCTTTTGAAGATGTCTCATGTATGCTCACTAAGCTTGAAGAAGAAAAAGAAAAGAAAAGTGGTGTAATTGCATGCGAAATTTAGTCTATATATTCTAAATTTTCTTGTTTATCTTGATGTGGTGGTATTATCTATGGCACTGAATATATGAAAAGAATAGTGCATAATTGATGTTGCAGTTAAGAGTGTTGATTCTTGAGGTATAGGAATTTAGAGAAGTATTATGGATTCTCTAAATTAAACAAGAAACTAATTCTTGAAGCAAAATAGACAGCAAAAAGAAAAAGAAAATAAAAAGCAAGGTCCAAGGCTCTGAGCATCAATGGCTAGGAAGGTCAAATGTGATTAAAAGCTCAAAGAGTTGTTTTCCTAGCCATATGCTTGTGGTGTGAATGTGTCAAGAAATTCTTGAGACAGAGCACTAAGAGTCGAGACCAAGTGCAAGTAAAAGAGTATGCCAAATGCTCTGAGCACCACTGACTGGAAAAAATGGAAAGAAAAAAAATCAGAATTCAAAGAGTTCCCCAATTAAGTGCTTGTGGATTTTGGTGTCAAGTAACGCTTGAGACAAAACATTTAGAGTCACGGCTAGACTCAAGGTGCAAAGCACCAAAGAAAAGAACAAAAGAAAATGCTGCGTTCAAGGATTAATCAAAGGTTAAAAAGGAAGAGAATTCATAACATTATCCAAGTTCTAGTTCTGAAGGACATTGACATTTCTGAACTTCAAAGGATAGTGAGATACCGAAACTATTCAAGATCACAGTGTCGTTAACCCCACAAAGAGAAGAGACAGGAGCTTAATTGAAAACTCAATTCTTGGGCAGACCCACATCTTAGATTCAGGTTATTTTTGGTTACTTGAGGACAAGCAACAATTCAAGTTTGGTGTTATGATGCGTGAGCATCTTTTCTTTGTTTTCTTACTATTTTAGATATGAATTTATTGAGTTTTATTGAGATTTCAGTGTTTTATATAGTATTGGATGCTACCTTGAGTCACTTTATTGTTTTAATTATTTAAGGTAAAGTTTAGATTAGTTTGACAGAGTTCGTGTATGAGAAAAGAGAAGAATTATGAATTTGTTGAGCTGGCGTTAAACGCTGCATCTGGTGTTTAGTGCCCAGGCACTTTGTAAAGCGTGCAGCCACTATGAAGTCGACACTAAACGTGGACCAAGGGGTTTAGCGTCAAGTGCCTCGTAATGTGTGTGATCAAGCTGTGAAGGCAGTGCTAAATGCTGCTACCTGGAGTTTAACGCCAGGAGACCTGAAACATCAGCAATTGGTTCTGTTTGAGCGGCACTAAATGCTGACCTGGGCGTTTAGCGCCAGGCCTCCCGAAGTGATGGAGAAGCTCACTTTCCAAGCGGCGCTAAACGCCGAGCCTGGCGTTTAACGCCAGTAGTGCGTATTTGGAATGTACAGAAGGGCTTCTTTACTTTATATTTTAGTAATAATTTATTTTATTTTATTTTATTTCGGTTATTATTATTTCAAAACACAATCTTTTAGGTTTAGAATTTATTACTCTATTTTATTTTCAAATCAAAATTAGGTTAGATACAAAAGGGTAAAGATTTAGCACTTTGGGATCTCTTCTCTTTTCTATCTCATTCTACACTTTACACACTTTCGAACCCTAGTTTTTCTCTGAGCCATGAGCAACTAAACCTCCATTGTTAAGGTTAGGAGCTCTGTTTATTCTATGGATTAATACTACTACCACTCTATTTTAATTATTGTATTGATTTAAATTCAAGGATTACTTTCATTCTTCATCTTACTAATTTGAGTGTATTGAAAAATAGCTCTTGTTCTACATGAATTCTTATTGATTCTTCGAAAAATTAATTCACTTGAATAATAGCTTGAAAGTAATTCCTCCTAATTCACTAATTACCCAGACTTAATGGGATACGTGACATATAATCTTCTTATATTTGGGTAATTAGGGTTTTTGTGGCTAATAAACTAGAGTTGGACTTAACCTTTTAATCTACATTAAGTGACCAAGAAATTGGCAGTTGATTAGGTTAGAGGAGACTAAATTGCTAAGGAATTAGGATTTAGTCAATTAGGGTTACCATGAATTGGATCTTGCATGATTAAAAAAGTTGGTAAGAAATATTAATTCGAAAAAATAAATTCCTCTGAAATCTTAACTGTTCTCTCACATAATTTTCACATCAAATTTACTGCTTGCTTTCTAAATTCTTGAATTATTGTTTAATACTTTTGAACCCAAAACACTTTTTTTTCCACTAGTCTGACTAATTGAATCATTCAATTGTTGTTGCTTGGTCCATCAATCCTCGTGGGATCGACCCTCACTCACCTGAGGTATTACTTGGTATGACCTGGTGCACTTGTCGATTCAGTTGTGGCATTCAAAATCCGCACCACCCATCCATTTGTAAGTTATAATTTTTAAAACTTCTTAAATAATTCTGTCATTTAGTATCATTTATACTGAAATATTCTATCATTTTTTTTAAACTTCAGCTGTTTGCACCAATTTGATATTGAGGCCACTGGTGGTTGTGGATTGCTGATGTTCAGAAGGTCTTTCTTGTGCTTGACCCCATCAAAAAAATACATGTGCCTGTAGAAAGAATAGCTTTGAATAAATTTGGTATAAGTTATTTATATAATACATATTTTTGTTATAAGTTATCTCTTATTTCTAGTTTTTCTGCTCTAATTAAACCATATCAACCACTTTTTGTGCCTGGTTGAGCATTGTTTCTATCCCTAATCTTTTTAGAGCTTGATAGTATCCTAAATGAGGGTCAATGTTGGGGCAAAACCTTTGGTGGACAACGAAGAGGGTGTTGAAACACCATATATTTCGATCAGCAGTCAACAAACATCATATCAATCTTCCTATTATTCTTTGCTATAGTAGTGTTATTTAACATGTTTTACTGTGTTTTTCTGTGTCTGTCTTATTAATCATATTTTACTTTCTTATTTCTTTATTCGTTGGGATTGCAGAATATATGTCATGAAATGGCCAGAAACAGTCAATCCCAAAAAGATCAAAAAAAAAGAAAAATACAAATGTAAAAAGTGGAAACAGGTAAGTATCATTAAACATAGTTGATCCTCTACTTCTAAATTAACACATATTAATAAATTTTGGTTCACTTTTTAGTTTAATTGAGGTTCATTTTTTTTCGTTTTGCTTGACTTTGCTGAACTTTTTAGTTAGTTATAGCTCTAATATTTGTCAGCTGTATACATTCAATGTGTTTTTGTCATAGTTCTAAAAAACAAACCGGACCGACCAGTTCAATCGGTTTAACCAGGAACCTGTCGCCAAGCCGGTCCAATTAGGCCTAGAAATTGCCTGGCAAAAAATCAAAAATCAGTCAAACCGGCGGTTAACCGATAGAATCGGCCAATTTTTTGAAGGGTTTCTAGTTTGAAAATAAACCCTCCAAAACTGTACCGTTTTGTCTTAAGGAAAAAAAAAGAAGAAAATCCTAAATCCCTTTCATCACCCGTAACCCAGTCACAGTCACACACACTCCTCTCCTCTCCTATCCTCTCTGAAACTGAACCAAAATTTTGAAATTGAGAGAAGCCACCGTAGCCCACAATCGCATAGCCACCGCATCAACGGTTTTAACCGCTGCAGCCTCACAGCCCCACAGCACCGCGTCGTTGTCATCGTCGAGCTCGCTCTCTCTGTGTTTGCCAGTGTCACCTCCCCTATCGTCGCCGTCGCTCGTCTTCCTTCTCGCCACCAGTAAGCACTGTCAGTTGGATTTTGGTAATACTTGGATGTCGATAATAATAAGTTTGCACTTCTCAGCCATCTCCTCGTCGTCCGTTTGCTGGTTTAGGGTTTAGTAATTGATTTTAATAATACTTGTTATTTGTTAGTAATTGATTTGCTAGATTCTGATTTTGTTAATAATTAGATTTTGCTAAATTTTTTTGTTGAGGTTATTGATTTATGTTTGTTCATGATTTTGTTAATAATTGGATTCTGCTAAATTTGTATGCATTTTGCTATACTTAATTGCTATACTAATTTATTTACTATGATTAATCACTTTCACTTTAACGGAGATTGAAGTTAAGAAAATTTAAGTTAGTTATACATCACACGATGACTTTCTTTAGGAATTTTCTAAATGATAATGTCTTCTATAGCGTCATTAAAGATAAAGACGAAGAACAGAATGTTGATAGAGTACTTATTTCTGTAGGTAATGACTGTGTGGATGCAACGTCCAGTGAGGAGGAATTTGATATGAATATGGTGGCACAATACCAGAGTGATGGTGAGCCAGATTGGACAAATTAAAGTTTGTTATAGTAGAACATTATGGTCACTATGTGCATTTTGGTTGTTTTTAGTTATGAACTTTTATGTTTGAAGTTGTTTGTGAACTTCTAATATTAAATTATAGATAATTTATTGTGTGAAATTGTGAAATATTGAATTTTATTAAGTTAGAAATTATTAAATTTATATATTTGAAATTATATATAGGTTTTTTAATAATTTTATTTAATATTTAATTAAATCGGTTGAACCCTGGTAGAACTCCGGTCGAACTAGTGAACCAGTAAACCAGTGACCTCATCCATTTATTTTACCGGTCCTATTCTTGCAACCTTGGTTTTTGTTGATGATTGGGTCTTTTGACTGCTTGTTCAATGATGGTGGCGGAAATTGGCGAGTTAAGAATGATTATAAAATATGCGTTGCAAGTATAGTTCTCAACCAACCAGAAATCCGCTTATCAATTTAGAAGGGTGTCACAGAAATTAAAATTAAAATACTGGGAGTATGAATCCCAGGTCGTCTCCCAACGAGTTGCAGAAAAGTGTGCTATTTTATTAATCAGATGTTTTCAAAAAGGTTTAAGTTGAATGGCAGAAAATTAAATTAGAGAATTTATATAAATTTAAATAAAAGCCTTGACTGGGAGTTGATTAGCTGGAAGCCCTATTCTTGTTGGAGTACTCTCAAGATTAATTGACAATTGAAGGTTATTATGTTTAGTTTCCCCTTACTAAGTAAGGAAAAGTTAAACAAGTTGGAATGCTGTTTCTATCCACAAGTTCCAATCCGCTCTTGGGAGGATTGGTGTTAGTGACTAGAGAGCAATCCAACAATAAACCCAATTGCAATCTTTCTCTTGAGCATCCCAACTCAAGGGTTCCTTTCAATCAACTCCCCATCAAGTTAGAGAACTACTCGCTTATTGTAAATGTAAAATTCATAACATAAGAAAGGGAATTAAAGAAAGACATGATAAATAATGATCAAAAGATTAATCAAAAATAAAAGTAATTCTTGTATTAATAAATGCTAAAATATTCCAATAGTAAAATTAAGTAAACTAAGGAACATGGAAGAGTAAGAGACAAGTAAAGAGAACGAACTAGAATGTCGAAGTCTTGATGAGGCAATAACTCTTCTCAATATCCCAATGCAAAAACAATGAAAATAACAAATCCTAAAAACTATGAATGTGTAGAGAGAAAACCTAGAGGAGAGGAAAACTAGATCTAAAAACTAAAAACTATGCGGAATGAATGTTGTTCTTGGTTTCTGCATGTTCTCTGGCTCTAGTCTGCTTTTTTGGGCCGAAAACTGGGTCAAAATAAGGCCCGAAATCGCCTCCAGCGATTCTGCAGATTATGCAGATCGGGCATGTCACGCGGACGCGTCATTCAGGCAGACGCGTCATTCGGCGTTTCGCTTTGCCACGCGGGCGCGTCATCCACGCCTCCGCGTCACTTGTGCAGTTTCCAATTCGCACGGCCGCGTCATCCATGCGGCCGCGTCATTGCAATTTCCTCTCTTCCGCGCGGTCGCGTCATCCATACGGCCGCGTCGCTTCTCGCTGGTCATCTCCTCAATTTCTTGTGTTCCTTCCATTTTTTGCAAGCTTCCTTTCCAATCTCTAACTCATTCATGCCCTATAAAGCCTAAAACACTTAACACACAGATCACGGCATCGAATGGAATAAAGGAGAAATAAAATACATAATTAAAAGTCTCTAGGAAGCAAGTTTTCAATCATGTAATAAATTTAGGAAGGAAATATAAATGCATGCTTATTTAATGAATAAGTGGGTAAAGATCATGATAAAACCACACAATTAAATGCAATATAAACCATAAAATAGTGGTTTATCAACCTCCCCACACTTAAACATTAGTATGTCCTCATGCTTAGTTGAAGGAGATAAAATGAATGAGTGGGAACATGCAAAACCCATGCAATGCAATGCAGCCTATATATGCGAATGCAACTATATGATTCTTGTCCACTTGATCTAAAGTAAATAATCTCTTCAAAACAATTACAAATCAAATTCCACTAATCCAATTCTTATAAAGCAAGAGCAGATAAAAATGCAAGAAGATAGCTCATGAAAGCAGGGAATATAGAAATTCAAGCATGGAACCCTCACTGATGATGTATGTACACTCTAGTCTCTCTAGTGTATAGAGGCATCACTCTATCCTTCTCTAATCATGCTCTCTAATTTTTGTTCTTCTCCTAACCAATCAACAACATTTAATATACCAATGCAAACATCATGAGGTCTTTTCAAGGTTGTAATGGGGCCAAGGTGAGGGTAAGGATATATATATATATATGGCTAAGTAAGCTTATAAATTGAATCTTTAATTAACCCAAGCTTTAACATAACCTATATATATTCTATATAACTTTAGAATTCATACCTAGCTACCCAGAAATCTCTTTCACATCCATACTCATGTATCAACCTTTTATTTTGATTTTATCATACATGCATTGATCTTTGAATGCTTGACTTAGCATTGGGATAATTTTGTCCCCTTATTTATTTGTTGAATATTTTTGGATTTTTTTTTATGAACATAGAAACATAAAAATAACATAGCTTATCAATGCACATAGAGTTTTAATTCTTATAGTTTCACATGAGCAGGTATCCAAATTCTCATTATATTATCATGACTCATTCCCTTATTATCCTTTGTTCCCACAATTTTCCATACTTGGATAACACACACAATTCTATCTTAAGCTAACCAAAGATTCAATTTGGGGTATATACTTGTTTTTCCGCTTAAGGCTAGTAATGTGGTAAAATATAGAACAAATGGGATTCAAAGGCTCAAAGTGGCTGGTGCACGAAATTGTGATCTCTGGTAATGGCTCCAAAAACTTGGTGCTCTAATCTCAATTCATAAATTGTCACAACTTTGATACAACTAACCAGCAAGTGCACTGGATCGTCCAAGTAATACCTTACGTGAGTAAGGGTCGAATCCCACGGAGATCGTTGGTATGAAGCAAGCTATGGTCACCTTGTAAATCTCAGTTAGGCAGATATAAAACAGTGATATAGTTTTCGAATAATGAATAATAAAATAGGGATAGAGATACTTATGTAAATCATTGGTAGGAATTTCAGATAAGCGAAGGGAGGTGCTTTTCGTTCCTCTGAACCTCTGCCTTCCTGCTATCTTCATCCAATCAGTCTTACTCCTTTCCATGGCTGGCTTTATGCAAGGGCATCACCGTTGTCAGTGGCTACATCCCCTCCTCTCAGTGAATAATATGCTCACGCACCCTGTCACGGCACGGCTATTCATCTGTCGGTTC
>NC_029792.2:73310101-73310949 GCF_000816755.2 Arachis ipaensis
GAAGAATAAGAAGATATGGAGGAGATGGATGGGAGTGTGTATTCGGCCATATGGGTGGGATTGGGTGAGAGAGAGAGATGTTGAATTTTTGAAGGTAGTGGGTGTATGGATGTGAGTGGTAAATGGAAAAAAAAAGAAGGGGTGATCATGAATGGAAAGAGAGATGATGAGGTAGGTGGGGATCCTGTGGGGTCCACAGATCCTGAGATGATCCTGTGGGGTCCACAAATCCTGAGGTGTCAAGGCATTTACATCCCTGCACCAATTTAGGCATGTAAAATGCCCTTGCACACAACTCTGGGCGTTCAACACCCCTTTGCTACCATTTCTGGCGTTGAACGCCAGAACCATGCTTGTTCTGGGCGTTCAGCGCCAGGATGCTCCCATTCTGGGCGTTCAGCGCCAGAACTATGCTCTGTTCTGGCGTTTGAACGCCAGACAGATGCTCCTCCAGGGTGTGATTTTTCTTCTGCTGTGTTTTGATTCCGTTTTCAATTTTTATATTTATTTTGTGACTCCTCATGATCATGAACCTATAAAGACACATAACTAAGAAAAATATAGTTAGATAAATAAACATTGGGTTGCCTCCCAACAAGCGCTTCTTTAATGTCAATAGCTTGACAGTGGGCTCTCATGGAGCCTCACAGATGTGCAGAGCTTTGTTGAGACTCTCCAACACCAAACTTAGAGTTTGGATATGGGAGTTCAACACCAAACTTAGACTTTGGTTGTGGCCTCCCAACACCAAACTTAGAGTTTGACTGTGGGGGCTCTGGTTGACTCTGCTTGGAGAGAAGCTTTTCCTGCTTCCTCTCCATGGTTGCAGAGGGAGATCCTTGAGTTTT
>NC_029792.2:73311163-73311549 GCF_000816755.2 Arachis ipaensis
AGATCACTTATTTCATTGATGAACAAGGGAGGTTCAACTTCCCAAGTATCAATGCCAAATAATTTGGCATTTAGCTTCATGATTGCACCAAGAAACTTGGCAGGTTGCTCTTCAGTAACATCCTCATTCTCTTCAGAAGAGGAATACTCATCAGAGCTCTTGAAGGGCATAAGGAGGTTCAATGGTATCTCTATGGTCTCTAGATGGGCCCCAGAGTCCTTTGGTTCCTCAGAGGGAAGCTCCTTATTGACCACTGGACGTCTCAGGAGGTCTTCCTCCTTGGGATTCACGTCCTCTTCTCTCCTCACAGGTTCGGCCATGGCGCTTATGTCAATGGCCTTGCACTCTCCTTTTGGATTCTCTTCTGTATTGCTTGGGAGAGTACT
>NC_029792.2:73311629-73312368 GCF_000816755.2 Arachis ipaensis
TTCAAAATTTTTAATATGAATTCCAGGAATCTTATTATATGAAGCTCCAATCAAAGGGTCAGGCATGGCTTAATAGCCAGCCAAGCTTTAGCATATAATTACATGGACTGGAGTGATTAGTTGAATGCCAATCCCAAAGTAGTTTGGGTATGGCTTTACAGCCAGATAGGCTTCAACATGCTTCATGAAACACTAGAATTCATTCTTCAAAATTCTGAAGAAAAATAATATTTTTGAAAACATTTTTTTTTTCGAAAACAAGTGAGAAAATTTTGAAATATTTTTGAAAAATTTTTGAAAAGAAAACAAAAAGAAAATTACCTAATCTGAGCAACAAGATGAACCGTCAGTTGTCCAAACTCGAACAGGTCGTCCAAGTAATACCTTACGTGAGTAAGGGTCGAATCCCACGGATATTGTTGGTATGAAGCAAGCTATGGTCACCTTGTAAATCTCAGTTAGGCAGATATAAAACAGTGATATAGTTTTCGAATAATGAATAATAAAATAGGGATAGAGATACTTATGTAAATCATTGGTAGGAATTTCAGATAAGCGAATGGAGATGCTTTTCGTTCCTCTGAACCTCTGCTTTCCTGCTATCTTCATCCAATCAGTCTCACTCCTTTCCATGGCTGGCTTTATGTGATACATCACCATTGTCAATGGCTACTTTCGGTCTTCTCTCGGGAAAATGATCCAAATGCCCTGTCACGGCACGGCTAATCATCTGGAGGCA
>NC_029792.2:73312419-73396691 GCF_000816755.2 Arachis ipaensis
AATTTCATGTAGAACGGAAGTGTTTGTCAGGCACGTGTTCATAGGGGAGATGGTGATGAGCGTCACACATAATCATCACCTTCTGAACGCCAGTTTTTGTGCCAGTTTGGGTGTTCAACTTTGGTTTTGGATCCTTTTCTGGCGCTGGACGCTAGATTTGGGTAGAAAGCTGGCGTTGAACGCCTGTTTACGTCGTCAATTCTTGGCCAAAGTATGGACTATTATATATTGCTGGAAAGCCCTGGATGTCTACTTTCTAACGCAATTAGAAGCGCGCCATTTCGAGTTCTGTAGCTCCAGAAATTCCACTTTGAGTGCAGGGAGGTCAGAATCCAACAGCATCAGCAGTCCTTTTTCAACCTCTGAATCTGATTTCTGCTCAAGTCCCTCAATTTCAGCCAGAAAATACCTGAAATCACAGAAAAACACACAAACTCATAGTAAAGTCCAGAAATGTGAATTTAACACAAAATCTATTAAAAACATCCCTAAAAGTAACTAGATCCTACTAAAAACATACTAAAAACAATGTCAAAAAGCGTATAAATTATCCGCTCATCAGTGGCTAACAAAGGTAATTGAAAGGGTTGGCTTTATTTGGATAAGTGAGCTAAACAAATAATGGCCTCAATCATATGCAAACATATAAATATAATAAACATTGGACATATAGGATGAAACAAAATATAGATTACAATTATAGAGAAGTAAACACACAAGAATAAAATAATTATGGTTAAATAATATAACCATTCATAAAGGCTCAAATCTCACAGGTTGTGTGTTCTTTAGCTCAAAAATCATGTTCCAAATACAACTTCAAGCAAATTTAACATATAAGTTTTAATTAAAATTAGTGAAATTTTGTTCCAAAGATAGGGTCTTAGAAGAAACTTATTGTCTTTTCAATCAAGCAGAACATGCATGCAACTAATCTATTACTATGCAATTTATCCTATTCTACAAAAGAAAAACTAACTAAATATCCTAATTTATTGGTGCTAGGGAAGAAAAATTACCTCCGGAAGTCAGGTACTGACCTACCTCCCTACACTTAAGGCTTTGCACCGTCCTCGGTGCCATCTGTCAGGAGCAAAGGTGGGCTGGTAGTAGTATCTCCACAGTCGGGACCATCATGGCTCCCTGTGCTGGTAAAGAAAGTGGAGTCCGGGGTGTCTGAGTCCTTGAATTTTCCCATAATCAGCTCCTTGAGGTATGTGAATCGGCACTTGTTACGGCGCTCTCTCAGCTTAGCTTTCCGTTCCTGCCGATCCAACTTTTTAAGTATCTGATGGAGCAGTTGGGCTGTTGTAGGTGCTTGTGGTGTTAAAGAAGGAATATCTTCAACTGGTTCAGTAGGCTGGATAATAGTGGCTGCTGGAGGTCTAAGGTACTTCCCGTTAGGGACATACTGATCATCCCGTGGAAGCATGGCTTTGGTGTCCCCAGCTTTGTAAGAGACTCCGGCTGCTGAGACAAGATCTGAGACCAGGGCGGGAAAAGGTAAGTTGCCTGCAATTTGTACGTGTCCCATGGCATTCCGGATATGTCTTGGTAGATTCAGAGGTTGGTCTGTAAGGATGCACCATAGTAGAACGGCCATGTCCGCAGTGAAGGAGGATTCGTGAGTGCTCAGAAAGACGTAATGGGACATGATCTGTGCCCATACGCGAGCCTCCAAGGTAAGTGCTGAAGCCAAAATTCCCTTAGGGCGGGTACGATGGTATCCGTAGATCCATCTGTTGCCAGGTAGTGTGATAACTCTGAGAACGGCATCCCAGTCAAATTGGTACATCTGGCGCTTGAGTGCGGCTTCTTGAAAGGCATCCAATCCTTCTGGAACAGGGGGAAGACCTAGAGCTTTTTGAATGGCTTATTCAGTAATTGGGACTTGCTTCTAACGGACATAGATAGACTGCAGGGTTGGCAGGTGGAAGTTGGAGTAGAATTCGACTACCCAAGAAAGATTGACCTGCCTTGGCTATCTCTGTAGGAAACCCCATTGTCTTCGGGCAATTTGCGGCTCAACAAAGGTAGCAATATTGGGCGGGAGGAGAAGAAGGTATTCGTTATTGTAACTCCTTTCAGCCAGGATGGGAACATCTTCTCACAGTTGCGATTGGGGAATCGCGTAGTGTCCTTTGCTGGGAAGGCTTTTTCTTTATCATCAACCTTTATGATCCTCTTAATATTCTTTGTTGAGGGATTTACCGCAGTTGAAGAGGGTTCTGCCACTAATGCTCTCTTTGTTCCTCTTCTTGCTGGTTGTTTGGGGGTAGCTTTCTCCTTTCCTTTCTTGGTGGCCATCCTGAAAAAGGGAAGAGAAAGTAAATTAAATTTAAAGGGGTGAAGCAAGGAAGAGGGTGATGTAAGTGATAATCAATGCACAATAAAGAAGAATGACGTTAACACATGGTTCGGATTACATGTGAAAAGTTCATCAATGGAAATATAGCAAGTGCATGTAGGACAATGAAATGCAAGAGGTTTATTGGCATGCAGGCAAAGGCATGAGTAGCATAGATCAAGCATTCAATGTCCAATTTAAATATGTTATCACTCGTAACTAACCATCACATTTGTATTGACAATTAAATTCAATGAATAAAATATTAAAGGAAATTTGTGAAAAGCAAGCATTGAATATTAGAGTAGAAAAATGTAAAGAAGTTCATAATGCCATATGGGCCTTTTCACAAACACATAGCATGCATGTAGAAGAAGCTCTTGAAAATAAGAATTTGAACATGCAAGTAATCCCTTAAAAAGCAAAATATAATTGTCACACAAATTTACAACAATCCACAAGCATATAATAATAAATAATGACTCACATAAATTGATAACACCAAGTAAAAAGGAGAAAGAAAGAAAAAGAAAATATGAATAATGAAGGTAAAAAGAAAAGAAAAGAAGATGGCATATAAAAATAAGAAGAATAATAGAAAAGTAAGGAGGGAAGGAGAAAGAAAAACCTTGTTAATGGGGGTGAGAGAGAAAAAAGTGAGAAAGAAGGAAGAAGGGAGGAAGGGAAGGAGAAGAAATAAGGAGGGAAAAGAGAAAATAGGATTTGGGGAGAAAAAGATAAGATAGTTGGCAAATTAGGGGGGCTGTGCAGCATAAGCGACGCGGTCGCGTGGGGCACGTGGTCGCGCGACTTGCGCTGAACTGACCGCGTGACCCGTTTTAGGCTAATGGCGCAAGGGTAGCCTCGCACTGGCACAACTCTCCGTTCAAAATCATATTAGTGCCAAATTTTAAGTGACGCGATCGCGTGGGGCATGCAATCGCGTGAGTGGGCTTTAGAATGATATGACGCGGTCGCGTGGGTCACACGGCCGCGTGGGAAGGATTATGCGTTCAGCACCAATTCAGCACCACTATCGCACAACTTTCGGTCGTGCACCCTTTTTACGTCGAAATCCAGGTCACGCGGCCGCGTGGTGCACGCGGTTGCGTGGGAGGTTATTATTCCTATATGACACGATCGCGTCAGTGACGCGGTCGCGTGGGACAATTTGTGCTATTGGCACACCTCCAGCCACGCTCTCGCGTGACTCTCTATTAAATTTATTATTCTCTCCCACACCTACGACGCGGATGCGTCAATGAGGCAGTCGCGTCGTGTGAATTTTTTTTTAATTAAAATAAAAGTATGGAAATGTAGATGCACGAAATGTACTAATGAAGAGAAGAGTTATTGAATAAGAAAACTAAAAATAAAGAAAAGAATGATCATACCATGGTGGGTTGTCTCCCACCTAGCACTTTGCTTTAACGTCCGTAAGTTGGACGCTCCACTAGCTCAGTCTTCGGCTATGTGGGGATCTTCCAAGAGGAAGATCTCAAGCTCCTTGTTTTTCTTCAGCTTCTCGCCATGGTACAGCTTTAAACGATGTCCATTAACTTTGATAAGTTCAGAGTTTGAAGGATGGCTTAGATGATAAACTCCGTACGGTTCGGCCTTCTGTACTCTGTATGGACCTTCCCATCTTGATCTCAACTTTCCTGGCATGAGCCTCAGTCGAGATTTATAAAGGAGGACTAAGTCCCCAGGTTGGAACTCTTTCCTCTTGATGTGCTGATCATGTACAGCCTTCATCTTCTCCTTGTATAGTCTTGAGTTCTCATAAGCTTCTAGGTAAAGGCTTTCCAGTTCCTGCAGTTGCAACTTCCTTTCAGCTCTGGCTTTTTCAATTCCCATGTTGCATTCCTTTACTGTCCAGAAGGCTTTGTACTCTACTTCAACAGAGAGATGACAAGCTTTTCCATAAACTAAGCGGAAAGGACTCATCCCAATGGGTGTTTTGTATGCTGTTCTGTATGCCCAGAGTGCATCTTGTAGCCTGGTGCTCCAGTCTCTTCTATGAGGTTTGACTATCTTCTGCAAGATACGCTTTATCTCTCTATTTGACACCTCGACTTGCCCATTAGTCTGAGGATGGTAGGCTGTTGCAACTTTATGAATTATCCCATGCTTCTTCATTAGTCCTGTTAGTCTCCTGTTACAAAAATGGATGCCTTGATCGCTCACGATTGCTCGTGGTGATCAAAAGCGACAAATAATATGGTTTCTCACAAAGGAAACAATAGTGTTAGCATCATCAATGCAGGTAGGAATTGCTTCCACCCATTTGGAAATGTAATCCACAACTAACAATATATAGAAATAACCATTAGAATTTGGAAATGGACCCATGAAGTCAATGCCCCAAACAAAAAAATTTCACAGAAAAGCATAATTTGTTGAGGCATCTCATCCTTTCTGGATATATTACCAAATTTCTGGCATGAAAAACAAGATCTACAAAATTCAGCAGTGTCCTTAAAAAGAGTAGGCCACCAGAATCCACAGTCTAAGATTTTTCTAGCAGTTCTTTGAGGGCCAAAATGTCCTCCACTCTCAGATGAGTGACAGGCCTCTAAGATGGACTGGAATTCTGATTGAGGCACACACCGTCTAATTACCTGGTCAGCACCACATCTCCATAAATAAGGGTCATCCCATATATAATATTTAGACTCACTTTTCAGCTTGTCTCTTTGATGCTTAGAAAAGTTCGGAGAAAAAGTGCGGCTAACTAGATAATTAGCTACAGGTGCATACCAAGGGACTATCTCAGATACTACTTGCAGGTTATCAAATAGGAAGTTATCAGCTATAGAAGTGGAGTCATCTGTAATATGTTCAAGGCGACTCAGGTGGTCTGCCACTAAATTCTGGTTACCACTCCTGTCCTTAATTTCCAAATCAAATTCTTGTAATAGCAGTATCCAACGTATAAGCCTTGGTTTGGACTCCTTTTTAGCTAATAAATACTTTAGAGCTGCGTGGTCTGAATACACCACTACTTTAGTACCAAGTAAATAGGCTCAGAATTTATCCAGAGCGAAAACAATAGCAAGAAGCTCTTTCTCAGTAGTAGTGTAATTCGACTGAGCGGCATTTAAGGTTTTAGACGCGTAAGCAATAACAAAAGGATCCTTACCTTCGCGCTGAGCCAGTGCTGCTCCTACGGCATGGTTGGAAGCATCACACATTATTTCAAATGGTTGGCTCCAGTCTGGTCCTCTCACAATTGGAGCTTGAGTCAGGGTGGTTTTCAGCTTATCAAACGCTTGTTTGCAATTTTCACTGAACTCGAACTCAATATCTTTCTGCAGTAGCCTGGATAAGGGAAGTGCTACCTTACTGAAGTCCTTAATGAACCTCCTGTAAAAACCTGCATGGCCAAGAAAAGAACGGACCTCCCTCACAGAAGAGGGGTAAGGTAAACTAGAAATAACATCCACCTTTGCTGGATCTACAGAAATGCCTGTGTTAGACACAACATGTCCTAGTACAATCCCTTGTTTAACCATAAAGTGACATTTTTCAAAATTTAATACCAGGTTTGTACTGACACATCTATCTAATACTCTAGATAATCCATCTAAGCAAAGGCTAAAGGAATCGCCATAAACACTAAAATAATCCATAAAAACCTACATACAGTCCTCAATAAGATCAGAGAAAAGACTCATCATGCACCTCTAGAAAGTAGCTGGTGCATTGCACAAGCCAAAGGGCATTCTCTTGTAAGCATAAGTCCCAAAAGAACATGTAAAAGTAGTCTTTTCCTGATCCTCAGGAGCTATATGAATCTGGAAATAACCTATGTAACCATCTAAAAAATAATAATGCGATTTACCTGACAGTCGATCCAGCATTTGATCAATGAATGGAAGAGGATAGTGATCCTTACGAGTTGCTTGGTTGAGGCGTCTGTAGTCAATGCAGACCCTCCAGGCGTTCTGAACTCTGGTTGTCAGGACTCTCCATGCTCATTCTTCACTGTAGTGGCTCCAGACTTCTTTGGCACCACTTGTACTGGGCTTACCCATTCACTGTCTGAGATGGGATAGATGATATCTGCCTCTAGTAGTCTGGTCACTTCCTTTTTGACAACCTCTAGGAGAGTGGGGTTCAGTCTTCTCTGGGGTTGACGGACAGGTCTTACTCCCTCTTCAAAAAATATCCTATGCTCACAGACTTGAGGATTTATGCCTACTATGTCTGCCAAACTCTACCCAATTGCCTTCTTGTGCCTCCTCAGCACACCAAGTAGCTACTCTTCCTGTTGAAAAGTGAGTTCCCTTGCAATGATAACCAGAAACTTCTGCCCGTCTTCAAGGTAAGCATATTTGAGGTGTGGAGGAAGGGGTTTTAATTCTAACTTCTGATCATGGTCAGGCTTGAGGTTGTCTGGAGCTGGTAACAGTGGTAAGGAACTGTCATTGTCCTCTGAGAATGTCCCCACACTTGGACCTTGTCCTGTGTGCTTCTCTTCAAATTCCTCCTGATGGACTTCAGCCACGGTTTCATCTATAATGTCACACTTGAGGATAGAGTGATCCTCTGGTGGGTGCTTCATAACTCCGTTCAGATTGAAAATCACTACTCGGCCATCTATTTCAAAAGAGTATGTTCCTGAAAAAGCATCTAATTTAAACTTTGAGGTCTTCAGTAATGGTCTTCCGAGTAAGATTGATGATGGCTTATCTGAGGCATTCTGGGGCATCTCCAGGATATAAAAATCAATGGGAAATGTGAGCCCCTTAATGCCCATTAATACATCTTCAGCAACTCCAGCCATTGTAATAATGTTTTTATCTGCTAACACAAAATGAGCTGTCGACCTTTTTAAGGGAGGGAGCCTCAAAATATCATATATAGACAAAGGCATTATACTTACACATGCTCCTAAATCACACATGCAATCAGAAATTATCACACCACCAATAGTACAATTGACTATATAAGGACCTGGGTCACTACACTTTTCAGGTAAACCTCCCATTAAAGCAGATATAGAACTTCCTAAAGGAATAGTTTCTAATTCATTAATTTTGTCTTTATGTCTACATAAATCTTTTAGAAACTTTGCATACTTAGGTACCTGTTGAATAACATCAAATAGAGGAACAGTTACCTCAACCTTTTTGAATATCTCTACCATTTTGGGATCAGGTTCCAGCTGCTTCCAGGGCTTCCTTGCAAGTTGTGGAAATGGAATAGGAGTGGTGTCTTCTGCAGTGTCTGCGCCTTTTAGTGCTTCCTCTCGTGGTTGCACTTCTTCTTTTTCAGCCATGTCCTGTATGTCCTCTTCCTCTTCAACATCTTTTATTTCCACTACCTCTTCAGCTGAGGCGTGTTCTGGTGGGTTTGGCTCCTCCTGGTTCCTCTCCTGCAGTGTGGTTCCGGACCTTAGGGTGATGGCATTAATACCACCCTTGGGATTAGGTAATGGTTGAGAGGAAATTCCACTGGAGCTCAAAGGTTGGTTATTGGAGTTGTTCATTGATCCAATCTGGGAGACAAGAGCCTGCAAAGTAGCGGTCAGACCATTTAGAGTTGCATTAATGTTATTTTTCATGGTCTGCTGTCTCCAATCAATAGATTGTAGTAAGTCATCATTAGCAGATGAAGAAGGATAGGTAAATTGAGAGGTCTGCTGTAGGGCATTCTGTGGTCCTTGGGATTGCCTTAGGTGAGGTGCTCTGTAAGGCTGATTCTGATTCTGCTACCTGTTGTTGTTGTTATTCCACCTCTGATTTTCCTAATTATCTCTGCCTCCTCTGTTGTTGTTGTTCCTCCAATTCTGGTTAGAATTGTCTTGCCATCCATGGTTGTAATTGGCACCTTGATTGTACCCTTGGTTGGGGCGGTCATAGAAGTTATGTGTGGCTGCCACGGTGTTGTCTTCCTGCTGGAGCTGCGGACATTCATCAGTATAGTGGCTATAATTAGTGCAGATTCCACAAACTCTCTGTGGGACTAACTGTTGGTTTTGCTGTGGTGGAGAAGGTTGAGCTTGCTGAACTTGTTGTTGATTCAATTGCATCTGCTTCAGCAAGTTAGTCATTTCACAGATACTCTGAGTTAAAGCAGCAGTCTCTCTGCTAGAGGATACTTCTGCAACGGCTTTTGCACGGCCTTGTTTCTGCCTGTGATTTCTAGTAGATTCAGCTAAGTCACTGATCAATTGCCATGCCTCATCAGTGGTCTTGTACTTTTTCATAGACCCATTGCTAGCACTTTCCAATGTGGTCTTATCTTGGGGCCTCATACCCTGTGTGACATAACCGAGTAACACTATCTTGTCAATCATATGGTGGGGGCAAACTTCCAGAAGGTTATTGAAGCGCTCCCAGTACTCATAAAGAGTTTCAGAGTCATCCTGAACAATCATGGAAATGTCTTTCCTCAGTTTATCAGTAACTTCAGCTGGAAAGAAATTTTCCAAGAATTCTCTTCTCAGTGTATCCCAGTTGGATACAATTACTGCTGGTTGAGTGTAGTACCACTCTCTTGCCTTCCCCTCAAGAGAAAATGGGAAAGATTTCATCAAAATTAAAGTTTCATCTGCACCATCACGCCTGACAGTAGAACAGGCTGCCTGAAAATCCCTCAGGTGCTTGATAGGCTCTTGAGCAGGTAAGCCATGAAACTTGGGCATCAAATTGAGCAGTGCAGTCTTTATTTCAAATTCTGTAGCCACCGCTGGGTGATGCGCTTGAAATGGTTGCATTGTAAAATCAGGGGCTCCAGCCTCCTGGATAGTAACTCTCCTAGTTGCTGCCATGTTATCTGCACGTAGAACAACCAAATCAGTAGAATGGGGGCTGGTTTCTTTCTCAAGTGACGTTTCAGATCCGCCCTCAGAGAGGACTAACCGACGCCGAGTTTGCCTTACTTGGAAAACCAGTCGAACCGGTGGTTAACCGGTAGAATCGGCCAATTTTTTGAAGGGTTTCTAGTTCGAAAATAAACCCTCCAAAATTGTACCGTTTTGTCTTTAGGAAAAAAAAAGAAGAAAATCCTAAATCCCTTTCATCACCCGTAACCCAGTCACAGTCAAACACACTCCTCTCCTCTCCTGTCCTCTCTGAAACTAAACCAAAATTTTGAAATTGAGAGAAGCCACCGTAGCCCACAATCGCGTAGCCACCGCATCAACGGTTTTAACCGCTGCAGCCTCACAGCCCCACAGCACCGCGTCGTTGTCATCGTCAAGCTCGCTCTCTCTGTGTTTGCCAGTGTCACCTCCCCTATCGTTGCCGTCGCTCGCCTTTCTTCTCGCCACCAGTAAGCACTGTCACTTGGATTTTGATAATACTTGGATGTCGATAATACTAAGTTTGCACTTCTCAGCCATCTCCTCGTCGTCTATTTGCTAGTTTAGGGTTTAGTAATTGATTTTGATAATACTTGTTATTTGTTAGTAATTGATTTGCTAGATTCTGATTTTGTTAATAATTAGATTTTGCTAAATTTTTTTGTTGAGGTTATTGATTTATGTCTGTTCATGATTTTGTTAATAATTGGATTCTGCTAAATTTGTATGCATATTGCTATACTTAATTGCTATACTAATTTATTTACTATGATTAATCACTTTCACTGCGACGGAGATTGAAGTTAAGAAAATTTAAGTTAGTTATACATCACACGATGACTTTCTTTAGGAATTTTCTAAATGATAATGTCTTCTATAGCGTCATTAAAGATAAAGACGAAGAACAGAATGTTGATAGAGTACTTATTTCTGTAGGTAATGATTGTGTGGATGAAACGTCCGGTGAGGAGGAATTAGATATGAATATAGTGGCACAATACCAGAGTGATGGTGAGCCAGATTGGACAAATTAAAGTTTGTTATAGTAGAACATTATGGTCACTATGTGCATTTTGGTTGTTTTTAGTTATGAACTTTTATGTTTGAAGTTGTTTGTGAACTTCTAATATTAAATTATAGATAATTTATTATGTGAAATTGTGAAATATTGAATTTTATTAAGTTAGAAATTATTAAATTTATATATTTGAAATTATATATAGGTTTTTTAATAATTTTATTTAATATTTAATTAAATCGGTTGAACCCTAGTAGAACTCCAGTCGAACTAGTGAACCAGTAAACCAGTGACCTCATCCATTTATTTTACCGGTCCTATTCTTGCAACCTTGGTTTTTGTTGAGGATTGGGTATTTTGACTGCTTGTTCAATAATGGTGGCGGAAATTGGCGAATTAAGAATGATTATAAAATATGCGTTGCAAGTATAGTTCTCAACCAACCAGAAATCCGCTTATCAATTTAGAAGGGTGTCACAGAAATTAAAATTAAAATACTGGGAGTATGAATCGCAGGTCGTCTCCCAACGAGTTGCAGAAAAGTTTGCTATTTTATTAATCAGATGTTTTCAAAAAGGTTTGAGTTGAATGGCAGAAAATTAAATTAGAGAATTTATATAAATTTAAATAAAAGCCTTGACTAGGAGTTGATTAGATGGAAGCCCTATTCTTGTTGGAGTACTCTCAAGATTAATTGACAATTGAGGGTTATTATGTTTAGTTGCCCCTTACTAAGTAAGGGAAAGTTAAACAAGTTGGAATGCTGTTTCTATCCACAAGTTCCAATCCGCTCTTGGGAGGATTGGTGTTAGTGACTAGAGAGCAATCCAACAATAAACCCAATTGCAATTTTTCTCTTGAGCATTCCAACTCAAGGGTTCCTTTCAATCAACTCCCCATCAAGTTAGGGAACTACTCGCTCATTGTAAATGTAAAATTCATAACATAAGAAAGGGAATTAAAGAAAGACATGATAAATAATGATCAAAAGATTAATCAAAAATAAAAGTAACTCTTGTATTAATAAATGCTAAAATAATCCAATAGTAAAATTAAGTAAATTAAGGAACATGGAAGAGTAAAAGACAAGTAAAGAGAACGAACTAGAATGTTGAAGTCTTGATGAGGCAATAACTCTTCTCAATATCCCAATGCAAAAACAATGAAAATAACAAATCCTAAAAACTATGAATGTGTAGAGAGAAAACCTAGAGGAGAGGAAAACTAGATCTAAAAACTAAAAACTATGCGGAATGAATGTTGTTCTTGATTTCTGCATGTTCTCTGGCTCTAGTTTGCTTTTCTGGGCCGAAAACTGGGTCAAAATAAGGCCCGAAATCGCCCCCAGCGATTCTGCAGATTATGCAGATCGCGCATGTCACGCGGACGCGTCATTCAGGCGGACGCATCATTCGGCGTTTCGCTTTGCCACGCGGGCGCGTCATCCACGCCTCCGCGTCACTTGTGCAGTTTCCAATTCGCGCGGCCGCGTCATCCATGCGGCCGCGTCATTGCGATTTCCTCTCTTCCGCGCGGTCACGTCATCCATGCGGCCGCGTCGCTTCTCGCTGGTCATCTCCTCAATTTCTTGTGTTCCTTCCATTTTTTGCAAGCTTCCTTTCCAATCTCTAACTCATTCATGCCCTATAAAGCCTAAAACACTTAACACACAGATCACGGCATCGAATGGAATAAAGGAGAAATAAAATACATAATTAAAAGTCTCTAGGAAGCAAGTTTTCAATCATGTAATAAATTTAGGAAGAAAATATAAATGCATGCTTATTTAATGAATAAGTGGGTAAAGATCATGATAAAACCACACAATTAAATGCAATATAAACCATAAAATAGTGGTTTATCATTCAAATCTGAACTAATTTCGGTTCATATCTTAGTTCATTTTGCTTCTAAAAATTCATACAAAAAGTTTTGATTTAAAATCAGGATGAACCTTAATTCAAAATGAAACAAACCAAAATTTTTAAATGATTGCAACATACCATCCATATTCAAAAACAAGTTAATTTGGGTTCAGTTCTTTGTTTATTTCGGTTCATATGAATAAATTTCTTTCAATTGTAGGAACATGTTGATGCTTTCAGGTATGAATATGATCCAACCATTCTCTTGGACAAGATAAATAAATTGAGAGACAAAGTCATCGAGGGATTTGAAGGCATAAGAATCTCAAAGCCATCTACTGCCAATGCAGCCTTTAAATATAAACATTAACATTTACAATTCCTTACAAATTAGTGTTAATTACAATTCCTTACACGAGTCAAAGATTGAACCTATAACCTATTTACTTTCTATATCCCCAGATGAGAATCTCCAAAAAGGAGTTAAGAGGATCACATTGAATAGATTGAATGTATTTATCAAACCTCAACAGTGGCAAAAACACAAATAAACCAAAATTTCGTCACAAATGAACCAAAAGGTATTCTAATAAACACAAACTATTTACCACAACACAATTGCAGAAGTTGATTTAAAAAACAAAAAAGTGACTATTCAATAAAACATAACACAAATCAGAAAATTAACCCTCATTTTCATCAAAGGGGAGAGTAAAATATAAATGAACCAAAATTTGTTTTACTAAATACCGAAACTTCTATCATAGTGTGTCATGTGCTCTCCAGGATAATTCATATCTTATGCATCATAAAGGCTAAAGCTTAGCTGAATCATTAATCCACCATCTAAAAAGTTCAACTGCAAAAGAAGTAAATCATATATTAGCAAATGTACTAACATGCACAAACACATTTTTGCCTAATCAAAAGCAAATCAATGTTACCTCACTTAGAGCTGCTTTTTATTTTTCTTTAATGCATTTGCGATCCTTTTTTTCGTATTCGATCCTAGTCTATTCTTGGGACGTCTTCTTGTCATAACACATGGGAGATTCTGAAGATTGTTAACTGGTGCACGAAACTGGCTCCGCAGAATTCGCACAGATAGAGCGGCAAGTATACCGGGTTGTCCAAGTAATACCTCAGGTGAGTGAGGATCGATCCCACAGAGATTTTTGGTTTGAACAAGCAGGGGATACCTTGCAGATCTTTGTTAGGCAGATAGAAAATATAGTTTGTCACGAAAAAAGCATAAAACAGATAAATAACTAAATGTTACTGGATAGAAAAGAAATCAATGGCGATAGAACGGTTGAGGCTTCGGACATGCTTTGTCTTTCCGGATAAACTTTTCTTGCTGTTTTCTTCAATAACTTTCTGATTCCTTTAATGGCAGCCGTAAGTGATTAACTCATGTCCTCTCATCGAGTTAACCTCCTCCACTGCAGCAATCCAACACGTTGAGATGACTCATGTCCTCTCATCAAGCCACCTCTAGGTTTCTCACTGTAGCAGAAGATGAAGCTCTAAGCAATCCACTTCCCTTCGCGATCTTACTCAAGGTGCCACAGATAAGGCATATCTTCTGGATCAGAAAGTGCTGCTTCTCTGACTCTAGCCTTAGCGCCACAGAGACCTCACGCACTCATAGTCAACGGGATTTCATGTCACATATCCAAAGTTGCTCATATGCTACATTGGAATCCGCAATGCAATCTCTGGCTTTAGTTCAATGCTATCCGGGTCAGGAATCGCACGGAACCCATGTAGAACAAGGGTGATTGTCACGGGTCACCCTCAATTCATAAGATGAAGAATGAGGTTCCATAAGAGAATAGAATTAGACATATTGAATTAGAACAGTAATATTATTGATCCATGAAACTCAGCAAAGCTCCTAACCTTAACCTTAGGATGTTAGTGACTCATACTGTACATAATGTTCGAATGGGCAAAGATCTAAAAGTCCCTTAACAATGGTGATCTTTGTTATTTTTATACTAGTCTGCTAACTAAGAATTACTGATAATCCACTTCTGAGTCCCACTTGGTGAGTGTTTGGGCTGAACTTGAGTGTCTCCCATGAGCTAGTACCCCTTAGGGGCATTGAACGCTGGCTAGGGACTCCATTCTGGGCGTTGGACGCCAGCTGCTCCCCTGTGGGTGCTAGACGCCAAGAATGGGGCTGGTGGCTGGCGTTGAACGCCAATTTTAGGCCTTCATTTCCAAACCAAAGTATGGACTATTATATATTTATGGAAAGCCCTGGATGTTAGCTTTCAATAGCCATTTTGAACGCGCCATTTTGACCTTTGTAGCTCCAAAAAAGCTCCTTGAAGTGCACAAAGGTCAGATCCTAACAGCATCTGCAGTCTTTTCTCTGTCTCTGAATAAGACTTTTGCTCAAGCTCCTCAATTTCAGCCAGAAAATACCTAAAATCACCATAAAACACACAAACTCAAAGTAAAATCCAAAAATGTAAATTTTTCACTGAAACCTATGAAAACATAATAAAACTTAGACAAAACATAATGAAAACTATATGAAAATAATGTCAAAAAACGTATAAAATATCCGGTCATCAGAACACCAAACTTAAACTGTTGCTTGTCCCCAAGAAACCATAAACAAAGAAGGATAAAAAGAAGAGAAGGATGCAATAAATTTCAGAGTTCTCAATGAAGCTCAGTTTCAATTAGATGAGCGGGACTAGTAGCTTTTTGCTTCTAAATAGTTTTGGCTTCTCACTTTCCATTAAAGCTCAGAATAGTTGGCATCTTCAAGAACTTAGAATCCAGATGATACTATTGATTCTCTTAGTTAAGTTCTTTTTCTTGAACACAACTTCTTTAGAGTCTTGGCCGTGACCCTAAGCACTTTGTTTTCCAGTATTACCACCGGATACATAAATGTCATAGACACTTAACTGGGTGAACCCTTTCAGATTGTGATTCAGCTTTGCTAGAATCCCCAGCCAGTGGTGTCTAGAGTTCTTAAGCACACTCTTTGCTTTGGACCACGACTTTAACTGCTCAGTCTCAAGCTTTTCGCCTGACACCTTCACACCACAAGCATATAGTTAGGGAAGCAGCTCATTTAAACTGCCTAGGCTAAGATATTTCTTTTAGGCCCTCTTAACCATTGATACTCAAAGCCTTGGATCCTTGCTCTTACCTTTTGGTTTAAAGAGCTATTGGCTTTTTGCTCTTGCCTTTTAGTTTAAAGAGCTATTGGCATTTTCTGCTTTTTATTTCTTTTTCTACTTTTTTTTTTTTTGCAAAATTTTTTTTTTTGCTTTTTGCTGCTTTTTCTTACTTCAAGAATCAATTTTTGAATTTTTTAGATTATCAATAATACTTCATTTTTATTCTCATTCTTTCAAGAGCTAACATTCTTAACTCCAACATCAACTATGCACTGTTTATTCATACATTCAGAAAACAAAAGCAATGCCACCACATCAAAATAATTGAACAATTCTTAATGTATAACTCAAAATTCATGCATCTTACTTTTCTTTAAATAAAATTTTCTTTTGAGCAAGGTGATAGATGCATGGAATATTTCATAGCTTTAAGACATAAAGATGACCATGCACTAGAAACAGACAATAAAACAAAATATATGAAAAACAGAAACAATTAACCTAGGCAACAGGGGAGTAAAGGGAACGAATCCACCTTAGTGATGGCGGCTACTACTCCTTCTGGAGGATCCAATGGAGTGCTTGATTTCCTCTATGTCACGCCCATGCCTCTGTTGTTCTTCCCTCATAACTCTTTGTTCTTCCCTCATGACTCTTTGATCTTCTCTTATGTCATGGAGGATGGTGGAATGCTCTTGATGTCCCATCCTTAGTTGATCCATGTTGGAGCTCAATTCTCCTAGAGAAGTGTGCAATTGGTCCCAATAGTCTTGGGGAGAAAAATGCATCCCTTGAGGCATCTCAGGGATTTCTTGTTGAGGCAGCCCTACATGCTCTTGCTGTGGTCCAATTGCTGGCTCTCTAATTTGCTTCATCCTCTTCTTGGTGATGGGCTTGTGCTCCTCAATAGAAATGTCTCCTTCTATGACAATTCCAGCTGAATTGCATAGATGACAGATAAGGTGGGGGAATGCCAACCTTGCTAAGGGGGAAGGCTTTTCAGCTTTCTTGTATAATTCTTAAGGTATTACCTCATGTACCTCCACCTTACTTCCAATCATGATGCAATGAATCATGATGTCTCTGTCAATGGTCACTTCTGACCGATTGCTAGTAGGAATGATAGATCATTGGATAAATTCCAACCATCCTCTAGCTACGGGCTTGAGGTCAAGCCTTCTCAGTTAGATAGGCTTGCCTTGAGAATCCCTCTTCCACTAAGCTCCTTCCACACAAATTTCTGAAAGGACCTGGTCCAGCCTCTGGTCAAAGTTGACTCTCCTAGTGTAAGGATGTGGGTCTCCTTGCATCAGTGACAAATGGAGTGCCAACCTTACACTCTCCGGGCTGAAATCCAAGAGACGCCCTCGGACCATGGTATGCCAATTTTTGGGACTTGGGTTCATACTTGTATCATGGTTTTTCGTGACCCATGCATTGGCATAGAACTCTTATACCATCAAGATCCCAACCTCTAGGATAGTATTGGTTAGGGCTTCCCAACCTCTCCTCCAAATTTCTCTTCGGATCTCTGGGAACTTATTCTTTTTGAGCCTAAAGGGGACTTCAGGAATCACCCTCTTCTTTGCCACTACTTCATAGAAGTGGTCTTGATGAGCTTTGGTGATGAATCTCTCTATCTCCCAAGATTTGGAGGTGGAAGCAACAGCTTTCCCTTTCCTCTTTCTAAAGGATTCTCCGACTTTGGGTGCCATAAGTGTGAATGGAAAGAAAAATGCAAGGCTTTTCCAACAACAAACTTAAAAGCTTTGCTAGTCCTCGAGCAAAATATGAAAAAAAAAGGGCAGAAAAGAGTAGAAGAAGAAGAGAATTGAGGAGATGGAGAAGGATAGTGGATTCGGTCAAGTGTGGCTCTAGTGTATGAATAGTGTGTGTATGAAGGGTAGGAAGAAGGGGTATTTATAGGAGTGGGATAGGTTGGGTTTAAATGAATGGGTGGGAATTGGATGGAAAATTTTGAATTTGAAGTGGGTGGGGGTTGGTGGAAGTTATGATGGTTTTGTGAAGTGATATGGATGTGATTGGGTTAGGGTTTATAGAGAAGAATATGTGGGGAAGAGAGAGAAGAAGGTGGGGTAGGTGGAGATTCTGTGGGACCCACTGATCCTGAGGGGCTAGGAAATTCAAGTTCCCTGCCCCCTTGTGGGCGTTGAACGTCTAGCTCTTGCTTCTGGTTGGCATTCAACGCTAGCTATATGCCTCTCATTGGGCATTGAACGCCCTTGAGGGACCTCCTTCCTGGCGTTCAACGCCAGGTCTGTGCCTATGTTGGGGCGTTGAATGCCCAGGTTCTAACCCCTGACTGGCGTTCAACGCCAGCAATGTGCTCCCTGGCTGGTGTTCAGCGCTAGCAATGTGTTCCCTAGCTAGCGTTCAGCACCAGCAATGTGCTCCCTGGCTAGCGTTCAACGCCAGCAAGGTTTCTGCTCCAGGGTGTTCTGTTTCCAGCTCTAATTATTTCTGTTTCTGTTCTAACCACTGCACATGATCATAAACTTAAACAAATATGAAAATTAAACTGAAATAAATTAGATAAACTTAATGAAAAATAAGAAAACATTAATTATTAATGGGTTGCCTCCCAACAAGCGCTTCTTTAACGTCACTAGCTTGACGGTTAGCTCCTTATGGAGATGGATAAGGGCTCAGAATTTTGCACCTTACAGTGAACTTCTTGCCCGTACTATCATGGATAAGTTTCACATGTTCCAGAGACAGGATCTTGTTCACAATGTGTGGAATGACTGGATTGTCTGTGAAGACAACTCTCATGCCAGGTGAGAGGCCTTTAATGGGGATTTTCTTATCCCTCTAGCCTTTAGGTACGTTCTTCTTAGTACCTTTGTACTCAGTGCTTGATAATGGTTGCCCAACACCAAACTTAGAATTGGTGTCTAGGGACTCTATATAACTTTGCACTGAGAGAGAGGGTTGGAACACTAACTGTTGCACAACTGTTTCTTTGTTGTTAGCGGAAGAGTTAGGGTTAGGCATCTTGAACAAGATGTGGTCCTCCCATAACTGTAGAATCAGCTCTCCCATTGCTACATCAATAATGACATTGGCAGTGGCTAGGAAGGGTCTTCTAAGGATGATGGATTCATCATCTTCCTCCCCACTATCCAAGATTATGAAATCTGCAGGGATGTAAAGGTTCTCAACCTTTACTAAGACATCTTCTACACGACCATAAGCCTTTTTCATTGACCTGTCTGCCATCTCTAGTGAGATTCTTGCAGCTTGTACCTTAAAGATTCCCAACTTCTCCATTACAGAGAGTGGCATAAGGTTTATGCTTGACCCTAGGTCACACAGAGCCTTATCAAAGGTAACGCTGCCTATGGTACAGAGAATCAGGAAGCGTCCGAAATCCGGCAGCTTCTGAGATAGTTTTTGCTAAACCAAGGCATTGAGTTCCTTGGTGAGCACTGGAGGTTCTTCTTCCAATGGCTCTGTGCCAAACAACTTGGCATTCAGCTTCATTAGAATTCCTAGGTACCGAGCAACTTGCTCTTCCGTAGTTTCCTCTTCCTTATTAGAGGAAGAGTACTCTTCAGATTCTATAATCTTCAACCAAGCATTTAAGGGAACTTTAATGGGCTCCTCATGAACCTTGGGTTCCATCAGTTCTTTAATAGGGAAGTTCTCAGTGGGCTGAGGGTTGCCAACTATCCCTATTGTGGCATTCAATGCTAGGACTTGTGTTTCTTTGGGCGTTGAACGCCCATCATGGATATCTTCACTGGCATTCAACGCTAGCTTTTGTGCTGCCTTGGGAATTGAATGCCCATTAAGGTGCTCCTTACTGGCGTTCAACGCTAGTGATGGTGGCTGTTTCGGTGTTGAACGCAACCTTACTGGCATTCAACGCCAATGATGGTGGCTTTTTGGGCGTTGAATGCCCAGTAACGTCTTCCTTACTGCCGTTCAACGCCAGTGATGGTGCCTCCTTGGGCGTTAAACGTCCAGTAAAGCCTTCCTTACTGGCGTTTAACAGTAGCTCATCCCCTTCAGGTTCGGCCTCTATCTCTACAGTAATGGCCTTGCACTTTTCTCTTGGATTCACTTCAGTGTTACTGGGAACATTGTTAGGAGGGGTCTCAAGGATTCTCTTGCTCAGCTGACCAACTTATACCTCCAGATTTCTGATGGAGGACCTAGTTTCTGTTATGAAACTGTGAGTGGTCTTAGAGAGCTCAGAGACAATGGTTGCTAAGTCAGAAAGGCTCTGCTTAGAAGTCTCCATCTGCTGCTGAAAAGATGGGAATGGTGGTCTATTGTTGAACCTATTCTGGGTTCATCCACCTTGATTATTGTTGAAGCCTTGCTGAGGCTTCTGTTGATCCTTCCATGAAAGGTTAGGATGATTTCTCCATGATGAGTTGTAGGTATTTTCATAGGGTTCTCCCATGTAATTCACCTCTTCCATCATGGGTTGATCTAGATCATAGGCATCTATTTTATAGGAGGTGTCTTGAGTGCTGCTAGCTACAGCTTGCACTCCAGTCAAGTGCTGAGAGATCATATTGAACTGTTGGGTCAATATCTTGTTCTGAGCCAGTATGGCATTCAGAGTGTCAACTTCTAGGACTCCTTTCTTCTGAGCTAACCCATGGTTCATAGGGTTTCTCTCAGAAGTATACATGAATTAGTTGTTTGCAACCATTTCAATGAGTTCCTGTGCCTCTTCAGGCGTTTTCTTCTAGTGGAGTGATCCACCAGCAGAATGATCCAAGGACATATTGGATATCTCAGATAGACCATCATAGAAAATTCTTAGGATAGACCATTCTGAGAGCATGTTAGGAGGACATCTTCTGATCAGTTGCTAGTATCTTTTCCAAGCTTTATAGAGGGATTCACCCTCTTTTTGTCTGAAGGTTTGTACTTCCACCCTAAGCTTGCTCAGTTTTTGAGGTGAAAAAAACTTGGCCAAGAAAGCATTGACAAGCTTTTCCCAAGAGTCTAGGCTTTCTTTGGGTTGAGAATCCAACCACATCCTAGCTTTGTCTCTAACAGGAAAAGGGAAAAGCATAAGTCTGTAGACCTCAGGATCTACTCCATTGGTCTTAATAGTATCACAGATTTGCAAGAATTCAGATAGAAACTGATATGGATCTTCCAGTAGAAGTCCATGGAACTTGCAATTCTGTTGGATTAGAGAGACTAACTGAGGCTTAAACTCAAAGTTATTAGCTCTAATGGCAGGTATGGAGATACTTCTGCCAGAGGTCAGAAGTTGGTGCAATGAAGTCACCAAGAACCTTCTTTGCATCTCCTCCATCGTTCTATTCGGCTGCCATGTCTGTATTCTCTGTTTTTTGTTCGAAAAGTTTTGTGAGATTTCCTCCGGAGTATTGTGCTTTAACTTGTTGTAAACGCCACCATAGGATCCTCTCAGGTTCAGGATTAGGATCAAAGAGAGTTTTTTTATCTCTGTTCCTGCTCATAAATAAGAAAAAGAAAATAAGAAAGAAGAAGAATGGGAGCTCTATGTCAAAGAATAGAGGACTCCCTGTGAGATGTGAAGAAGAAAGAAGAATGAATATGGAGAGAAGAGAAGAAGAATTCGAATAAAGGGGGTAAAGAACTTGAAAATTAGAATAAAAAAAGAGAAACTAGAATTAAAATATTTTTGTTTTTATTTTATTTATTAATGAAATTCAAAAATAAAAGCTAATTAACTAAAAAAATTTGAAAATTGAATGATGAATTTCGAAAAAAAAAAGAGAGAAAAAGAGAAGAGAAGTTTTCGAAAATAGGAGAGAGAAGAATTAGTTAGGAAGTTTTAAAGAAGATAGAAAGAGAAAACAAATAATTAATTAAGAAAGATTTGAAAATAAGATAAGATAGAAGATTAGAAAAAGATTTAATTTTGAAATTTAAAATTAGAAAAGGTAAGATAAGAATTTGAAAAGATTTGAAAAAGATTTGATTTTGAATTTTGAAATTGAAACAAGATAAGATAAAGATTTGAAAATAAATTTGAAAAGATAAGATATGATGAAGATTTGAAAAAGATTTAGTTTTTGAAATTTGAAATTTTAAATTTTAAATTTGAATTTGAGTTTTAAAATTTGAATTTTGAAATAAGATAAGATAAGATTTTTGAATTTTAAAGAAAGATAAAAAGATAAGATAGTGATTTGAAAAAGATATGATTTTTGAAAATATTTGAAGTTAAGATAAGATAAGATAATAATTTTGAAATTAAAATTTTGAAATCTTTTTGGAATTTTTGAAAATTATTTTGAATAAAGATAGAAAAGATATTTTTTTATTTTTTGAATTAATGAAGAAAGAGAAAAACAACCAAAAGATACCAAATTTAAAATTTTTAGATCAAAAGAGTACTAATTTTTGAAAATTAAGAAAACAAACATCAAAAGATAACAAACTTAAAACTTTAAAGATCAAGACAAGAAAAGAAACAAGAACAACTTGAATACCAAGAAAGAACACTAAGAACAATTTGAAAATTCAAAGGAAACAAAGAACATACAAAGGACACCAAACTTAAGAATTGACACTAGACTCAAACAAAAGACACTATTTTTGAAAATATTTTTGAAAAGAAAGCAAGAAAATTCGAAACTTTAACAAGAACAAAAACAAAAGATTCAAACAAAAGATAAAGATTAATAAAGAAAACAAAAGGTTTTGAAAAATTTTTGAAAAGAAAACAAAAGACTCAAAACAAAAGTAAAAAGTACCTAATCTAAGCAACAAGATAATCCGATTGTTTGTCAAATCCGAACAATCCCTGGCAATGGTGCGAAAAACTCGGTGCACGAAACTGGCTCCGCAGAATTCGGACAGATAGACCGGCAAGTATACCGGGTCGTCCAAGTAATACATCAGGTGAGTGAGGGTCGATCCCAAGGAGATTGTTGGTTTGAGCAAGCAGTGGATACCTTGCAGATCTTAGTTAGGCGGATAGAAAATCTAGCTTTTCACAAAAAACGCATAAAACAGATAAATAACTAAACGTTACTAGATAGATAAGAAATCAATGGTGATAGAACAGTTGAGGCTTCGGAGATGCTTTGTCTTTCTGGATTAACTTTTCTTACTATATTCTTCAATAACTTTCTGATTCCTTCAATGGCAGTCGTAAGTGATTAACTCATGTCCTTTCATCGAGTTAACCTCCTCCACTACAGCAATCAACCACGTTGAGATGACTCATGTCCTCTCATCAAGCCACCTCTAGGTTTCTCACTGTAGCAAAAAATGAAGTTCTAAGCAATCCACTTCCCTTCGCGATCCTACTCAAGGTGCCACAGATAAGGCAGATCTTCAGAAAGTGCTGCTTCTCTGACTCTAGCCTTAGCACCACAGAGACCCCACGTACTCAGTCAATGGGATTTCATGTCACATATCGAAAGTTTCTCAGATGCTCTATTGGAATCCGCAATGCAATCTCTAGCTTTAGTTCAACGCTATCCGGGTCAAGAATCACACGGAACCCATGTAGAACAAAGGTGATTGTCACGGGTCACCCTCAATTCATAAGATGAAGAACGAGGTTCCATAAGAAAATAGAATCAGACATATTGAATTAGAACAGTAATATTATTGATCCATGAAACATAGCAGAGCTCCTAACCATAACCTTAGGAGGTTAGTGACTAATACTGTACATAATGTTTGAATGGGAAAAGATCTAAAAGTCCCTTAACAATGGTGATCTTTGTTATATTTATATTAGTCTGCTAACTAAGAATTACAGAAAATAAGATAAACTAGTCTTGTAGTGCAAAAATCCACTTCTAGGGCCCACTTGGTGAGTGTTTGGGCTGAACTTGAGTGTCTCCCACGAGCTAGTACCCCTTAGGGGCATAGAACGTTGGCTAGGGACTCCATCCTGGGCGTTGGACGCCAGCTGCTCCCCTATGGGCGCTGGACGCCAGGAATGGGGGTGGTGGCTAGCGTTGAACGCCAGTTTTGGGCCTTCATTTCCAAAGCAAAGTATGGAGTATTATATATTTCTGGAAAGTCCTAGATGTTAGCTTTCCATAGCCATTGTGAACGTGCCATTTGGACCTCTTTAGCTCCAGAAAAGCTCCTTCAAGTGCACAGAGGTCAAATCTTAACAGAATCTGTAATCCTTTCTCTGTCTCTGAATCAGACTTTTGCTCAAGCTCCTCAATTTCAGCCAGAAAATACCTGAAATCACCATAAAAGACACAAACTCAAAGTAGAATAAAAAAATGTGAATTTTGCACTAAAACCTATGAAAACATAATAAAACTTAGACAAAACATAATGAAAACTATATGAAAATGATGCCAAAAAGCGTATAAAATATCCGCTCATCATTAACATAATTCAACGTAGCATCTTCATGAGATAACGAATATTTACCTTTACTTTTCGCTTAGTATTCTTGCATCTCAGCCATTTATTATCAAAAGCGTGGTGCAAAATTCCAGTGAACTCCTTAGATTTTGATGCAAATTCACAAATATTGTGCAGGCGAAACACCAAATCATCAAATCTCTTGCTTCTTGGCTCCAATAAAGGCTCATCTTGGCTGCTCTTGATATTTGTGTGCCTCCTCTTTACATTCTTACTCCAGCGTTACAATATATATTTCGGTGCCACTTTATCTACTCGCTCAAAGCTTAAGGCACTCAAAGAATGACGGCACAATATATCCCTTGACTCAAACAATAAGCACTAGCATTTTACTTTGTATGATATTGCATCATATGTAACAACAAACTTGTTGAACCTTGAGTTAGAAACCTGTTCTACAATTTCATATGTTGTAAACCTAGAGTAGACTGCGTTGATCTTGTGATGCCATTCACCTTTATTCATGAATATACACATGTTGAAATTGAGCATTTATTGATGATTTTATTGCACACGATATGACAGTATAAAAATCTGCAATATCAAATTCTCTCTCTTTTTGCTCTCTGCTTCCTAGGCAATTATCATATTGCTTCACAAATTGAGTTAAGGAGCTATTGCATGTAATAAACTTGTTAAAAAAAATGCATGCTCTCACTTCTTTGTGTGCTTCTCATCCTAGTCCAAACGTGGTGATAAACTAAAATCCATAAATGACGATCTTCAAATAACTCTGCAAATGAACCGAAATCAGACACAAAATGAACTGAAAGTTATACCCATTTTCACCAAAAAAATAACATCAATTAATTCGAATGAAAACACCATTACCTGAAAGCCACTTATTGCCTCCAACATCATACTTCATGTGAAAATCATTCCAATTTCTGTCAAATGCATTTTTTATAAATGAGTTATAAACAACATGACTGATCTCTTGTTCAATTTCTCTGTGTCTCTTGTAGCCATTTAATTTATGTGGAATCTTCATAATATGCCAAATACACCACCTGTGAATTGTTGTTGGCCTACAGGTCTCAATAGTCCTTTTGCATCGATGCACATTAATCGATAAGAATCTCTTTTGGTCATTTCCTCCAATGCAATGAAGCCAATATTCAAATCACCATTTGAATGACTGAATATTCTTATTTTTCATCAAAGCACATCCAAGAAGTGTCGACTGACTATGGTGATTCACACCCACAAAATAACCAAAAACCAAATTGTACTTGCAATGGACATCAAAAAGGGAAATCCGTTATGAACCGAAACTAATTATGCGCATGAACCGAATACTATATCACAATGAACCGAAATTAGAATGGCAAAAATTACCTGTTTGTGTTGTAAGTTGTATCAAATGAAATATCTCAAAAATACTCATCCACAACTTTGCTTCTTACATCAACCTAAAATGCATTTTCGATAGAGTGATAAACTTCAAAATTAAGCTAAAAAAGTTTTGATTCTTCTCTTTTATTTTTAATAAGTATTTCCTAAATTCATTAGCATCATCTTGTTTAGAAACATTATGTACTTTCCTTGTAATATAATTTCTCACATCATTTTCAATAAAACTTAGTCCATGATGACCACCCATTACTGCTACAAATGACTGATATGTTTTACTCGGTCTAATTCTGGCTTCCTCATTATTTTCAATGGTACGATGCACAAACATACTTAGCTCGCTGTGTTGTTTAAGCATCTCTATTCGATCTGGACAGCAAGGATGTGAATGATTCAGAACAACTTTAGAAATGATCCAAAGACCAACGTCCTTCAATATATGTACGTAAATCCTGGCTGGACAGTTTATTCCTGCTAAGGGATTTGTCTTCAGAGTTGGAGATATCTTGAATTTCCATTTCCCCTCTCTACTACATGTAATATTGATTCTTAATTTCATCTCTTTTCCGAGTAGTGTTCCTTATTTTCATAGAGAAACAAGCAAGTTTGGAATAATCTTTGTAAAGCTTTCAGCTTCTTCAAGTGTCTTGAAAGTCATCCCAATCTTTGGGACAAATTGTTCATCGACAACACACCTGGATTGCAAAATGAACCGAAATATTATTATAAAAATACCATTGTGTAATAACAAATAAAGCAAAAATTGTGCATTCTATAAATTCAGAAATTCTTGCATTCTATCTAAATTCAAATTCATAAACAACACTGATTTTAGCAAAGAAGGATAAAATTATTCATAATCACTTTATTCAATTGCATTCTATTCCATTCAATTCAAAATTGTTGAAGAATGAACCGAAATATTATCATAACAACACCATTGTATAATAACAAATGAATCGAAAATTGTGTTCATAAACAACACTGATTTTAGCAAAGAAGAATGAAATTATTCATTATCAGTTTATTCAATTGCATTAGATATCATTCCATTCCATTTAATTCAAAATTGTTGAAGAATGAAATTAGATAAAATTAAGAACGATCCAAGCCTCGTCCACTTGATTCGATTCTGAAGAATAATCCAAATCACTCTCATTAAGAACTTGAATCATTCATTGTTTTGGAACACCAGTCGATTTAAAAAAAACAAATGCAGATCGAAGCCAGAAGAAAAAGAATAAAATTAGAGGAAAACACAACGAAATGGAAGAAGAAAACAAAAATCTAAAGAGAAAGAGACAATAATCAGACAAAATCACAGAGAAGTCAAAGAAGAAGAAAATGTTTACGTTGATGAGGAACGAAAAAAGAAAGATTTACATTAAATCTGTTATAAGTGGCATGGCAGATGACTCTAAATCACTTGGTTAAATTTGATTAGTAAAATCACATGAATACAGAGCATTATTGATTTTTTATTATATTAGAACCCAGTTAAATACAAAACACATACATATTAAATGATTATTGAATAAATATCGTATCTAAAATATATCCAACGACAATTTAACAAAATCTCTGTCAATCATAGTACATTATTGTTTTCTATCAAGGTCAAAGGTCAAAGTTGTAGGACCAAGCACACTTGTGAAGTGTTAATGAATTACATCATGAAGGAAGTGTCTCAACATTTGACAAGATATTACACTAATTATATGTAGTTTGTGTGAACCACTATTGCTGTTATTTAGATTTATATACATTGAAGGAGTATATCTCCAAGAAGCACTTAATATACCACATTCTTCCTCTACACTACAAGAACCTCATCATTCACGAAACTTTCTGATGGTACACTACTCAGTCTTCAGCATGGTCTAAAATATGTTGGCAATAAAATAGCATGCAACAAAATCAACTTTTGTTCCAATCTTGATACACTGGCAAGCTTCCAAGTTTGAATTAATTACCAGATACCTGAAACAGCCAACAGAGTTAAAAACTACAGGGAAATGAGAATCTCACAAGAATCGATAAATATTCAACCTGAACTAGTGTGATAATGCGAGTTATGTCTTTTGTTTGTTTGTTTTTTTACTTTAGTGTGTTTCTTTTTTCCCTCAACACTTACAGATATCATTGGTGTAGCTCCAAGTATTCAAACACATCAACAGAATTAGTTTCATTTTAGTTAGTTTCATTTTAATAATTTTAATATAGTTCCCTTTCTAAGTAAATAACCTATGCAGCATGTTATCCAATCAAAACCAAATAAACAAAAATAATTACAATAAGCAAGAATGCTATTCAAACAATTAAGTTCAAGGAAATGATTTTACTAATCTATTTAATGCATAAACATATTCCAATTCTCGGCCTCATCAATCACGTTAATTTTGAGAAACCACTTGAAGTTTTTCCAGTCCCTTGTTGCACTTTTTGGCATGGAAAAGCAAAAGCAATCAATACACTTTGTTTTGGAACAAATAGAAAACACAAACCAATTCCTTGCACAACATGGGCAAAGTTTAATTTTTGTATCCTACTTAGAATGAATACATCACAGCCTAATTTTAATGAGGAAAGCGTGTCCACCTTTATCTATCTACAATTATGAATTTGTTAGCATATGACATACCGTGTAGCTAAAACAGGATAAAAAGTTTCTTGAAGAACATAACTTGCATTCGGTAAAGCTATTGACAATTTGACATAACAATCATAACTAGCTAGAATGCATTGATTATACAAAATACATACCAATAAAGTTGAGGAAGGTATAAGTGATCATCTATTTGAATGATTTTGATTCCGAGCCTTGACCTGTAACACCACAATGAATTGATTGAAAGACAAGATTCAACTAAGGTCCATTACTCCTCTAGTTGCCAAAACAGATTGAGATAGATGCATGAATAAAATCCCATCCCACATGATAACACATCTAGCATAGTCCTTCCCCGGATTCTGTGCTAACGCAAGATGCTTGTACACCGGGCTGCTCTTTTTTTATTGCTCTTTATCTTCTCACTCAACTAATACACTTAAAATAACCGTCTAAAAAAGTTAGTCAGCAGACCTAAACAGGAAATACAATTTTCATCTGATATAGTGTCTCCCAACACATCTCTTGAATCTCCCATATCTACAAATCACCTAGAGCAATTTCCACCTTCTTGTGCGAACCGAATAGAAGCAGAATAAATTAAGTGAACTAAAGCTTCATCAAATTCTTCAAGATCACTAGAATCTCGTAATTGACGATATGAAGGAGCCATGAAATTCGCTGCAATGTCAACCAACTTCCACAAAGAGAGATTGTATGCCATTTTGATTATCCTAGCAGACAAGTGCCTGGCAGAATCAAGGCAAGACACAATCACATTCCAACTAGCTTCCTGAATACTTTCCAACATCCAAAACTCAGCAAGCCAATTAAGTTCCACATATGGTTGCAGATTGAATAGCTTTCCTTCATCATCCATATTATCCCACAAACATCCAGCGGGAGGATTTGGCAGATTATTGGAATAAAACCACTGTACTAGTTTGATCAATGCTTCCCAGCTAATAGCAACCTTGATGACTTGTGAATGACTGCAAAAATAATTAGAGATTGAAGACAAACCGCAAGGGAAACACAGAATAAATGAAAATGATAAAGGCAACAAAAATTATAGCAACCTGAGAAGGCTCATACAGATTCTTATTAGAAACCGAAAAAAATCCTTGCATAATCGGCCATGAAGCCCTAAACATGAAAACTTGAGAGTTCAAATGCACTTAGAATATATGTACATAATGCAAAAAGTGACAACACTGGACATGATTCCCAAATAAGTCACTTCCAACCAATTCTGGTATAAAATTATTTATAACTTTACAATCAAGAACATGCATCTTCCTGTATCAAACACTATTATATTAGAAAATATTTGTGTGGAGAATAGTTGCACAGAGGCAGGGCCTTAACCAGTATATAAACACCGAACAGTTTACATCAAGTCATCAACCTTTGCCCACTTAGAATGACATGAAAGCATACAATCACATCTTCCCTTATGATAGAAACCCAAGGGGTACTAAGGGATTTTATTAAAGTCTTCAAAGAGGAGACAATATGCTGCGAAGATAGAGAAGGATCTGCAGCAGCATCAAATGCGGACCACAGCTTCCTCACTCAGTATGTAACCGCTGCACTGTGATATTTGGGAAGCAGGGAATATCGGGGGAAAAATTCACTGTTCTTTTCCAGGAAAAAATTGAGTTAGACCTGAGCATACACTATGCTCTCGTTCTTTCTTTCACCATTAACTTCTGTTTTTGACTTTTTCCCTCGATTGGTCATCTTTTTTAAACACGCATTCATATACATTTTTTGGTTGTTAGCTTAATGATTATTTCCATTTACCAATTCTATTATATGATCATGTATTTCAATGTTCATGAGTTCCAGCCTCAATAAGGCAAAGGAGCAAACCACAGAACTTAATTTAAATACCGGGATGTAATTTTTACAATTTGCATATTAGAAAAGCTTTAAAGTAAAAGAAATATAAACTCTCAAATTCCAGATTATATAGGAGAGCAATTTGATAATCACCTCTCTTGCATTCCTGATCGGAATAAACCTTGTAAATATTCACAGCCAGACTGCAATATAACTTTGTGAACATGCGAATGTGGCACTGAGTTAGAACAAAAATTGCATGTCCACCCAACGAGTTCATTTGTTTCAGCTTCTAATATGACATCCCTGAAAAGAGAAATCGATATAATTAAAATTCCTCTTCAAAACTCATTTGAAACAAATATTAGCAACATCTAAGTTAGGAATGACTGTTTAGCAAGTTCAAATTAATGACTATTTTTATTATCCTATGTCAAACTATTTAAAGGATTATTGCCCTTTCAGTAACAGAATATCCATTAGAAGTTGTAATATATAGAATGAACAACAAAATATCTATATCAACTTAAAAAAAAATGAAAATTTGAGATAAATAAAGATTGAAATAGACATAAGAAAAAGAAAACACAAGATTACACCAATCACATGCTATTCTAAATGTACATAAGAAGCTGATCAAGAAGCAAACCATACGAAAAACAACTTCCAACAGAATTGAGAGCTGAAGTAAGATTCAAGCTGGGGAAAGGTGTGCCCCACTCAGGACATTGTCTATAGAGTAGTTGCAGAAAGGGCTGCAGATTGCAGCGTTTAGCAAGAATTTTCAACTTTTTTACCATATCTTCCTCTGCCTGCAAGCATCCGAAGTAAACATATTCCAACAACAGCACCAATGCTTCATAATCAACGTGAGCAGATAAACGAACCTCTCTCATAGTCTCTCCATATTTATCTGTTCCCTCTTTACAATTCTTGCTACTAGTCAAGATTTCACGAGGCAGAAGCGATGGACATCTGACAGCAAGAATAACACCATTAACATTGACAGAAGCCCCATTTGCCACAATGAGTCGCAAATCCGCATATTCTTCCTGATTAAGGGATTTCCCAATCCATTTTGCTAATTCATTAGGGAAACCATAACATCCAAAATAGCTTAGAATATATGAAGCATACCATCTCACTCCAGGACTTAAACAGGTGCTACTACAAGTCTCATGAAGCTTGTTGAGTAATTGAGCTTTAATGTATGTCACTGCTGTGGTGAATTTCTGAGTATGATCTTGTAAAAGGCTACACTGATGAACAAATGAAGACAAGGCCCACAAACCATAAAAATGGAGCACATTGGAACCTTCCCAATCTTCTTTATCAATGCAGCAACATGACCTTTCATGAAATGATGTAAGCAAATGAGGAGCCATGCTAGGCCTTTCCATATGAATGTCATTACTTAAACATCGTTTGACAATAAGAACAACTGCTTTCATTGCTTTGCTTTCGATGATACATTTTTGATATTCAGGTAAACTTGAAAGAGAATTTAACCCAATCAAGTTAATAACAAGTTGAAGTTTATCGGATGACCCAAAGCTTGCCAGGGACGATGTGTAATCTAGAGTATGTATTAAGCTTTTCAAGCACGGAATACCTATTACTTTCATTCTATCAGATAATACAAGCCTTGCATGTGAAGAAATGTGATTACATGGAGAATAAATCATCATTAATACAGCCCTTGATACTGGTTCACTTTGGAAACTATCATCATCATTTTGACATATTCGGCACCATTTTTGAATTGTGTCAACAAAAGTCAGACTACAGGAAAAGGAGACTCGAATTAGCAAATTTAGAAAGCACAAAAAAAAATCAAGGCATAGTATCAATGCTAACAATCATATTAAAATCTCAAGAAATGATTATAGAAGGAATATAATTTACCATGCACATGTAATTAGTGTGTTGATGTGGAGCTCACTTCCATAGGTATAAGGGTTGAAATTTTCTCCACAATGTATCATAAGGCACCCAAGAATGTCCCACAGATAACTCCTCAGACCAAGATGATAATTAGATTTTAAACCCTTGTTTGCTGTGGATATCTGTTCTTCCAAAGACAAGACATGCTCAGATGGCTTATCTTGAATATTTTCTAGTACAAGATTAAGGAGGACTCTATCAATACCATGTTCCCAAAACCTGATATGATGATCACCATCCCAACGGGTAATTAGACCCAATTGACATGCTTCCAATAATAAGGAACCATGGTTGATCCCTCCCTTTTTGGAACTCAATCCTGTTTCCCTCATCCCACAAATTATGGCATTGACAAGTGCATCACCACACAAATTCCTCATACGTATGAAATTCTCTTGGCATCTCTAAGCATCAAAACTACTTTGTTAGTGACAATACTATATATACTGGAATGTTTATTAGAGAGAATATGAATTATTAGTTTATTACCAATAGACATCGAGCGAGCTTAAACCCCTCTATTCGAACAACCTGAGGGTTTGATTTTTCCATGGCCTGCACAACCATCTCTACAAATACTCCATCTTCTATAAGTTTTTTGGCTACAAAATCGCATAAAGCTGGTAAAACAAATAGTAAATTAGTTTACATAAATAATGGAAGACAATAAAGCAAGCATCATTATACATCAGGGGATGGTTCAGGGATATGTTAATACCTAAAGATGTGTACATCTTTAAAAGTACAAGTTTAATAGAACTATCTGTCACCATGTGCATGTCTGCTAAAGCTTTCATAAGTTTAACATCACTCAAAACAGGGAACCTAGATTGAGGCCACCGCCACAGGATTGTGCTCAATAGTGAACCCATCTGTTCAAAATACTCAATTTTTTTTGCACCACCAGCAAAGTCTTTTATATTTCCAACAATATGAGTGGCAATCCCTGTGTCTTTGAGGGCTTCCATAACTGTCCTCTCACTTGTAGCACTCAAATTAGAGACCACCAAATTCAAGGCATTAGCACAATCTATTGCAACCTCTACTTGGTGCGAAGAGATTAAGGATGATAGGCAACAGACAAGTTCCACTATACGAGATTGCAATAGTGAATTCGGCAAAATACTAACTAACTTCACTGCAACATTTGATGCCATGCTTAATAAGGGACCACTTTTGCCTTCAAGAATACATAATAATGCTCCCAAAACATCAGATACAGATTCCTGAAAAATCATAACACAAGAAATTACTGTTTCATTGTGATTGAATCTCAAACATCAGGCCAAGGTCAACACTGTATAAAGTATAAATCCATCTATGAAAATAAAAACAAAAATAAAAGATATCACGTATATTTAAGAAGTTCAGTAAATTGGCAGAAAATCCAAGTTTATATGTTCATACAATGTATGATTATAGCAAAAGAAAATAAAATTTGCAAGTCCCAAACCTTTACAATAGTATGACGCGTGGCACGTGCATCTCCTGAGATAGAATCAAGAAATGCATTAATTGACCGAAGAACATTCTTCTGCACTTCAATGTTAGCGCATTGCCACTTCCAAGTATTTGTCTTCTCATCAAAATATCTGCCACAATTCACATTTCACACGGCGAAAAATAAATAACTAAATAAAAATTCAGGAACAAATAACAATATTCTAAACAACAACCACTATTTTTAATCCCTTCAGGCAGAATTTAAATGAAGAGCAAACGTCCAAATTGGTCTTCAGAAGAAACGTGGGGCATGAAAATAATTCTTTACGAAGATTTCATAACACTAATTAGGTATTGAAAACACAAAATAGCGAAAAAAGATAGCATGAATAGAACCAGAGATTAACAAAGGAGCTGCGGTTTGAGTTGGAACCTGGTTCCGAGGTTATAGGCACGAAGGAGACGTTGATGGAGGGTTTGGATTTGCACACTGATGGAACGACTGTTGATTGGTTTCATTGTGGAACTGCAATCGTTGATTAAACTATACACACTGTTCTTCGAGTTTGTGTGAAGAACAAAGAAGGGAAGAATACTCAATATTTGGGCCTTTTCGAGAAGCTCAGCGTGCGTTCCGCGTGAGGCCTTACTGGAAGTTGAAACACCGCCATGCCATTCAGGATTTCAGATAAACCGTGGAAATGATTCAAATGAGTCAAATTGCAAACTTCGAAAAATTATATAGAGCCCTGCAGTCTGCATAGGTATGGGATTTTATTTTCAAATAAATAATTTATTTATTTTAATTACTAAAATAAATAATTTGTAGCATATTTACTAATTTACACCATATTTATTTATCTCGTTTATACGGTAAACAAAATAATTTTACACGTATTTAATTTAAATGAGATAGGTGTATTTTTTCAATTTTTATATATCTTGTTTTACAGTATAAACGAGATACATGAAAAATTATCTCGTTTATAATGTAAACAAGATATATGTATTTATAAATAATTAATATAATTTTTAAAAATAATAAAAAATATTAATAATTTAAATTGGACCAAACTCTTAAAATGGAATGTTTCAAATAATAGAAAAGATAGACGGTTTTAAATAATAGAAAAGATAAGCAGTACATTTTAAATAATAGAAAATATGGATGGTTGATTTAAAATAAACACGTTAACACGTGTATGAAATAACTCAAATAAGTGAAAGCACACATAAGTACACCGTTAAACTATCCACTATTAATACAATTATTTTTTTTTAACTACCTATTATTAATACAAATTTGTAGCATATTTATCAATTTATATTATATTTATTTATTTTATTTAAATGAGATAATTTTAAATGTATAAACGATATATATATATCGTTTATACATTTAAAATTATCTCATTTAAATAAAATAAATAAATATAATATAAATTGATAAATATGCTACAAATTTTTTATTTTAGTAATTAAATTAATTAAATTATTTATTTAAAAACAAAATCCCAGAAGTTCGTGTCCAAATAATACGCATCCAGAGTCCAAATTACATATTCAATGCGATATTAATTTTAAGAATTTACGTCGACAAAAAAATGGATAAACTAATAAAGTGAAATATTAATTAATATTAAATTTAGATTAAATTATAATGTTGGTCTTTATATTTTTATTAGAATTACAAATTGATCTTTATAATTTAAGATTTGTAATTGAATCCCAAATAAAATTAAATTTTGTAATTTAATCCCATCATTCAAACAACATTTAATTTAACAGAATATTTGGTGCTACCAAAAACAAGCAATGTTATGAATTGTTTTGCATTAAGAGTTCTCGTGAAAGTAGACTTGACTACTAAGCTTGCAAAGAGAGAAAAATATGCACATGTTTGTGTTCAGATTAATATTGGGTTGCCGGTAATCAAATATATTATCGTGGAAGGCATGACTCATGAAGTGGAATACGAGAATTTACAATTAATTTGTTCTACTTATACACGGTATGGGCATAATAAATCGTTGTGCATAGAAAAGTTCTCGGAAAGGAAGGATGATTCTTTTAGTAATGGAAAGAATCATGAAGCCCCGACACTAATGCCACACAATGATCATGAAATTCAAAAAAAGGTTGAATTGAAAGCTTGTGATTTGGGTGAGAATTCTCGTGATTTGGACGATAATTAGGAGTTGTTAAAGGGAATGATGCAATTACGGAATTATTGGCTCCTCAAGTGCCTGATGGTCATGCTAATGAGGCGTGCATGAATGATGGAAAGGGCTGGCAACAAGTGCGGCATAAGCTAAAATTTACAATGGACATCCGTCAGATTTGAAGGACTAAGATGGAAAGCAGCACAAGTATGGTTCGAGAAGTCCCAAGGTCCAATTTGTATGGTGATAAAGGAAAATCAATTGACATTAGGATAGGGCAGCGAAAAAAACATGAAATTGTGCTATCTCCATCGCATCGAACTCCTGCACATCATGGAATTTCTCTCCAGAAGCAGCCGCAGCCTTTCTCCCTGCAGAACTCGCCTGGCTGCGCAACAGAGGGAACCTTAGTAGATGGAAGCCTGGCGGATGCAGCGTTAGGGGTCTGATGGTCGCAATTATTGAGGATCAGATTACGCCAGTACCACAGGACAAACCATCTATTGAGGTTGGTGATTCTATTTAGAGTATTATGTTCTTATTTATTCTGTCCCTATTATTTATGGATAGTTTAAATATGATTGTTTAGAACATTAGGAATGCTTCAAATAAGTTAGTCCAGGTGCATTGTAAGGAACTTGTTAGGAAATTTAGACATGTTTTCTTTATTATGGTTGAAACTCACTCCCCTTTTCAGCATTTAAAATTATTTTGAAAAAGGTTGGGGTATCACTCTGTTTGTATAATGGAAGCGGAAGTGCATAAGAGGGTATTTGGTTTCTATCCTCCATGCAAGGTGTTTGTTGTCAGTTCATTGATGCTTTTGATTAGAGTGTCTCTGTTGAGATTCAATTTGATAATTTAATTTGGAGGTGCAGTAGTATTTATGGTAGTCCTCAATTTAATAAAAGGGTTCTCCTTTGGGATTATCTTGTTGCACAATCCATGATTTTTCAAGGACCTTGAATTGTTCTTAATGATTTTAATGAAGTCATATTTTCTCATGAATCTAAGAGTTGTCAATTTTCTCATCAAAGAGCAGACAGGTTTGCTACTTCATTAGGGGATAGCGGTTTGCTTGATTGGAAGACTATTGGGAGACGATTTTCTTGGTACAAGAAGGTAAAAAATTATGTTAACGTAACAAAAAAGCTTGACCGAGTCAGTATAAATAGTGGTTGGTTATCTATCTTTCCAAAGGTTTATGCAGATGTTATAAATAGGCTTCAGTCTGATCATTGCCCTATTTCTGGTGCATTGTAAAGGTCGTCCTCAGGCTAAAGAGAATCGACCTTTCCAATTTGTTGCTGCTTGGGCTACTCATCCCGAGTATAAGGATATTATGAATCAGTCATGGTGGTTTGATAATAGAGGGATTGATGGCAAGCTTTTGGAAGTGCACAAGAATTCTTTAGAGTTTAACTCGAAGGTGTTTGGTAACATTTTTGTTAAGAAATATGAATTAGAGCATGATGAAGAGGATTATGCCGATTCGGAATTTCTCAAAATAAGAATCACTTCGTTGGTAGCATAGTCCAAACCGACAATCTATCCTCTCAAATCAACGTTTGATTTTTCAAATAAAAATAATTAACTGAGAGTAATTCAACCTCGGGTCGTTCTCCCTAGGAATGCAAATTGGGGTATCACACTTTTGGTTGTAAAGAAAAAGGCAGGGGGTGTTTGGAATCAAAGAACGAAATATTAAAAGAACTTAAAAGATAAAAGAACTAACAAATAGTCAAAAAGGAAATCAATGCAATTAAAAGAGAAAATAGGGTCAAAACTTAGTGAAAATGCTTAAATGCATGAAAGGGGCCTTGACTTGGGAATGAGAATTAAGGAATCCTATCATGGCCATAACCACAACTATGATAATTATGATGAGTCAATCTCGCTTCGTCAACCCCTAACATCGAAGAGTTAGTCAAGCAAGCATAATTGACCTTAATCCATAAGTCCTAGCTAACTTACCAATTAACTTGGTAAAAAGCTAGCGTCAATGAAAACAAGAGTCAACTAACTATCCAAGAATTACCACTAAATGTCAGACATTATGACTCTAGTATCCTAAGAACTTATTTCCCAAGCCAAGGTGTGAAAATGTACTCAAAATTACTAAGTGGTATTTTCACAAACACTTGGTGGGCATAAAACCAAAACATGAGAAATTGCAAAGAAAAATAAAAACTATAACTAAACTATTCACAAAATCAACAATAAACATGCAATCAAGCAAATATAAATCATAAAAGACCAAATTCATAAGCAAAAGATTCAAGAAATCAAAATTGCATATATTAACAAGTAACTTGAACTAAGAGAAAAATGTAGCAAAAGTATTGTAATTAAAGAGAAAATTTAGAGTACTTACAATCAAGATGAGCAAAATCCAAGATCGAAACTTAACTATAAAATGCTACAATGGAAATTTAGTAAAACCCTAAGAGAGAATTTTCTACTCTACACTACTCCTACTCCTAAATTATCTATGTATGTAACGAGGCCTCATAAACTAATGTAAACTAATGCCTTCATATGTGATGTTATCCCCTTCATATAGTACTTCAAACCAGCCTTCAGCCTTCTAAAACTAGGTCAAGAGGCCCCCAAAATCGCGAGCCACGTGCCTCATTAATGAAGTCACGCGCTATTACGTGTGCGTACGTACAGATGTGTATGTATGCACACTTGCTAATTTCTTTACTTGTGCGTACGCACACTTGCTGGTTGCTGCACGTGTGCGTACGCACAGGTGGTTGTACGCACGCACACGTCAGTGTGTGCTTCTTGTAAGAACCGCAACTAATCAACCGGTTAATTAAGTGATAATAATGCCCAAATTACGTTCCAAAAAGTTAGAGTGAGAATTTGAGGATTTAAATGTGATTTTTAGACTCAGTAGGTCTTTTTGAGTCTGCCCGGTACTGCACGAGAAAAAGTGAAAACCGTCAAAAACCTTAGAAAAATATTAAAAGTTGAAAACCGGGAGTTAATTTTAAAGGTTTGGCCCGAAGTTGGGCCAAACGGGCAAAATACGCTAACGGGTTGGACCGGGCCCAAGTTGGGCCCAAGTCCAACATATAAAAGGTTCATTTAATGAACCCATGCAGCAACAACACACATTAAATACAACACACACGTCAGAATTGAAAGAGGGAGAGGAGAAGAGATTGAGCACTATTCACTTCAATCTTCTCAAGCTCATATCTTGAGCTACAGAGCTCCGATCGTCGTACTGTTTGTGGCTACGCATTCCTTGTGAAGAGCTCTGCAAGACCTGTATAAGAAATTGGTAAGTAAAGCTCGAAATCCCTTCAGTTCTTCTCCTCAAAATTTTGGTTTTAGGGATTTGGGATTAAGTGAGTTTTTGTGATTTTGGATGTTTAGGTTCACTCTAATCCTTGCTTAGCATTGGATTTTGGTTATCAAAACTGTTGAAAAAGGTAAGAGGCATTAAACCCTTATGAGATTATGTTTATGTTGAACCCTAGGTTGATTTGTGGTGATTTGTATGTATATAGCTTGATTATTGTGAATTTGGGAGCTATTGGAACATATTGGTGCTTGTTGAAGTGGAATTAAAAGCTTGGTTTGGAGTTGAGAGATTTCTTGTGCTCATTTTGGGTTTTGGTGCATATAGGAAATCGGCCAAGGTATGGTTTCGGTTTCCTCTATGTAGTATATAATATTAATGGACACCTAGGCTAGTGACCTATAGGATAGGGTTGGAAATTTATATGTTGTTGACGATTGTTTGGGTTGATGATGTATAATGAATTGATGTTGTTGTTGTGGTTGAATGATGAAGTTGAGATATGATGGATTTGGATGAATGAATATTGTTGATTATTAATTTGAAGCATGGTTGAGTTGATGATAAAAATTGATAGAGATATAATGTTGATTGGTGAATATGTGATATATATGATATTAAGGTTGAGAATAATATGTGAAGGAAAATGTGGAAAGAATGGTGCAAAATGTTATAAAGTGTAGGTTTTGATGAGAAATGGAGTTTTGGAATGGTTCTATTTGGTATTGGTTGGTTTGAGTTGTGAGAATAAGTAATTTGGTAAATTGTACACTTTTGGTAAAGGTTGGTTTTTGGTGAACTTTGTTCGATCATAAATTTTGCCTCAGTTTTCAAAATTGATTGGAATTTGTTTGAAATTAAAGCTTATTGAAAATCCTTCAATTTGATATAAAGTTTGTAAAATTTGGGTTTTTGTAGAGGAAGTTATGATCATTCAAAGTTGGTGTTAAAAATCTGAAATTCTGCAAAGTTGCAGAATTTGGTGAATTCTGGTATGTGCGTACACACAGCCTTGTGTGCGGCGCACACCTCTGCGAGAATTGTGACCTGTGCGCACGCACAGACTTGTGCATATGCACACGCAGAGGAAGGCAATTTGCTTGCAGCGCTAGCACAGCTTGTGCGCGCACACACCAATGAGAAATTGCAACATATGCCTACGCACAGACCTGTGCGCACGCACACGTTGGGGAAGCCAGTCTGTTGGGAGCGCTAGCACGGGTTGTGCGGGTGAACAGACATTATGAATTTTGGCACCTGTGTGTACGCACACTGTAGAGCGTGCACGCGCATAGTCCTGTGAGTACGCACATGCCCTGTTTCTCAAATTTTATTTGTTTTCAACTATTCTACCTTTCCAACAAGGTTGTAAGCTTCTCTAACACCATTTTAGGATTCTTGGGCCTAGTTTTGGACATTTAAAACATTGGGAAAGAATTTAATGGTTTTAGATGATATTATTTGGAAAACTTAGATAATGGAGGCCTAGGTTTCTGGCGTGCTGAGGATGGTTTGATGTCATGTGATGAATGGTTGATGTATAAGATGAGAATTAAGGAACTGTTAAGTTCGGAATAAAAATGTGAATTGACAGTGACTAAGATGAGTCGAGGACTCGAATGTATGATGAGGAATCACTGATGTATTGAAACTATTTTCTAAAAAACCACTGCACTATTATTTTATATTGAGATTATGAGACGCTATGCGCTCGGCAGGGACGACGGTTGGATCTCGCCTGTCGAGGTAGCAGCGGTGGTGTAAGGGCAGTGGTTTGTTCCTCTTGCGTTGAGATGTGAGGTCTGTGGCAAGAGTATCCTGCTTGCATCCCTTTGGATCAATAGAGCGTGCAGGCGCAAATACCTGGACAGTGATCCGAGTACTATATCTTGGGGGTTCCCATATGAGGATTCTGAAGGGCGACGTCTCCATGGAGATGTGTCGGGTTGGCAGTTGAACTGACAATGTGATATCACAGCCAATAGGCAGACATTCATCATATGCATTTGCTATCTATTTGTATGCTTTGACTACTTGAAATGGCTTGCCTATTTGTATAACATGCCTAATTTCTATTTGGATTAATTACCTTATATGTTTCTACTTGTGTTTTACTTGTATTGTATACTACCTGTGTTTTCTACTGGGATTGAGGATGTTCGGAAGGCGGTGGCGATGGGATCGCAAGGAGGATCTGTTGGTGAAGGCTGTGGGACAGTGGTGTTTGGTTAGAGTAAAAATCCCCTAAGATAGAGTACCCTGTTTATTTATGTTAAGATTTGTATAATTATGCTTAATTGTTTTAGTATGCCTTAAGATTGAATCTTGTGATGGATATGAAGTCTAGGATTGGCTTTAGCATCCTGGGGTCTTATATCCTACATCACTGGGCACTGTTACTATACTGAGAATCTCCAGTTCTCATACCATATTTTTGTTGTGTTTTTCAGATGCAGGTCGCAACCCACATCATCGAGTTTTCTAGTTGGTGATAGAAGCGGAGGATCCGGATATCTTTTTGAGTCTTTTTGGCTTATTTTGTATATGTCTCTCACTTTTGTATTTTGTTTTGCATAAAGGCTTGTATTTAAGAGAACAAAACTTGTATAAGCTATTTTTACTGTCAGGTTTCTGTTTGTCTGTATATATGACTAGCCGACATAAACTCCGCGAGTCGTGGCTAGATTCTTATGATATTATACTATTATATTTTTATATATCTTATCTGTATCTTGTGCTCTAAGTTAGTAGCTTCGTAGTACGTTTTGCGCTCTTAAAATCCTATTTTGAGCTATATCGTTCATCGGGCTTCTAGATTATACTATTCTTTCTATATATATCATATGTATGAGCTTAGAACTGTCGTAATCTCTGGTTAACCTCTACTTTACGATGCGAGGTAAAGCTTAGGCTAATTAGGGTATTACATTTCTCCTTTGTTTTCTTCGTGTTCTCCCTTCTTGCATGCTTTCTTCCACTTTTGCCTAGCCATTCTTGCCCTTAGGACCTGAAATCACTCACACAATATATCACGACATCGAATGACATAAAAGTGGAATTAAATTGCTCAATTTGAGCACAAAAATGCATGTTTTCACTTTTAGGTTCAATTTAGGAATAAAACACAAAAGTATGCTATTTTGGTGATTAAGTGTGAGTTTATATGATGAAATCCATCCAATTTAAGTTAAAAATTATCGTCAAATATGAACTCATCAATTCTCCCACACTTAAATAATAGCATGTCCTCATGCTAAACACAAACAAGGAGAATGATCAAAGGGTGACAACTTATTGAATGCAACTATTTATATGCATGCAAGTATACTAAATATTATATATATCTATCTATCTATAATATCCTATTGATTTGGTGAAAACAAACAAACAACTTTCCAAGCAAGAATATAACATATATAGGGCTAAGCAAAGAAATAATTCAATGCAATCAAAATCCAAAAAATTGATTCAACTCATTAAAATGAAGCAACTTGCAAGAATACATGATAAGAAAGGTGGAGACATAGAATTGAGTAATCGAACCCTCACTAGGTGTGTATACACTCTCAACGCTCAGTGCTTAAAGTCAATTCACTCGAGTCTCCTCTAATTATGCTTTCAAGGAATTGCTTTTCATCTAACAATCAACAAACATGTGATGCATGAATGCAATTATCATAAGGACTTCGTAGGGTTGTAATGGGGTTAGGGTTAAGGTAGGACAAATATGGCTAAGTGGACTAAGATTGAATCCTTGATTAGTTTAGGTATCCCACTCAACCTATATCAATCCAAATCACAAACAATGCAACCTAACCTTCCATAACCTCTTTTTACACACATTCATGTATGCTCGTTCATTCATATCACATATACATTCCTTATTCATTTCTTTTCTCTTTGGAAAAACTTTTGTCCCTTTTATAATTGGAATTTTTTTTTAAGAAACCAAAATTTGCATATGGTTTTAGAATTTGTACATGAATGCACCCATTTCAAAATTTCTCAATGCACACCCAAAATTACTCTTAATCTTTCTTCCAAAGCTCCTCCAAAATTCCCCCACTCTTAAATGCAACATATTTCTCAACCTAAACTAATCAAGGATACAAATTAAGGCAAATCATAGTTTTTCACTTAAGGTTGTGATGTGGTGATATAAAAAAACATGGGGGGTAAACAAGGCTCAAAGGAGTTAACAATGGTGAATGCAAGGGTATGGCCATATGGTTAGTGAGTTTTAATTCAAAAATGGCCTCAATCATGCCAAATATATTCAAACATCAACTATTGGAAATAAAAAATCAAGCAAAACCAAGATCACAATCATTAGAATGTGTAACCATTCAAGATAAGCTCAAAATTCACAAGGTATTTTGTTCTATCTCTCTTCTATGTTCCATAAAAATCATTCAAGCAAGTTTAAAAATAATTTTCCAAATCAATTCAATAGAATGCCGTAAAGCAAAATTCTTGGAAATCTTTGTTGTTTTTCACCAAAATTATTTCCTATATGTATGTATATTGTGATGGATGCAATTTCATAAAAAAAATTTCCTAGTTCTTTCCTTAATTTTCAATATGCAAAAACCATTGTGAACAATTAGGACCAAAATTGAACTAGGTACTATGCTATTCACATCATCCAGTTACAACTTCTATTTATAAAATATATACAATGCAAAAGTAAAAATGCCAAATGCAATAACTGGAAATAAACTAAGATATATACCAAAAGAAAATGCAATGCAACAGTAAAAACACTCTAAATATCTACAAGAAACATAAGAAAAGACAACAAAAAATGAAGTGCAAAGTGTTCGAAAAAGAAAATTTACGCCCCAAAAAAAAAATTTGCATGGAGATCGCCAAGTCCAATGCATTCTCGGCATCTCCATCCTTAGTGTCCTCCTCCTTTGCCGGCTCCTTGCCTTCACGGCTCATTGATTGGAAGCAGAAGCTGATGAATTAAAAAATTATTAGAATTGATACGTTGCAAATATAGTTCTTAATTCACCGAAAATCTGCCTATCAATTTAGAAATGTGTCACAAAGAGTTTAAATCAAAATTACTGGGAGTTTTAAGTTCCAGGTCGTCTCCCAACGAGTTGCAGAGAAGGGTGCTATCTTATTAATCAGAGGTTCGAAGAAATTGAGGTAAGTAAATTGGAATATAAACTGAGGAAAATTAAATGATATGAATAAAAGCCTTGATTGGAAATTGATTAGTTAGAATCTCTATCATTGATGGAGTGATTTTTAAGATTGATTTATAATTAACGGTTACTCTGTTTAGTTATCCTTTACTAGGTAAGGGAAAGTCAAACAAGTTGGATTACTAGATCTGTTCACGAGTTACTACCCACTTAGTTCAAAGGGATTGACGTTGGTGACAGGGTAGCAATTCAACAATTAACCCAATTACAAATTTTCTTTCAATCCTTCCAACTCACGAGTTCCTTTTCAATCAATTTCCCATCAAGTAATGAAACTACTCACGCATTGTAAATAATAAATCCATAACACATAAAAGGGAATTAAAAGAAGACATGATTATTGGAATTGAAATTGAATTAAAAAGAAATAATCCTTGCATTAATTAATCATAAAAGTATCTGAATGACAAAATTGAACATAACAAAGAACATGGAAGAATAAAACCAAGTTAAGAGAACAAACTAGAATGATGAAGTCTTGATGAGGAAATAACTCTTCTCAATGTTCCAATGCTAAGGCCAATTGAAAATTAAAATTCTAAAAACTAGAGAGAAAAAAACCTAAGAGAGTGAAAAACTAGATCTAAAACTATTGAATGAATGTGTGTGTTGTTTCTGCATATTCTCTGACTCTAGTCTGCTGTTCCGGGCCGAAAACTGGGCCGAAATAAGGTCCAAAAATCGCCCCCAGCGAATTCTGCAGATTATGCAGATCGCACATGTCACGCGATCGCGTCGTCCATGCGGACGCGTCGCTTGCGCTTTTTTTCTCTCCACGCGTTCGCGTCGTCCACGCTACCGCGTCGCTTGCGCTTTCCAATCCGCGCGGCCGCACAAGCCATGCGGCCGCGTCACTGCGATTTGCGCTTCTTCGCGCGGTCGCGTGAGCCATGCGACCGCGTCACTTCTCGCTGGTTATCTCCTCAAATTCTTGTGTTCCTTCCATTTTTTGCTAGCTTCCTCTCCAATCTCCATCTCATTCATGCCCTATAACCTCACTGATAATGTATGTACGCTCTAATATCTAGTGTATAGGGCAATCACTCTATTCTTCTCTAGTCATGTTTTCTAACTTTTGTTTTTCTCCTAACCAATCAACAATAGTTAATATACCAATGCAAACTTCATGAGGTCTTTTCAGGGTTGTAATGGGGCCAAGGTGCAGGTAAGGGTGTACATATGGCTAAGTGAGCTTTATAAATTAAATTTTTAATTAACCTAAGCTCTCACCTAATATACATATATTCTATATACTTTTAAATTCATGCCTAGCTACCCATAATTCCCTTTTTCAACACATACTCATATTTCAACTTTGTATTTTAATTCTATCATATGTGCATTGATCTTTGAATTTTGAATTTAACATTGGGGTAATTTTGTCCCCTTATTTATTTGTTTATCGTTTTTTTTTAATTGAAATAAATAAAGCTTATTAACACACATAAATTTTTCATTCTTATAGTTTCACATGAACAGGTATCCAAATTCCCTTTAAATTTTCATGACATATTCCCTTAACAACTTTTGTTCCCACAATTTTCCATACTTAACTAGCACACACAATTCTATCTTAAGCTAACCAAAGATTCAATTTGGGATATGCAATTGTTTTTCAGCTTGAGGTTAGTAATGTGGTAAAATATAGAACAAATGGGATTTTAAAGGCTCAAAGTGGTTAACAAAGGTAATTGAAAAGGGTAGGCTTGATTTGGATAAGTGAGTTTAAACAAATAATGGCCTCAATCATGTGCAAGCATGTAAATATAATAAATATTGGACATTTAAGATAAAACAAAATATAGATTACAATCATAGAGAAGTAAACACACAAGAATAAAATAATTATGGTTAAATAATGTAACCATACATAAAGGCTCAAATCTTTCACAGGTTGTGTGTTCCTTAGCTCAAACATCATGTTCCAAATACAACTCAAGCAGATTTATCATAAAAATTTTGAAAAATTAGTGAAATTTTATTCCAAAGATAGATTTTTAAAAGAAACTTATTGTCTTTTCAATCAAGTAGAACATGCATGCAACTATTCTAACCTATGCAATTTATTCTATTCTATAAAGGGGAGAAAATCTAACTAAAATATCCTAATTATTGGTGTACAGAGAAGAGAAATTACCTCCGGATGTTAGGTACTAACCGACCTCCCCACACTTAAGGCTTTGCACCGTCCTCGGTGCCATCTGTCAGGAACAGGGGTAGGCTGGTAGCAGTATTTCCATAGTCGGGACTATCATGGCTCCCGGTGCTGGTAAAAGAAGTGGAGTCCAGAGTGTCTGAGTCCTTGAATTTGCCCATGATCAGCTCCTTGAGGTATGTGAATCGGCGCTTGTTACGGCGCTCTCTCATCTTAGCTTTCAGTTCATACCGATCCAATTTTTCAAGTATCTGCTGGAGTAATTTCTCAAATGTAGATGCTTGTGGTGTTGAAGAAGTAATATCTTCAACTGGCTCAGTAGGCTGGCTTGTAGTGGCTGCTGAAAGTCTGAGGTATTTCCCGTTAGGGACATATTGATCATCCCGTGGAAGCATGGCTTTGGTGTCCCCAGCTCTGTAGGAGACTCCGGCTGCTGAGACAAGATCTGAGACCAGGGCGGGAAAAGGTAGGTTGTCCGCGATTTGTACGTGCTCCATGGCATTCCAGATGTGTCTTGAGAGATTCAGAGGTTGGTCTGTAAGGATGCACCATAGTAGAACAGCCATGTCTCCAGTGAAGGAGGACTCATGAGTGCTCGGAAAGACGTAATGGGACATGATCTGTGCCCATACGCGAGCCTCCAAGGTAAGTATGGAAGCCAAGATTCCCTTAGGCGGGTACGGTGGTATCCGTAGATCCAATGGCTGCCAGGTAATGCGATGACTCCGAGAACGGAGTCCCAGTCAAATTGGTATCTCTGGCGCTGAAGGGTGGCTTCTTGAAAAGCTTTCTCTTTTCCTTTCTTGGTGGCCATCCCGAAAGAAGGGAAGAGAAAGGAAATTAAATTCAAAGAGATAGAGCAAGGAAGAGGGTATTGTAAGTGATAGTCAATGCACAATAAAGATAAATGGCATTAACACATGATCCGGATTACATGTGAAAAGCTCATCAATGGAAATATAGCAAGTGCATGTAGGACAATGGAATGCAAGAGGTTTATTGGCATGCAGGCAAAGGCATGAGTAGCATATATCAAACATTCAATATCCAATTTAGATTACCATTTGTAACAAACTAGCCATCACATTTGTATTGACAATAAATTTAATTAATAAAATATGAAAGGGAATTTGTGAAAAGCAAGCATTGCATATTAGAGTAAAATAATGTGAAGAAGTGCATAATGCCATATGGGCTTTTTCACAAACACATAGCATGCATGTAGAATAAGCTCTTGAAAGTATGAATTTGAACATGCAAGCAATCCCTTAAAAAGTAATATATATGATTGTCAAACAAATTTATAACAAACCATAAGCATATAAAGATAAATAATGACTCACATAAGTAGATAACACCAAGTAAAAAGGAAAAGAAAAGAAAAGAAAAGAAAATAAGAACAATGAAGAAAAGATAAGAAGATAACATATGAAAATAAGAAGAATAGTAGAAAAGTGAGAAAGAAGAAAAGAAAAACCTTGTTAATGGAGGTGAGAAAGATAGAGAATGAAAGGTGAGATAGAAAGGGGAAGGGAAAAAGAAGAAAGAAGGAGGGAAAAGAAAAATTAGGATTTGGAGGAAAGAAAGATAAGATAATTTGGCAACTGAGGTTGAGCTGTGCGGCGCATGCGACGCGGCCGCGGAAGGCACGCGTTCACGTGGTTGCACTCCAGGGAAGGTGACGCGATTGCATCGGTCACGCGGTCGCGTGACCTATGTTGCGCTGCTGGCGCGGGTGCAGCCTCGCTCCAGCACAACTCTCTATTCGATTCATTTTAATTGCCAAAATTAGGTGACGAGATCGCGTGGGTCACGCGATCGCATGAGTGTGCGTTATAAAATGGGTGACGCGGCCGCGTCAGCAACGCGGTCGCGTGACAAGGATTGTGCTTCCAGCACCAATCCAGCATCACTCTCGCACAGAATGCGACTGTGCACCCTTTTACGTCGAAAACTCAGGGCACGCGGCCACGTGGGGCACGCGGTCGCGTGGGAGGCCATGATTTCCATGCGACGCGGTCGCGTGGAGTAATTTGTGCCATTGGCACGACTCCAGCGCTGCTCCTGCGTAACTTACTGTTCATTTTTCTTTTTCTTTACTCCCCCTGCCACGCGGACGCGTCGTTGGTGCGATCGCGTCGTGCGGCGAAATTTTTTTTTTAAAAAGAAGTATAAGGACATGTAGGTGTAAAAGCATGAAAGTATTAATAAAGAGAAGAGTTATTGAAGAAGAAAAAAAAATAACTAAAAGTGAAGAAAAGAACGATCATACCGCGGTGGGTTGTCTCCCCCCAAGCACTTTGCTTTAACGTCCGTAAGTTGGACGCTCCACTAGCTCAATCAGCTGCTATGTGGGGATCTTCCAAGTGGAGGATCTCAAGCTCCTTGCTTTTCTGCACCTTCTCATTATGGTACAGCTTCAGGCGGGGTTCATTAACCTTAATAAGTTCAGAGCTTGAAGGATGGCTTAGGTGATAAACTCCGTACGGTTCAGCCTTCTCTACTCTGTATGGACCTTCCCATTTTGATCTTAACTTACCGGGCATTAGCCTTAGTCGAGATTTGTAAAGGAGGACGAAATCTCCAGGTTGAAATTCTTTCTTCTTGATGTTTTGATCATGCATAGCTTTCATCCTTTCCTTGCAAATTCTGGAATTCTCATAAGCTTCTAGGCGAAGGTTCTCCAGTTCCTGCAATTGCAACTTCCTTTCAGCTCCGGCCTTCTCAATTTCCATGTTTCACTCTTTAACTGCCCAGAAGGCTCTGTGTTCGATTTCAACTGGGAGATGGCAAGCTTTTCCATAAACTAAGCGAAAGGGACTCATCCCAATGGGTGTCTTGTATGCTGTTCTATATGCCCATAGTGCATCTTGTAGCCTGGTGCTCCAGTCTTTTCTATAAGGCTTCACTATCTTTTGCAAGATATGCTTAATTTCTCTGTTCGACACCTCGGCTTGCCGATTAGTTTGGGGATGGTAAGCTGTTACAACTTTATGGATTATCCCATGCTTCTTCATCAATCCTGTTAGTCTCCTGTTACAAAAATGGGTGCCTTGATCGCTCACGATCGCTCGTGGTGATCCAAAACGGCATATAATGTGGTTTCTCACAAAGGAAACAACAGTGTTAGCATCGTCAGTGCGGGTAGGAATTGCTTCCACCCATTTAGAAACATAATCCACAGCTAACAATATATAAAAATATCCATTAGAATTTGGAAATGGACCCATGAAGTCAATGCCCCATATATCAAAAATTTCACAGAAAAGCATATAGTGTTGAGGCATCTCATCCCTCCTGAATATATTACCAAATTTCTGGCATGGGATACAAGATTTGCAAAACTCAGCAGCGTCTCTAAAAAGAGTAGGCCAGCAGAATCCATAGTCTAAGATCTTTCTAGCTGTTCGTTGAGGGCCAAAATGTCCTCCACTCTCAGATGAGTGACAGGCCTCTAAAATGGACTGGAATTCTGATTGAGGCACACAACGTGTAATTATCTGGTCAGCGCCACATCTCCATAAATATGGGTCATCCCATATATAATATTTATACTCACTTTTCAGCTTGTCTCTTTGATGTTTAGAAAAATGTGGAGGAAATGTGCGGCTAACTAAATAATTAGCAACAGGTGCATACCAAGGGACTACCTCAGATACTGCTTGTAGGTTATCAAAAGGAAAATTATCATCTATAGGAGTAGAATCATCCTTAATATGTTCAAGGCGACTCAAGTAGTCTACTACTAAATTCTGATTACCACTCCTATCCTTTATTTCTAAATTAAATTCTTGTAGCAGCAGTATCCAACGTATAAGCCTCGGTTTGGACTCTTTTTTAGCTAATAGATACTTTAGAGCTGCGTGGTCCGAATACACTACTACTTTGGTACCAAGTAAATAGGCCCGGAATTTATCCAGAGCAAAAATAATAGCAAGAAGTTCTTTCTCAGTAGTAGTATAATTGGACTGGGCAGTGTCTAAAGTCTTAGACGCATAGGCAATAACAAAAGGATCCTTACCTTCACGCTGAGCCAGCGCTGCTACTACGGCATGGTTGGAAGCATCGCACATGATTTCAAACGGCTGGCTCCAGTCGGGTCCTCTCACAATTGGGGCTTGAGTTAGAGCAGTCTTCAGCTTATCAAATGCTTGTTTGCAATCCTCACTGAACTCGAACTCAATGTCCTTCTGCAGTAATTTGGATAAGGGAAGTGCCACCTTACTAAAGTCCTTAATAAATCTCCTGTAGAAACCTGCATGGCCAAGGAACGAACGGACTTCCCTCACAGACGAGGGGTAAGATAAACTAGAAATAACATTCACTTTTGCTGGGTCCACAGAAATACCATTATTAGATACCACATGTCCTAATACAATCCCTTGTTTTACCATAAAGTGGCATTTTTTGAAATTCAGTACAAGGTTTGTATTAACACATCTATCTAATACTCTAGATAATCCCTCTAAGCAAAGGGTAAAAGAATAATCATAAACGCTAAAATCGTCCATAAAAACTTCCATACAGTCCTCAGTAAGATCAGAGAAAAGACTCATCATGCACCTTTGGAAAGTAGCTGGTGCATTACTGATAAACCCCGATTTTGTGGTTTATCTTGTGCTTAATTTGGGGGGTAGTCTGGTCACCTCCTTTTTGACAACTTCCAAGATGGTGGGATTCAATCTCCTTTGGGGTTGACGGATAGGTCTTGCTCCCTCTTCTAAAAATATTCTGTGCTCGCATACTTGAGGGTTGATTCCCACTATGTCTGCCAAACTCCACCCAATTGCCTTCTTATGCTTCCTTAGCACATCAAGTAACTGCTCTTTTTGTTGAGAAGTCAGTTCTCTTGCAATAATAACCGGAAGCTTCTGCTCATCCTCGAGATAAGCATATTTGAGATGTGGAGGGAGAGGTTTCAATTCTAACTTTTGATCATGGCAGGCTCTGGATTATCTGGGGCTTGTGAAAATGGCGAAGTGTCCTCATTGTCAGTTAAGAGGGTTCCCACACTTGGACCTTGTCCAGTGTGCCTCTCTTCAAACTCTTCTTTTTGAACTTCAGCCACACTTTCGTCTATGACATCACACTAGAAGATAGAACGATTTTCTGGGGGGTTGTCAATGACTCCATTCAGCTTGAAGATCACTATGCGGCCATCTATTTCAAAGGAGTATGTTCCTGAAAAAGCATCCAATTTGAATTTTGATGTTTTCAGGAATGGTCTTCCAAGTAGGATTGATGATGGCTTATCTGAATCATTATGGGGCATCTCCAAGATATAAAAATCAGTGGAAAATGTGAGCCCTTTAATGTTCACCAAAACATCTTCAGCAACTCCAGCCACTGTAATAATGCTTTTATCTGCTAGCACAAAACGAGCTGCCGACCTTTTTAAGGGAGGGAGCCTCAAAACATCATATATGGACAAAGGCATTATACTGACACATGCTCCTAAATCGCATATGCAATCATAAATTACTACACCATCAATAGTACAACTAACTATGCAAGGACTTGGATCACTACATTTTTCAGGTAATCCTCCCATTAAAGCAGATATAGAACTACCTAAAGGAATAGTTTCTAATTCATTAATCTTGTCTTTATGGATACATAAGTCTTTTAGAAACTTTGCATATTTAGGTACCTGCTGAATAACATCAAAAAGGGGGACAGTTACCTCGACCATTTTGAATATCTCTACCATTTTAGGATCAGGTTCCAGCTGCTTCCTGGGCTTCCTTGCAAGCTGTGGAAATGGAATGGGAACAGTGGTTTCCGTGGTGCCTGCGCCTTTTGGTGCTTCTTCTTGTAGTTGAGCTATCTCTTCTTCAGCTATGTCCTGTATATCCTCTTCCTCTTCAACATCTTCGATTTCCACCACCTCTTCAGCTGAGGCGTATTCTGGTGAGCTTGGTTCCTCCTGATTCCTCTCCTGCAGTGTAGTTCCAGACCTCAGGGTAATGGCATTAATGCCTCCCTTTGGATTGGGTAATGGTTGAGAGGGAATTCTAGTGGTGCTTGAAGGTTGGTTACTGAAATTTTGTGCTGAACCAAACTGTGTCATAAAAGCTTGCAGAGTAGAGGTGAGACCATTCAGACTGGCGTTAATACTATTCACGATGGTACTTTCCATGTCCAGTTGTCTTTTCTCAAAAGCTTGTAATAAATCTTCATTAGAAGATACAGAAGAATGAGTAAATTGAGAGGTTTGTTGTTGATTGTTCGGTGGTCCTTGGTTTTGCCTCAGGTGAGGTGCTCGGTAAGGTTGATTTTGCTGTCTGTTGTTGTTATTATTCCACCTCTGATTTCCCTGATTATCTCTACCTCCCCTGTTATTGTTGTCCCTCCAATTCTGGTTTGAATTGTCCTGCCATCCATGGTTATTATTTCCACTTTGATTGTACCCTTGGTTGGGGCGGTCATAGAAGTTGTGAGTGGATGCCACCATGTTGTCTTCTTGTTGGAGCTGCGGGCATTCATCAGCGTAATGGCTGTAATCAACACAAATTCCGCAACTTCTTTGTGGGACTAGTTGTTGGTTTTGCTACGGTTGAGTTTGCTGAGCTTGTTGATTCAACTGCATTTGTTTCAGCAGGTTGGTCATCTCACAGATGCTTTGAGTTAGAGCAGAAGTCTCTCTGCCAGAAGATACTTCTGCAACGGCTTCTGAACGACCTTGCTTCTGTCTGTGGTTTCGAGTAGATTCAGCTAAATCACTGATCAATTGCCAAGCTTCATCAGTGGTTTTGTACTTCTTCATAGATCCATTGCTGGCACTTTCCAATGTGGTCTTATCTTGGGGCCTCATACCTTGTGTGATATAGCTGAGTAGCACGATCTTGTCAATCATGTGGTGGGGGCATGCTTCCAGAAGATTATTGAAGCGCTCCCAGTATTCAAAGAGAGTCTCATTGTCGTCCTGAACAATCATAGAGATATCCTTCCTCAGTTTATCAGTAACTTCAGATGGAAAGAATTTCTCCAGAAACTCCTTTCTGAGAGTATCCCAGTTGGATACATTTGCTATAGGTTGAGTGTAGTACCACTCTCTTGCTTTTCCCTCAAGAGAGAACGGAAAAGCTTTCAGCAGAATTGAAGTTTCATCAGTGCCGTCACGCCTGACAGTAGAACAGGCTGCCTGGAAATCTCTCAAGTGCTTGATAAGCTCTTGAGCAGGTAGGCCATGAAACTTGGGCATCAAATTTAACAGTGCGGTCTTTATTTCAAAATCTGTAGCTACCGCTGGATGATGCGCTTGAAACGGTTGCATTGTAAAATCAGGAGCTCCTTCCTCCTGAATGGTAACTCTTCTAGCTGCCATGTTTTCTGCACGTAAAACAACCGAATTAGTAGAACGGGGCTGGTTTCTTCCTCAGATTCACTTTCAGATCCGCCCTCAGAGCGAGCTAACCTACGCTATTCTCACCTTATTCGTGAAATAGTCCTTTCAATTTCAGGATCGAATATTAGCAAGCGCGGATCAGGAAGTGAACGCGTCATTTGACGGAAGAAACATGCAGCTCATAGTAGCAAAATTAAATAAAATCCAAATAAATAAATTCTAATTAATAAAATTAGCACTCTATTGCAACTCCCTGGCGACGGCGCCAAAAATTGATGGGAAGCAGAAGCTGATGAATTAAAAAATTATTAGAATTGATACGATGCAAGTATAGTTCTTAATTCACCGAAAATCTGCCTATCAATTTAGAAATGTGTCATAAAGAGTTTAAATCAAAATTACTAGGAGTTTTAAGTCCCAGGTCGTCTCCCAACGAGTTGCAGAGAAGGGTGCTATCTTATTAATCAGAGGTTCGAAGAAATTGAGGTAAGTAAATTGGAATATAAACTGAGGGAAATTAAATGATATGAATAAAAGCCTTGACTGGAAATTGATTAGTTAGAATCTCTATCATTGATGGAGTGATTTTTAAGATTGATTTATAATTAACGGTTACTCTGTTTAGTTATCCTTTACTAGGTAAGGGAAAGTCAAACAAGTTAGATTACTAGATCCGTTCACGAGTTACAACCCACTTAGTTCAAAGGGATTGACGTTGGTGACAGGGTAGCAATTCAACAATTAACCCAATTACAAATTTTCTTTCAATCCTTCCAACTCACAAGTTCCTTTTCAATCAATTCCCCATCAAGTAATGAAACTACTCACGCATTGTAAATAATAAATCCATAACACATAAAAGGGAATTAAAAGAAGACATGATTATTGGAATTGAAATTGAATTAAAAGGAAATAATCCTTGCATTAATTAATCATAAAAGTATCTGAATGACAAAATTGAACATAACAAAGAACATGGAAGAATAAAACCAAGTTAAGAGAACAAACTAGAATGATGAAGTCTTGATGAGGAAATAACTCTTCTCAATGTTCCAATGCTAAGGCCAATTGAAAATTAAATTTCTAAAAACTAGAGAGAAGAAAACCTAAGAGAGTGAAAAAAATTAGATCTAAAACTACTGAATGAATGTGTGTGTTGTTTCTGCATATTCTCTGACTCTAGTCTACTGTTCCGGGCTGAAAACTGGGCCGAAATAAGGTCCAAAAATCGCCCCCAGTGAATTCTGCAGATTATGCAGATCGCACATGTCACGCGATCGCGTCGTCCATGCGGACGCGTCGCTTGCGCTTTTTTTCTCTCCACGCGTTCGCGTCGTCCACGCTACCGCGTCACTTGCGCTTTCCAATCCGCGCGGCCGCGCAAGCCATGCGGCCGCGTCACTGCGATTTGCGCTCCTTCGCGCGGTCGCGTGAGCCATGCAACTGCGTCACTTCTCGCTGGTTATCTCCTCAAATTCTTGTATTCCTTCCAATTTTTGCTAGCTTCCTCTCCAATCTCCATCTCATTCATGCCCTATAAAGCCTGAAACACTTGACACACAGATCACGGCATCGAATGGAATAAAGGAGAATCAAAATTAAATAATTAAAGTCTCTAGGAAGCAATTTTCAAACATGTATTGAATTTAGGAAGGAAATCTAAATGCATGCTAAATTGATGAATAAGTGGGTAAGGATCATGACAAAACCACACAATTAAACACAATATAAACTATAAAATAGTGGTTTATCACTCATCCTAAAAAAGAATTAATAAAGTATAATTAAGAATCATAGGGCAAGTAGCACAAAAAGGTAAAAGGGGGAGCAAATACATTGTATACTTGTACCCAAAAGAAAAAAAAAAGCATTTAATTGAGGAAGTTTGCATAGTGGTGTGGTATGATAAAAATTAGCCCTGTGTGTATTCCAATTATGCGCGCGGTTGGAACACACACAATGGCCGGTTAAAAAGGCATCCACACCGTCAAAATTTAAGCATGAGTTCCTCAATTAAATGGCTTAAGTTGCAACCAATTAGTAGGCATTAATTAAACACAAGCAAGCTTAGGTTTACAACAAAAGTGAATTGAATTTAGACATATTGGATATTGACATTGTGCAAGTGAAAGTGCAAGATTGATATAAAATTAACACAACATACAATAACCAATTCAATAATGAAAAAAATCCACTTATCCATCCTTAAGAATAATGAAATAATCACATGGTTAAGGTGCTTGTTACAAAAAGGTGTCAAACTTGATAAGAATCAAGTCAAGTCAACTCAAACAAATTCAAAGCATTAACAAGAAACAAGGACCTTGTTATATGATTATATTGATTTAAAAATCATGATGAACAAGCAATTCAATTCAATTCATTAAATTCGATATGCACTTGTTTAAAATTTCACCAAATAAGGAACAAATGTCAATTTCCATAGCCATTTTGGTGCTAGAAATTCAAGCAATAAACAAGTACATTATTTAAATTTCAATCCAAAATAACATCATAATCATTCAAAGATGCACAATTCTTGATTAGAATTCCAAATAAGGATATAGTCCAGCACATATGGTAGCTACAACATATGAATTAAATTCAAAGTTCATTCAGGCATTATATCAAACACATGGTATGTAACACCCTAATTACTCTAAGTCTTACCTCGCGTCATAAAGCAAAGGTTAATCAAAGGTTACGACAAGTGTAAAACTCATACGTATCTTTATATAGAAAGAAATAATAATTCTAGAAGCCCAATGAAGGATTAAGCTAAAAAAATAGAATTTGAAAAGCGCAAAACGTTCACAAGTAGCTACACTAATTGAGGCACAAGATATACATACAGATATCAAGATATATATAGATATATAAGGGTATAAGAGTCTAGTCGCGGCTCGCGGAGTTTAAGCCGGCTAGTTATATACAGGCATACAGAGTTTAGAAAAGTAAAACAACTTATACAGAATTTCCTCTCAAAGTAAGCCTCTAGGAAAAATAAATACAAAAGATGAGAGAACTAAGCAAAATAAACTAAAAGACTTCAAAACATAGCCAGGATCCTCCGCTCTGTCACGATCAAAGTAACTCACCGAGGTGGGTTGCGACCTGCATCTGAAAAACAACAATAGAGTATGGAATGAGAACTGGAGGTTCTCAGTATGGTAACAGTGGCCAGTGATGTAAGATATAAGACTCCTGGACGCCAAAGGCAATCCTAGAGCTTCATATCTATCATGAGATTCAGACTTAAAACATAAGTAAAACTTTAAAACATAACTTAAAACCATGATATTAAAGGGGTAATCTAACTTAGTGGAATTTCTAATCTATTTGTTTCACCGCTGTCCCACAGCCTTCACCAACCTATCCTCTATGCGATCCCATCGCCATCACCTTCTGAACCTCCTCAATCTAGTAGAATACATAGATAATAGCAATGCAAGTAAAGCACAAGTATAAGCATGTATATCAAGTAATTCAGATAGGCAATTAGACATGTTACACAATTAGGCAAACAATACAAGTTGGCAAAGTAAGCAAACAGATAAAAGATACACATGATGAATGCCTGTCCTATTTGGCTGTGATATCACATTGTCGATTCAACTGCCAACCCGACACATCTCCATGGAGATGTAGCCCTTCGGTCTCATATTGGGAACCCCCGAGATATTGTAAGAACCGCGAATTAATTAGCCAATTAATTAACGTAAAATAATGATAATTTAATTTCCCAAATTAGGTTTAAAATTTTATAATATTAATTAGAAAATTTAAATATAATTTTTGGACTCAGTAGATTTTTCTGAGCTGGAAAAAGTAATTTTCTTTGAAAAATTGCGTAAAAACGCATACCGGTAAATTAACTGGCAATACTAGCTTAAGTCTATCCAGTGCTGTGCAAGAATAATAAAAACAGTATAAAACCTTAAGAAAATATTTAGAATTAAAAACTGGGCACTAATTTTAAAATTTTAGCCCGAAGTTGGGCCAAACGGCCTAAAAATGCAAACGGGTTGGACTGGGCCCAAGTTGGGCCCAGGCCCAACATATAAATACACTCAGATGAACACATTTCAGCCACATTCATCCTCATAACTTAAACACAACAGCAGCTGAAGTGAGAAGAGAGGTGAGAGCTTTCTACCATTGTCACTATTTACTCCTCTCTTCCGGTCACCATAACTCGAGCTATGGTGTTCCGATTCACGTGCTGTCAGCGGCTACGTAAAGCTCTCGCTGAACCTGTCACTTCTAGCTAGATATTGCGGTAAACTTTTCACTCATCTTTGCCCAGTTTACTGCCCTAAGAATTTTGAGTTTGTGGGTTTTGGTTTTGAGTGAAATTTGTGTTTTGGTTGTTTAGGTACTAATCATTAGAGAGAGATTGTTGGGTTCTATTCCAAATTTCAGTGGATAAGATAAGGTTTCTCAAGAACCTTTGTAAAATTGATATATTAGGAGTATTAGGTTTTGATTTATATGAAATATATGATGTTTGTTTGAATATTGGAGCTTGTTGGAATTGTCTTGGATAATTGGGAGCATTTGGAGTTGGATTGGTGACTTGGTTATGTTTGGAAGCTTTATTTTTACTCAATCTTGGGTTTTGGTGAATATTGGGAATCTGGTTTCCTCTATGTAATATATAATATTTTTGGACACTTAGGCTAGTGACCCACAGGAGAGGATTGGATTAAATTGGTTGTCGAATTTGTGGTATGATGATGTATGATGATTTGATGATTTTAGGTTATTTTGATGGATTTTGGTGTTGATTTTGATAAATGATGTTGGAGATTGAAATTGAAGTTGATTTTCATGATTAGTAGTGATAGAATGATGATTTATGCGTTTGTTATTTGAGAAATGGTTTAGAGCGATATAATTGATATTTGGGTTTGAGAATTTGATGATATGAGTGGTGGAATGTGATACGAAAGGGTAATTCTGAGGTAAATTGGTGTTTGGTGTGGTTTTGATTTGGTTTTGGTTATGAGTTTTAAGGATTTGAGAAATTAGTGAACTTTGGTAAAAATAAATTTTTAGTGAAATTTGACGGATCATAACTTAAGCCTCAAGACTGAAAATTGAATGAAATTTGTTTTAAATTAAAGATGGCTTTGAGTGCTTTAAATTGATATAAAGTTTGTAGAAAATGAATTTATATAGAGGAAGTTATGACCGTTTAAAGTTTCGTGTCAAAATCTGAATTCTGTGATGTTGCAGAATTTTATGATTTCTAGTTTGTGTACTCATGCTTTCATTAGTGGAAAATTTTGATTTGTGCGCATGCATAGCCTTGTGCGCACGCACACCTTGTGTATTTTTGAAAACGTGCGTACGCACACTCTTGTGCGCACACACACAACCTACGAAATTTTGCAAGTTGTGCGCACGCACACGCTGGGAATGGCAGTCTATTCAGGGAAATCGCACATATTTATGCACCCATTTAAAATGAAAACTTTTACCTTCTGTGCGTACGCACACTTCTATGCGTACGCACACTTCTTGAAAATCTTTCTGTGCATGCGTATGCACACTGCCCTGTTTTTCAATAATCATATTGTTTTTAACTATTTTACGCTCCCGGTAAGCTTGTAAACTTCCATGACACTTATCTAAGATCCTTTAGCTTGTTTTTAGGTGTCAACACATGGAGGATGCTTTAGGTAAGTTTAATTAGATATGTTTCTTGTAGAAAGTTTAGAAAATGGAGAATTAGGTTTCTGGAATACTGACAACGGTTTTGGTTGTGTAAGAAGGTGGAGTAATGTGTTGATGATAACTGACTATGAATTTGTGAAAATTTTGAATTGATGGTGGTTGAGACGAGTCTGGAACTCGGAATGGAATGATGGATCCATGATATATTGAAAAATGATTTCTGAAAACCACTGAATCACTGTTTTATAATGAGATTGTTGAGATGCTATGCGCCTGGCAGGGACGGTTTGGTTGGATCCCACCTGTCGAGGTCGCGGTGGCGGCGTAAGGGCGGTGGTTCATCCCGCTTACATTGAGATGTGAGGTTTGTGGCAAAAGTATCCCGCTCGTATCCCTTCGAAATCACTATAGTGTGCAGGCACTGACATCCTAGACCGTGATCCGGGCACGATATCTCAGGGGTTCCCATTATGAGACCGAAGGGCGACATCTCCTTGGAGATGTGCGGGTTGGCAATTGAACTAACGATGTGATATCACAACCAATAGGATAGGCATTCATCATGCGCATCTTCTATCTGTTTGCTTGCTTTGCCGACTTGAATTGCTTGCCTAATTGTATAACATGATTAATTACTTCTTGAATTTCTTAATATACCTGCTATACTTGTGTTCTTACTTGTATTGTTACTACTTGTGCTTTCTATTGGGATTGAGGAGGTTCGGAAGGCGGTGGCGATGAGATCGCATGGTGGATAGGCTGGTGAAGGCTGTGGGACAGCAGTGAAATGATAGATAGAAATCCCTGATAAACCCCAATTTTGTGGTTTATTTTGTGCTTATTCTGGGGGATTTTATCTCCTTTTCCCACATTTATTCAATGAAATAGCATGGTTTTGTAATTCTCCCGTAATTTGTACTTAAGTGTAAAAACATGCTTTTTAGGCCCTAAATTGGTGATTTTAATTCACTTTGATTCCATTCGATGCCTTGATGTGTTTGTTGAGTGATTTCAGGTACATAAGGCAAGTATTGGATGGAAGAAGAGAAGAGAAGAGCATGCAAAGTGGAGAATGCATGAGGAAACAAGGATTGGGAGTAAATCAATGGACGCGCACGCGCCGCACGCGCCACAGACGCGCGCGCGTGGAAGTTAAGTTGCAAGGCAACGCGTACGCGTGGATAGGAAATTACCAAGTGACGCGTACGCGTCAAGCACGCATACGCGTCGATGTTCGCACGTGACCCACTTAAAGTGAAATCGCTGGGGGCGATTTCTGAGTTGCCCAGGCCCAAATCCAACTCGTTTCTAAGGGTATTTGATGCAGAATTGAAGATTGAGCAAGGGGGAAGTACTTAGTTAGTAATGATGAGCCTTTAGTTAGTTTTCTAGAGAGAGAAGCTCCCTCTTCTCTCTAGAATTAGGTTAGGATTAGGTTAATCTCTCTCAAATTTGTCTCTCAACTCTTGTTTTGATTTCAATTCTCTTTATGATTTAGTGTTCTATTGTCTTAATCTTCTTAGTTTCTCTTGTTAATTTCTTATTAGGCTCTCTCTTGTATTGATGAATAATTGTTGGATCTTGATTCCTTTTAATGCAATTTGATATTTCCATGTCTCTTTTATGTTGATCTTGATTGTTATTATTGATTTCTTGCTTATGTTAGTTGTGGGTTTCTTTAATTCTTGCATTTGTGATGTTTACTTTTATTGCACACTAGGTGTTTGATAGAATGTTTCCTCTAGTTATTGAGTATATCTCTTTACTCTTGGCCTAGGCTAAGGGAATTGAGTGGCCTTGAGTCATTGAGTCTTATTGAATTGGTGATTTGAGAACCCTTGGTGGTCGATTTGATAACCATTGATACTAGCCTACTACTAAGTCAATTAGTAGCCGGGTTGGGACTTATGGATTGATGTTGATCGAGCCATTTAACATACATCAAGCATAGAAGTACACTTAATGAGCTTGGTTCCTCATAATTGTCAATACATGGTTTGTAGACAAGGATTGTGATCTCAATTACCTATGTCTAGCCAAGAGTTCTTTCCCGTTTATTTTATTAGTCCTTATCATTTACTTTCTTGTTGTTTATTTTTCTTGCCAACTATAAAATCATACCCCCTTGCATTTTCATAGCCAATAATTGACCACTTCATTGCAATTCCTTGTGAGACGACCCGAGGTTTAAATATTTCGGTTAATTTTTATTGGGGTTTGTACATGTGACAACCTAATTTAATTTGATTTGAGGATTGACTATTGGTTTAGACTAAACTAACAACGGAATTATTTTGTGGAATTCTAAACCGGAGTAAATCCTTACATCAATCCCTTAAGTTAGTTTATCCCTTTTTATAAAGGTTTTTAAGTTATGGTTTTAATTTTAGTTATGCTTTAAGTTGAATCTTATGACTGATATGATGCTCTAGGATTGCCTCTGGCGTCCTAGGATCTTATATCTTACATTACTGGGCACTGTTACCATACTGAGAACCTCCGGTTCTCATTCCATACTTTGTTGTTGTTTTTTAGATCCAGGTCGCAACCCACCTCGTGAGTTGCTTTGGTGGTGACAGAGCGGAGGACCTTTATCCTGTCTTGAAGTCTCTTTTGATTATTTTGTTTAGTTTCTCTCGCTTTTGTATTTATTTATCCTTAGAGGCTTACTTTGAGAGAGAGATACTGTATAAGCTGTTTTACTTTCAAGACTCTGTGTTAGTATTTAACTAGTCGGCCTAAACTCCGCAGGCTTAGACTAGTATCTTATGATTATTATACTCTTATATAACTACATATATCTTGTTATCTTACATAGTGGATCTTGCTTTTACGCTTGTAACTTTGTGTGGACATTTGCGCTTTGTAATTCCGTATTTGAGCTTATTTTCTTCATCGGACTTCTAGAATTATTATTCTTTCTATATATATTTATGTATAAGCCTTAGGATTGTCATAACCTTTGATTAACCTTTGCTTTACGGCATGACGTAAGGCTTAGGGTAATTACGGTGTTATAGATATCATGCCCGGATCACGGTCCAGGATGTCAGTGCTTGCACACTATAGTGATTCCGAAGGGATGCAAGCGGAATACTCTTGCCACAAACCTCACATCTCAGCGTAAGCGGGATAAACCTACCGTCCTTACGCCGCCACCGTGACCACAACAGGTGGGATTAACCTACCGTCCCTGCCAGGCGTATAGCGTCTCAAAAAATCTATGTATATAATAGTAATCCAGTGGTTTTCAGAAAATCATTTCTCAGTATATCAATAATTCATCATTCCATTCTGAGTCCCAAACTCATCTCAACCACTTTTCAATTAATAATTTCCATAATTTCTTTATATCAATCGCTATTACAGTACTTCGTCATCTCTCTCAGCTAATCCGTCTTTAGTACAACAGAAACCTAAGTCTCTGTTTTCTAAGTTCACATAAAATTCACTTATTTAAGTTCTTAATTGTCCTCTATTAGTCCTTAGACCTAATCATAATTTTACCCTTAATTTACATCTAAGGGAAGTTTAGAAGGATTAGAGAACCTTTTGAAAACATGTAAAATCAATTTTCTGCAAAACAGGGGTCTCGCATACGCAAGCCCCTATCTCGCGTACGCATGTTGTTTGAAAAGGGGTGATCGCGTACGCAACCACCAACTCGCGTACGCGAGTGTCTCAACCCGAATGGGTTGCTCGCGTCGCGTGTTGAAATTCACGTACCCAAGGGTTAAAATTTGCTTGCTCGTGTACGCAGGCAATGTTTCGCGTATGCGAGTTACCCAACCTGAATGGGTTGGTCACGTCGCGTGCACCCTATCGCGTACGCAGCCCATACCAGACTTAGAAAAATTTTAAATGCTGCAGAATTCAGTTTTTGGCACCAAACATTGAATAGTCATAACTTTTCCTACAAAAATTCATTTCCTATAATCTTTATATCAATTTAAAGCTCTCAAATCCACCTTTAATTTAAAATAAATTCTATTCAATTTCAAGCTTTGAGGCTCAAGTTATTCTCTGTCAAAGTTCACCAAAAACTAGTTTTTACCAAAATCCCAGGTTCTCAACTTTCTAAAATTCATAACCAAAACCAAGTTAAAACCAAACTAATTCCAATTCACATCAAATCCTACCCTTTTGGGTCACAATTCACCACTCTTACCAAATTTGCACTGACATTATACACTCTTCAACTTCAATAATCAATTATATTACACTAAAACAATTCCTCACCCAACACAATCATTAATCATCATTATATTATTAACAGTCATCTCAATCAATCTCATTTGTTCTCAACAATAATATTCAATATTATTTATCCACATCAACATCATTATTCATCAAAATCACTCAAAGTCATCAATTCATCATACATCATTAATCATCTAATTCAACAAGCTATTTCAATCTGACCTATCCTATGGGTCACTAGCCTAAGTGTCTAAAAATATTATATTTTACATAGAGGAAACCGAAACCATACCTTGGCCAATTTTCAATATGCACTAAAACCCAAAATTGAGTACAAATCAAGCTTTCACAAGTTCTCAAGTCACCAAATCCACTTCTAAGCTATTCAAGTCACCGACATTCTCCATACAACACCAATTCAAGCTATATACACATAATTCATAACTAAATCAACCTAGGGTTCATCAAAATCACAATTTTACAAGGGTTGAGAATAAACTCACTTTATCCAAGATTGATTGGGTTAAACCCAATAGGAACCAAAGGCTAGAGTGTACCTAAACACCCAAAATCACAAAATTTTACTTAATGCAAAATCCAAAAACTCTAAATTCTTAGGGCAGGAAACTGGGCAAGGAATTTCGAGAAACTTATCACAAGGTTTAGCTAGAAGTGACGGACTCAGTGAGAGCTTCGCATAGCCGGTGACGGCATGCGAATCGGAGCACCGTAGCTCGAGATATGGTGGATTCAAGAAGAGGGTGAATAGTAACTCTTCTCCCCTCTTCACTCTCAACTTGCAGCTGTGTTTGGTGTGTTTGAGTGTAAAATGAGGCTGAATGAGTTCATTAATGAACTTATATATGTTGGGCTTGGGCCCAACTTGTGTCCAGTCCAACCCGTTAGTATTTTTGGCCCGTTTGGCCCAATTTCGGGCCAAACCTTTAAAATTAATGCCCGGTTTTCAGTTCTAAATATTTTCCTAAGGTTTTCTACTGTTTTTAATTATTCTCACACAGTACCAGACCGATTTAAGCTGGTAGTGCCGGTTCATTTACCGGTTCGCATTTTTATGCGGTTTTTTGCAGAAAATTATATTTTCCAATTTAGAAAAATCTACTGAGTCTGAAAGTCATATTTAAAATTTCTAATTCACATTCTAAATTTTTGGATCCTATTTTGGGTAATTTAATTATTTAATTAAACGGTTAATTACTTGTGATTCTTACATTCTCCCCACCAAATAAGAAATTTTGTCCTCAAAATTTGATGATTACATGAGAATAGCTCAGGATAATCCTTCCGCATCTCGGAATCCAATTCTCAAGTATGCTTTTCCACTCCTGCTCTCTTCCAAGCAACTTTAACCAGTTGAACTTCCTTTCCACGCAGTTTCTTCACACTAGTTTCGTCAATACGCACCGATGTTACTTGAAATGTCAAGTTCTCCCTCAACTCGACCGACTCGGGCTCTAACACATGAGCCGCATCCAACGTGTACTTACGGAGTTGTGACACGTGGTATACGTCATGCAAGTTAGACAAGTGAGGTGGGAAAGCTACTTGATATGCCATTGGCCCGAATCGCCACAGAATCTCAAACGGTCCAATAAATCTCGGATTTAGCTTCTTGGTTTTAATCGCTCTTCCAATCGTAGTTGTTGGTGTAACCCTTAGAAATACATGCTCTCCCACTTCAAATTCCAATAGTTTCCTTCTCTGATCCGCATAACTCTTCTGTCGGCTCTGTGTAGTCAAAATCCTCTCCCGAATCTTCTTAATTTTCTCAGTAGTCTCTGCTACCAAATTAGGACCTAAAACACTTGCTTCATCGGCTTGATACCAACACAGTGGAGATTGGCACTTCTGTCCATACAAGGCCTCATACGGAGCCATCCTAATGCTCGTATGAAAGCTGTTGTTGTACGCAAACTCCACCAATGGCATGTAATGGTCCCAACTACCTAGTTGATCCAAGACACACACCTTTAGCATATATTCGAACGTCTGAATAGTCATTTCTGACTGTCCACCCGTTTACGGATGATATGCTGTGCTGAGACAAAGCCTCATACCGAAAGCTCTTTGAAAAGCTCCCCAAAACCTTGATGTGATCGGGGATCACGGTCCGACACTATACTCGATGGCATACTGTGCAATCTTACGATCTCCTTGATATACAATCTCGCCAACTCCTCCGTTGAATAGTTTACTCGGTGACGGGTGGAAAATTGCCGATTCAGAATTTATAATGAAAATAGTATTGCAAGTATAGTTCTTAACCGACAAAAATTCCACTTATCAATTTAAAAAGAGTTGTCACACTTTAAGAATAAAATACTGGGAGTAGAATTCCCAGGTCGTCTCCCAACGAGTTGACAAAAGAGTGCAATTTATTGGTCAGGAATTTTCTGAGAAATTTTAGAGTTGGGGAATAGAGAAATAAATGACTATTAATTAAAGCAATAAAAATTAATAAGAGATTTTTATATAATTAAAATAAAAGCCTTGACTAGGAGAAGATTAATCGGAATTTCTATCCTTGTTAAATTTTCCCAAGTATAATAGTAAGAGGTTGTTGTTCTACTTATTTATCCCTTACCTAATAAAGGAAACTCAAGTAACTAACCAACTCTGATTCACAAGTCCTCATCCCTTCTCAGGAAAGGATTAGAGTTAGAGACTAGAGAGTTAGCCAACAACTTCCAATTACAAATTAACACTTGAGTATTCCAACTCAAGGGTCTCCTATTAATCAACTCCAAAGTCAAGTTGGAAGTCTACTCCATTGACATGGATGCCATTTTCGCAGACATGTGAAGGGAGTAGAAAGGAGACATGGTAATTAAAATCAAACAAATAATGAAATTAAATGTAAAAATAACTCTTGCATTAATAATTCCCAAAATCAAAGATATCCATATGTAACTCTGAACAAATTGAATGGAAAGCAAAAGAGTAAGGAAATAAGAAAGTAAACTATAGTGATAGAAACTTCAATCGGAGGTAGTAACTCTCTCAAGATCCAAAGTAAAAGCATAAAACTAAAAATCTATGAATGTGAAGAACCCTAGAGAAAGTAGTGTTTTCTATCTAGAATTCAAAAACTAAAACTGAAACTGTGTAAATGTGAATGTGTGTTGAGTCTCTGCTTGTCCCCTGGCTCTAGTCTGCATTTCTGGGCCAAAAACCGGGTCAAAAACTAGCCCAAAATCGCCCCAGTGTCTTCTACAGTTGCAGCACGTGGCGCATGTCACGCGTACGCGTGAGTCACGCATACGCGTCGATGGTCTTCTTCGCGTGTCACGCATATGCGTCGCTGTGCGACTTCGCTGGTCACGCGTACGCGTCAGTCACGCGTACGCGTCAGTCACGCGTGAGCCATGCGTGTGTGTCGATCCTCGCTGGTCATCTCCTTTGTTTCTTGTGTTCCTTCTATTTTTGCGAGCTTTCTCTCCATCCTTCAAGCCATTCCTGCCCTATATAGCCTGAAAACACTTAACACACAGATCACGACATTGAATGGTATAAAAGGGAATAAAGAATATACAATTTAAAGGCTTGGGAAGGAAGTTTTCAATAATGGAACAAAATTAGGAAGGATTTCTAAAACCATGCAATTTATACGAATAAGTGTGCGAAGAACTGATAAAAACCACTCAATTTAGCACAAGATAAACCATAAAATAGTGGTTTATCAATCTTCCCATACTTAAACATTAGCATGTCCTCTTGCTAAGCTCAAGGAGACCCAAAAGAATGAATGGGAGAAAGTAAGACTCATGCAATGCAACCTATGTATGTGAATGCAACTATATGCTAAGATGTTTCTATCTACTTGGTTAAAAGTAAACAAGTTCTCCAAGACCAAACATAAATCAGACTCCACTAATTCAAATCACACAATAAAAGACAAGTAAACTTGTAAGAAGATAGCTCTTGAAAGCCAGGAACATAGAATCAAGCATTGAACCCTCACTGAAAGTGTATATGCACTCTAATCTCTCAGGTGTCTAGGGTTAATCCACTCTAATCTCCTCTAGTCATGTTTTCTAAAACTTTGTTCTTTAGAACCAGTCAACAAATATCAAGTGTAAAAGTGCAAACATCGTGAGGTCTTCTCAAGGTTGTAGTGGGGCTAAGGTAAGGGTGAGGATATATGTATGGCCAAGTGAGCTATAATATGAATCTTTGACTAACCTAAGTTCTCATCTAACACACACACACTCTATATAATTCTAAAATCATGCCTAGCTACCCAAAGTCCCACTTTTGCATCACATACTCATGTATCAATTTTTAATTTCACCACATATGCGTTGATCTTTTTATTGGACTTAACATTGGGGTAATTTTGTCCCCTATTCATTTATTTCTTTTCTCTTTTTTTTTTCCTCTTTTTTTTTTTTTGAACATGAATGAAAACATAATATATCAATGCATATGGTTTTTCTGATTTCACATGAGTAAGCCCCCAAATTCCCAATATTTGTTAGTAGAAACACAACACATTCTCATCAACCCAAGTTCCCACAATTCCCCACACTTAGTTGTCACACAATCTCTATCTTAAGCTAACCAAAAATTCATATGGGATAATTAATTATTTTTCCGCTTAAGGCTAGTGATGTGGTGAAATATAGAACAAATGGGGGTTAAAAAGGCTCAAAGTGGCAAACAAAGGTAAATGGAATGGTAGGCTATTTGGGATAAGTGAGCTAATAACAAATGATGGCCTCAATCATATGTATGCATGCAAATACACTAAACAATGGACATATAGAATGGAACAAACTATAGATTGCAATCATAGAGAAGAAAACACACAAGAATAAAAAGTATGGTTAAATAATGTAACCATATAATTAAGCTCAAAATCTCACAGGTTATGTGTTCTTAGCTATAAACTATGTTCCAAATTACAATCTTCAAACAAGTTTAACACAAAATTTTTTTAATTTAAATTAGTGAAATACTATAGAATGGGGTCTTGAAAAGAAACTCATTACTTCACCCAAGCAAAACATACATGCAAGCAATTATTATCATGCAATCTATCCTACCTAACAAAAGAAAAATAAAATGTTGGTGTTAAGAGAGAGAGATTACCTCCGAAAGTCAAGGACTGATCTCCTACACTTAAGGCTTGGCACAGTCCTCCGTGCCATCAGTAAGGAGCAAGGTAGGGCTAGAAGCATCGCCTCCACTGGTTGGCTCGTCATGGCTCCCTGCGCTACTAGGTGAAGGGGAGTCCGGGGTGTCCTTCTGTTCCGGAGGTGGGTGAGTACTAACAATGAGCTCCATCAGATAGTTGTATCGGCGCTTGTTGCGGCGTTCTATTTGCTCCATCTGCTGGTCTTGCCGGTCGAACCTCTGGAGGATCTGAAGGAACATCTGATGGGTGGATGGTGCTTGTGGTGTGGATGATGGTGGAGTAGAAGAAGGAGGAGTGTCCAAAGATGGGCCTGGAGGCCAGCTCGTAGAAGGGACTGGGGGTCTGATGTACTTCTCATTCGGGACATACTGGTTGGCCCTAAGGATCATGGCCTTCGTGTCCCCAGCCCAATAGAAAACACCTGCTGCAGAGACTAAATCTGAAACCAATACGGGGAAAGGTAGGTTATCCATGATCTGCACGTGTCCCATTGCCTGCCGGATGAATCGGGGCAGGTTGAGAGGTTATTCCGTAAGGATGCACCAGATGAGAACAGCCATGTCCGCTGTGAATGTGGACTCGTGAGTGCTCGGAAAGATATAGTAGGACATAATCTGTGCCCACACGCAAGCCTCTAAGGTAAGTGATTGGGCTGAGATGCTCTTAGGTTTGGACCGGTGTTGCCCGTAGATCCAGGTGCTACCAGGTTGGGCTATAACTCCAAGGGCGCTATCCCAGTCAAACTGATACATCTGGCGCTGAAGCTGGGCCTCTTGATAAGCATCCAATTCCTCTGGGTTAGGTGGAAGATCCAATGCTCTCTGTATGGCACCCTCGGAGACAGGGACTTGTTGCTGACAAACATAGACAGTCTGCAGGGTAGGCGAGTAGAAGTTGGAGTATAATTTGACTACCCATGATAGGGTGGCGTCCCGCAGTTGCCTCCTTAAGAATCCCCACTGTCTCCTTTCGATACGGGGCTCTACAAAATCAACAAAATGGGTTGGACAATGAGTAGATGCTCATTATTGTAGTTCCTCTCGGCTAGGATGGGGAATATCTGCTCGCAGTAACGGTTAGTGAATCGTGTGGAATCCCGTGCGGGAAAGGCTTTCTCCGCTTCATTAACTTTGATGATCCTCTTCACCCGCTTTGTTGACGGCCTGACGCTTGTAGATGGTGGCGCCTTAGCCAGTGCTCTCTTGGTTCCTCTCCTTGCCGATGGCTTTTCAGAAGCCTTCTCCTTTCCTCTTTTAGTGGCCATCCTAAAGAAGGAAGAAAGAGAATTAATTTCAAGTATAGATAACTAAAAATTGGAAGGAAGAAAGTCCAAATAATAATGAATGCCAAAGGAAAAGGGGTGTCCTATACATGGTAGCTACAACATGCATGGAAGACATTAAGTAAAATCATGAAGGCAATTCATAACAATTAGATACAAGAGGGTTAAAAGCATGCAAGCAATAGGCATGAGAAGCATAACTCAAGCATCAATTATTAAATGTACCAAATGAAAGAGCACTTGTATGATGATAATTGTGAATGATAATCTCAATACATGTGGATTGCAAGTGATGTGAAAAAGAAGCATTAAAGTGTGAGAGTAAAATAGAATAGAATTCAAAATGTCATGAGATCATTTTCACAAACACGTGGTTTGAAAGTTAAAATAGGAATGAAAATAATGAATCCAAGTGTAGATGAGACCCATAATAAAATATAAATTGTTAAGTCACTCCTCATAATATCCACAAGCTCAAATATAATAAAATAATATACAAATAAAACTCCAATACTAACATAAAAATGTATGATGAAAGAATGAAAAAGAAGCTATAAATAACTAAGCTAATATAAAATTTAAGATAAATGAAAATAATTGAATGAAATAAATAAAGAATGAAAGTGTAGAAGAGAGGGAGTAGAGAAACCTTAGGAAGAAGATGAATAGGGGAAGAAGAAAGAAGTAGGAAGTAAGAAGTAAGAAGAGGGAAAGAAGGGAGAAGAAAGGAGGAAGAATTATGATTGAATGAGAATTAGGATTTGGGAAGGGGGACTAATTGAATCTGGCGGCGCGCTGATTAAGTGATGCAGCGCAGGCGAGGCGCACGCGTACGGCACGCGTACACGTAAGTCGTGCAAAAGTGGGGGTGACGCGTAAGCGTCGGGCACGCGTACGCGTGACCCTGGTTGTGCTAGTCGCGTGAATCCAGCCTCGCACACGCACAACTTTCTGTTCAATCTGCACTGGGGCCAAAATTGCATGTGACGCGTAGGCGTCAGGCGCGCGCACGCGTGGATGGCCATAAAGTGAAAATGACGCGTACGCGTGAGTGAATTTATGCCTCTAGCACAGTGCCAGCGCAAGACCAGCACAACTCTCTGTACAAACACGAATTTACGCCAATTTCCAGGGCCACGTGTGCACGTCTGGGATGCTTACGCGTGGATTGCCAAAATCACAAGTGACACGCACGCGTGAGGTACGCGTACGCGTGGGCTTGCTGGTGCACAACGCACGTTTCCTTCACAGCTCCTGCGTAACTCTCTGTTCAATTCCAATATGTCTCGCATTCACGCATGACGCGTACGCGTCATAGACGCTTGCACGTTGAATGCATTTTTTTTATGCAGAATGCAGGTAATTATGCATAATTTATAAATGAACACTGAAAAAAATAAAGTAAAACTAAGAATAAAAATAGAAGATCATACCATGGTGGTTGTCTCCCACCTAGCACTTTTCTCTCCTTAAGTTGGACGGTCCACGAGTTCAGTCTTCTTCTGTTGGTGGATCCTCCAAGAGGAAGATCTCCAGCTCCTTATTGTTCTTCATCTTCTCACCATGATACAGCTTCAAGCGGTGGCCATTGACTTTGATGAATTTGGGGCTTGAAGGATGACTCAGGTGGAAGACTCCATATGGCTCAGCCTTTTCCACACGGTAGGGGCCTTCCCACCTTGATCTCAGCTTACGTGGCATGAGCCTCAGCTTTGAGTTATAAAGGAAAACCAACTCCCCAAGTCTAAACTCCCTTCTCTTGATATTCTTGTCATGCACAACCTTCACCCTTTCTTTGTATAGCCTGGAGTTCTCATATGCTTCGAGTCGAAGGTTCTCTAATTCCTGTAGTTGCAGCTTCCTTTCAGCCCTGGCTCTCTCCAATCCCATGTTGCATTCCCTTACCGCCCAGAAATCTTTGTGCTCCACCTCCATTGGGAGGTGACAAGCCTTCCCATAAACTAGGTGGAATGGATTCATTCCGATAGGCGTCTTGTAAGCGGTCTGATAAGCCCAGAGCGCATCTGCAAGCCTGGTGCTCCAGTCTCCTCTATGAGGCTTGACAATCTTCTCCAATATGCGTTTTATCTCTCTGTTAGACACCTCGGCTTGCCCATTGGTCTGGGGATGGTAAGCTGTTACCACCTTGTGAACAATGCCATGCTTCTTTCACAAACCTGTCAATCTCCTGTTACAAAAATAAGTGCCTTGATCACTCACGATTGCTCGTGGTGATCCAAAGCGACAGATAATATTATTTCAAACAAAAAAATAACAACGTTAGCATCATCAGTACGGGTAAGAATTGCTTCCACCCATTTAGAGACATAATCAACAGCTAACAATATGTATAAGAAATCACCAGAGTTTGGAAATGGACCCATGAAGTCAATGCCCCAAACATAAAAAATTTCACAAAACAACATAAGTTGTTGGGGACATCTCATCCCTCTTGGATATATTTCCAAACCCCTGGCATGGGTGGCAAGATTCACAGAAAGCAGTTGCATCCTTAAAAAGTGTGGGCTACTAGAATCCACAGTCTAAAATTTTTCTACCTGTTCTTTGAGGACCAAAATGTCCACCACTCTCAGAAGAGTGGCAGGCCTCTAAAATTGACTGGAATTCTGATTGTGGCACACACCTTCAAATTATCTGGTCAGCACCACATTTCCATAAATATGGGTCATCCCATATATAATATTTGGACTCGCTTTTAAGCTTGTCCATTTGATGCTTAGTAAAATTAGGAGGGAAGGTACAACTAATCAGATAATTAGCAATACGTGCGTACCAAGGAACCACCTCAGATATTGCGTGCAATGTATCAAATGGAAAAGCATCATTGATAGGAGTGGAGTCACTCTTAATGTGCTCTAGGTGACTCAAGTGGTCCGCCACTAAATTTTGGGATCTACTCCTATCTTTGATTTCTAAATCAAATTCTTGCAGCAACAATATCCAACGGATTAACCTTGGTTTGGACTCTTTTTTAGCTAACAAATATTTTAGAGCTACATGGTCTGAGTATACTACCACCTTAATACCAAGTAAATAGGCTCGGAATTTATCCAGAGCAAAAACAATAGCCAAAAGCTCTTTCTCAGTGGTAGTATAATTAGACTGAGCAACGTCTAAGGTCTTAGAAGCATAAGCAATTATATAAGGGTCCTTACCTTCGCGCTGAGAGCGCTGCTCCTACTGCATATTTAGAGGCGTCACACATTATCTCAAATGGCTAACTCCGGTCGGGCCCTCTCACAATTGGAGCTTGAGTCAAGAAAATCTTCAACTTATCAAATGCTTCCATGTAGTCCTCACTCAGCTCGAAGTCAACATCCTTCTGCAGCAGTCGAGATAAAGGCAATGCTACCTTATTGAAGTCCTTGATAAATCACCAGCAGAAACTTTCATGACCAAGAAACAAACGGACTTCTCTCACAGAGGAGGGGTAAGGTAAACCAGAAATAACATCTACCTTTGCTGGATCAACTGAAATACCAGTATTAGAAACAACATGTCCTAGAACAATACCTTGTTTTACCATAAAATGACATTTTTCAAAATTCAATACAAAGTTTGAACTAACACACATGTTTAATACTCTAGCTAAACTATCCAGACAAAGGTCAAATGAATCACCATACACACTAAAATTATCCATAAAAACTTTCATACAGCTCTCAAGAAGATCTGAGAAAATACTCATCATGCACCTTTGAAACGTAGCTGGTGCATTACTTAAGCCAAAAGGCATTCTCTTATATGCATACATTCCAAAGAGACATGTAAAAGTAGTTTTGTCCTAATCTTCAAGAGCTATATGAATTTGAAAATAGCCAGTGTAACCATCTAAAAAATAGTAGTGTGATTTACCTGACAGGCGATCAAGCATTTGATCGATGAAAGGCAGTGGGTAGTGATCCTTGCGAATAGCCTGGTTGAGGCGCCTATAATCAATGTACACTCTCCAGGAGTTCTGCACTCTAGTTGCCATGAGTTTCCCATGCTCATTCTTCATTGTTGTGATGCCAGACTTCTTTGGTACCACCTGTACTGGGCTAACCCATTCACTATCCGAGATTGGATAGATGATGTCAGCTTCAAGCAGTCTGGTCACTTCCTTCTTGACAACTTCTAAGATGGTGGAGTTCAACCGCCTTTGAAGTTGACGGATAGGCCTTGATCCCTCTTCTAAAAATATGCGGTGCTCATAGACTTGAGGGCTGATGCCTACTATATCTGCCAAGCTCCACCCAATAGCTTTCTTGTGTCTTCTAAGCACACTAAGCAACTGCTCCTCTTGTTGGGAAGTGAGTTCCTGTGCAATAATAACTGGGAGCTTCTGATTATCCTCAAGATAAGCATACTTGAGGTGGGGTGAAAGGGGCTTCAACTCCTTTTTGAGCTCATGGCTGGGCACTTGATCATCTGGAGCCATTGATGGTGGCAAAGTATCTTCAGTAAGCTCAGAGGGTTTCTCCACACTTGCACCTTGCTCCATGTGCATCTCTTCTACTTTTTCTTGGTGAACTTCAGCCACTGTCTCATCAATGATGTCACACTGGAAGATAGAGTGATCTTCCAGAGGGTGCTTCATAGCTTCATCCAGGTTGAAACTCATTGCTCTGCCATCTATCTCAAAAAGAGTAAGTTTTTGAGAAGGCATCCAATTTGAACCTCGAAGTCTTCAGAAATGGCCTTCCAAGCAGGATGGATGATGGTCTTCCTGAGTCATTAGGGGGCATCTCAAAAATGTAGACGTCAATAGGGAATGTCAACCCCTTAATGCTCACCAGCACGTCTTCAGCAATTCCAACCACTTAGATTATGCTTTTATCTGCTAAAACAAAATTTGCTGCCGACCTTTTTAAGGGAGGGAGCCTCAAGACATCAGATACAGATAATGGCATAATACTAACACATGAACCTAAATCATACATGCAGTCAAAACATTGTACACCCTCAATAGTAATAGTAACCATGCATAGACTGGGATCACCACATTTCTCCGGTATAGCACCCATTAAAGTAGAAATAGAGCTACCTAGTGGAATAGTTTCTAAATCATGTATTTTTATCTTTATTCATACATAGATCTTTTAGAAACTTAGCATACTTAGGTACCTGGCGAATAGCATAAAAAAGGGGAATAGTTACCTTAACCTTTTTGAAGATCTCCACCATCTTGGGGTCTAGCTCCATTTGCTTTCTGGGTTTCCTAGCAAGGTGTGGAAAGGGAATGGGAATGGCGTCTCTCACAGAATCATCTTCCTTAAGTGCTCCATTCCTTGGTTGAACCGCTTCTTCTTCAACCGCATCTTGTGCTTCCTCTTCTTCTTAAACATCTTCTACCTTAACAATGTTTTCAACTTGGTTGTCTTCATGTGAGCTTGGCTCCTCAGAACTCCTCTCTTGCAGTGTGGTTCCGGACCTCAAAGTAATGGTATTGATTCCACCTTTGGGGTTAGGTAAGGGTTGAGAGGAAAGTGCATTAGAGCTTGAAGGTTGATTGTTGGGAGTGGAAGGTGGTTCCATCCGGGAGATGAGATATTGTAAAGTGGAGATAAGACCAGTGATGCTAGAGGTAAGTGTATTCTGAAGGTCTTTTTGTCCTTGTACAATGGAGCAAAGCATCTCATCATTAGAGGAGGAGGAGGGTAAGTAATCTGAGGGGCTCGTGGTTGGTTGTTCTAAGGCGCTTGGGCTTGCCTTCGGTGAGGTGCTCGGTAAGTCTGGCCTTGGTTCTGCTGTTGGTGTGGTGGGTTCTATTGATACCGGTTCTGCTGATAGTTGTTGTTGTTGTTGTTCCATTTCTGATTTCCACTGTTTTCTCTGCCTCCTTGGTTGTAGTTGTCCCTCCATCCTTGGTTGGAATTGTCTCTCCACCCTTGGTTGGAATTATCTCTCCATCCCTAGTTGGAGTTGTCTTGCCAACCCTGATTATAGTTCCCACCTTGGTTATAATTACCGCCTTATTGATAGTACCCTTGATTCGGACGGTTATAATAGTTATTGGTAGCCGCCAAGGTGTTGTCTTCTTGTTAGAGTTGTTGACATTCATTAGTGTAATGGGAATAGCAGGCACATATTCCACACACTCTCTGAGGAACCAACTGTTGACACTGTTGCTGTGGAGGAGGCTGAGGTTGCTGTTGATTCAGTTGGAGCTGCTTCAGTATATTGGTCATCTCTTCCAGAGTCTTTGTGAGAGCAGCAGTCTCACAACTAGAGCATCAATCTCACATATTCTCACTACTAGAGCTGCTGGCATTCCGGGTGCACTTAGCTAGATTGGTGATCAGTTGCCACGCTTCTGTCACCGTCTTGAACTTAGTCAGAGAGCCATTACTCGCAACATCTAATATAGTCTTGTCTTGAGGCTTCATGACTTGGCAAAAATAGCTAATCAACACCAACTGGTCAGTCTTGTGATGGGGACATGAGTCTAGGAGATTCCTGAAGCATTTCTAATACTCCTAAAGAGTCTCTGATTCACCATGGATAATGCAGGAGATTTCTTTCCTTAGTCTATCTGTAACTTCAGCTGGAAAGAACTTGTCCAGGAATTCCCTTCTGAGCAGATCCCAATTAGTAACAACTTCTTCAGGTTGACTGTAGAACCACTCCCTTGCCTTTCCCTCAAGAGAAAACGGGAAGGCATATAACCAAATAGTAGCCTCATCTGCACCATGACGCCTAGTAGTTGAGCAGGCCGTCTGAAAATCCCTAAGGTGCTTGATAGGCTCTTGAGCAGGTAAGCCATGAAACTTAGGCAGTAGATTGATTAGCGCAGTCTTCAGTTCAAAATCTGCAGCTAAATTTAGATGATGCGCTTGATACGGTTGCAGTGTAAAGTCCGGAGCTCCTGCTTCCTAGAGAGTAATCCTTCTGGGCTCTGCCATATTACCTACGCGTAAATCAACAGAATCAGTAGAAGAGGAGCTTGTTTCTTCTTCAAATGGCGCTTCAGATTCGCCTTTAGATAAGACTGGTGAATTGGTAGAAACCACTTCACCACCTTCAGAGGCTAACCGACGCTGAGCTCGCCTAATACGTGTAATAGTTTTCTCGATCTCAGGATCAAATGTGGCTAAGCTCGGATCAGGTAGTGAAAACGTCATTCAATGAAAGAAACATACAGCTCATGGTAATAAAATAAAATATATTAAGAAAATTAAACTATAAATAGAATAAAAATGCAAATATGTAAATATAAAAATATTTACACTAACCAATAATTTAGCACACTGTTGCAACTTCCTAGCAATGGCGGCAAAAATTGATGGGCAGAAAATTGCCGATTAAGAATTTATAATGAAAATAGCGTTGCAACTACAGTTCTTAACTGACGAAAATTCCACTTATCAATTTAAAAACAGTTGTCACACTTTAAGAATAAAATACTGGGAGTAGATTTCCCAGGTCGTCTCCCAACGAGTTGACAAAAGAGTGCAATTTATTGGTCATAAATTTTCTGAGAATATTTAGAGTTGTGGAATAGAGAAATAAATGACTATTAATTAAAGCAATAAAAATTAAGAAGAGATTTTTATATAATTAAAATAAAAGCCTTGACTAGGAGAAGATTAATCGAAATTTCTATCCTTGTTGGATTTTTTCAAGTATAATAGTAAGAGGTTGTTCTTCTACTTAGTTATCCCTTACCTAATAAAGGAAAGTCAAGTAACTAACCAACTCTGATTCACAAGTCCTAATCCCTTCCCAAGAAAGGATTAGAGTTAGAGACTAGAGAGTCAGCCAACAACTTCTAATTACAAATTAACACTTGTGTATTCCAACTCAAGAGTCTCCTATTAATCAACTCTAAAGTCAAGTTGGAAGTCTACTCCATTGACATGGATGCCATTTTTGCAGACATGTGAAGGGAGTAGAAAGGAGACATGGTAATTAAAATCAAACAAATAATGAAATTAAATGTAAAAATAACTCTTGCATTAATAATTCCCAAAATCAAAAATATCCATATGTAACTCTGAACAAATTGAATGGAAAGCAAAAGAGTAAGGAAATAAGAAAGCAAACTGTAGTGATAGAAACTTCAATCGGAGGTAGTAACTCTCTCAAGATCCAAACCAAAAGCATAAAACTAAAAATCTATAAATGTGAAGAACCCTAGAGGAAGTAGTGTTTTCTCTCTAGAATTCAAAAACTAAAACTGAAACTATATAAATGTGAATGTGTGTTGAGTCTCTACTTGTCCCCAAGCTCTAGTCTGCGTTTCTGGGCCGAAAACTGGGTTAAAAACCAGCCCAAAATTGCCCTCAGCATCTTCTACAGTTGCAGCACGTGGCGTATGTCACGTGTATGCGTGAGTCACGCATACACGTCGATGCTCTTCTTCGCGTGTCACGCGTACGCATCAATTACGCATACGCGTCGCTGTGCGACTTCGCCGGTCACGCGTACGTGTCGCTGTGAAAAGCTCCAAGTCACGTGCACGCATGAGCCATGCGTGTGCGTCGATCCTCGCTGGTCATCTCCTTTGTTTCTTGTGTTCCTTCCATTTTTGCGAGCTTCCTTTCCATCCTTCAAGCCATTCCTGCCCTATATAGCCTGAAAACACTTAACACACAGATCACGGCATCGAATGGTATAAAAGGGAATAAAAAATATACAATTTAAAGGCTTGGGAAGCAAGTTTTCAATAATAGAACAAAATTAGGAAGGATTTGTAAAACCATGCAATTTATATGAATAAGTGTGCGAAGAACTGATAAAGGCCACTCAATTTAGCACAAGATAAACCATAAAATAGTGATTTATCACTCGGATAGGCAGAAAATGAGTGGATTTGGTTAAGCGATCCACGATCACCCAAACCGCATCAAATCCCGACTTAGTCCTCGGTAATGCAGTCACAAAGTCCATCGCAATTTCTTCCCACTTCTATTGAGGAATCTCAAGTGGCTGTAAAATTCCCGACGGTCTCTGGTGTTTTATCTTCACCTTCTGACACGTCAAGCACTTAGACACGACTGCCGCTACATCATTCTTCATCCCAGGCCACCAGAACATCTTCTTTAGATCATAGTATATCTTCGTACTTCCTGGATGAATAGAAAACCCACTGTTGTGAGCTTCTGACAATAATTCTTGTCTCTAACTCCTGACATCTGGCACACAAATTCTCCCCTTATACCTCCACAATCCTCCATCATCCCTAGTGAATTCTCCACGCCTCTTCTTACCAACCGGTTGAAATAATCGCTGAAGTTCTTGCTCATCTTGCTGAGCCTTCTGAATCTCTGACTTAAAAGTACTCGAAATCTGCAACTGGTTCAAACAAACTCTTCCGAAAACTTCACCAATATCTAGCTTGAGATCTACAAAATTATCCACCAACTCTTCCTCTTTAATCATCATCCAAGCTATCGTGAAAGACTTCCGACTCAATGCATCCGCCACCACATTCGTCTTTCCGGGGTGATAACTTAATTCAAAATCATAATCCTTCAGAAGCTCCATCCACCTCCTTTGATGCATATTGAGCTCTTTCTGATCAAAGATGTACTTGAGACTCTTGTGATCAGAAAATACGCTAAACCTTACTCCGTACAAGTGGTGCCTCCAGATCTTCAATGCAAACACAACCGCCGCCTATTCCAAGTCATGAGTTAGGAAATTTACCTCATGCGATCTTAGCTAACGCGAAGCGTAAGCCACCATGTTTCGGTGTTGCATCAACACGCAACCCAAACCCTTCAACGAAGTATCACAGTATACTTCAAACAGTTCATGCGGTTCCGGCAAAATCAAAACAGGCACTGAAGTTAACCTTTGTTTCAAAGTCTGAAAACTTTGTTCACACTCTGACATCCACACAAACGGTACCTCTTTCCTTGTCAACTTAGTCATCGGTAATGCAATCCGGGAAAATCCCTCAATGAATCTTCGGTAATATCCGGCCAAGCCGAAGAAACTTCTAACCTCCGTCACCGTAGTCGGTCTCTCCCATTTCATCATTGCCTCTACTTTCGAAGGATCTACGGCTATCGCTCCTTTGCTCACCACGAGACATAAGAACTTTACTTCATCCTTCCAGAACTCGCATTTGGATAACTTAGCATACAATTTTCACTCCTTTAGAATTTGCAACACAATCCTCAAGTGTTCTTCATGTTCTTCTTCTGTCTTTGAGTAAACTAGAATGTCGTCTATGAAAACCACCACGAATTTGTCCAAAAAGGGACGAAATACTCTGGTCATGTAATCCATGAACACAGCAGGTGCATTCGTCAACACAAAGGACATTACCGTAAACTCGTAGTGCCCATAGTGCATCCTCAACACAGTTTTCGGAATGTCATCTTCCTTCGCCCTTATCTGATGGTAACCGGACCTCAGATCAATCTTGGAGAACACCCCAGATCCTTGTAGTTGATCCATTAAGTCATCTATCCTAGGTAGTGGGTACTTGTTCTTCACAGTCACTTTGTTTAACTGCCGGTAATCCATGTAAAGTCGCATTCCTCCGTCCTTCTTCTTCACCAATAAAACTAGCGCTCCCTACAGAGATACACTCGGTCGAATGAACCTCTTGTTCAGAAGCTCTTCAAATTGAGTTTTTAATTCTGCCAGCTCTACCGAAGCCATTCGATACGGTGCAATCGACACTGGTCTAGCTCCCGGCACCAAGTCAATCGCAAATTCAATTTCCCTTTGAGGTGAAAATTCAGGAATATCTTCTGGGAATACTTCAGGAAAGTCCCTAACTACCAAAATCTGATCTTAGTTCTGTGCATCACCTAAAGCATTCGCAACCAACAATATATATCCCTAACACTCTTCTCCACTACAGTTCACCATCACAGAGTTTAGGTAATAACCCTCAGCTATCACTGCTCCACTTTCTCCTTCTGGCATAAACCGAATCGATTGCTCAAACCAATCCAGCAAAACCCGATTCCTTGACATCCAATCAAACCCCAAAATCATCTCTAACCCAACCATTGGCAAGTAAATCAAATCATGTACAAAGTTTCTACCCTCAATCTTGAAAGCTATTTGCCTACAACCTGACCTAGTCACAACTGTCTGATGCGGAGTATGAACATACAAATCAAACACTAATTCTGACACTTTCAATCCTAGTTCCTCAACTTTGTTAAATGCAATAAAAGAATGCAAAGCTCCAGTATCATATAATGCAACCAATGTTTTATCACTAATTAAGCATATACCTCTCATCAAAGGATCCGCCTTCACCGCATCTTGGGCGTTCACAGCAAACACCTGACCTTGTTGGTTCTGGCCGGCATTCTGAGTCTTCCTCCAACGAGTGCAATCTCTCGCAATTTGACCAGGGAATCCGCAGTTGAAGCAACCACCTATACCAATCTTGCAAGATTCATTCGGATGAAAATGCCCACAACGATCACAAGTTAAATCCGGAAAAGCCTTACTCTAATTACCTCTTCCTCTCTCCTGGTGGTACTGATCAAAAGTGGGCCCCTAACATTGCCTTGACCTTGGGGCACATGTCCTCCTCTCTTGAAGCTTTGGGCTCTTGGTTGAAAGTACTTTCCGCGCCCATGGTTATTATTTCCTCCACGAGTGTCCCTTGACGAAGCTACCTTCTTTGAACACTCCACAACCACCCTCGCTTTGTTCACTAGTTCTGAAAAGATTTGAATCTCAAGAGGAGCCACAGCAGTCATAACAGCACCCCTCAAGCCTCCTTGGTACTTAATACACTTCCACCTCTCATAGGTCTCTCTGGGGCACCCTAACACACCCTAGAGAACCTACATAGCTCCTCAAATCGACTAGTGTAGTCTACCACAGACAAAGAGCCTTGCTTCAGCTGCATAAGCTCCAACTCCCTCGCCTCTCTGACTTTTTTAGGAAAATATTTCTTGTAGAAGGCTGTCTGGAATACATCCCAAGGAATCTCTGCATTCGCAAGCGCAGCAACTGGCACTCTCCTTGCCACCAATGTTGCGCCTCTCCTAACAACTGATAGGCCGCTGCGTGGCCTCTGTCACGCGTCCGCGTGGGTCACGCGGTCGCGTCATTTGGAGTTTTCCTTGTCACGCAGTCGCGTCAGTCATGCGACCGTGTCATATGTGTTTCGATCGAGGTGCGCGGTCGCGTCAGTCATGCGGCCGCGTCAATGCCTTTTTGCGCTGACTTGCGGCCACGTCGCCCATGCGATCGCATGGCTGCCAGTTTCTTCAAAAACTCTGTTTTGTGCTTTCCTTCCATTTTTGTATGTTTCCTTTCCATCCTTTAAGTCATTCCTGCCTTAGAAGATCTGAAAGTACTCAACACACTAATCACGGCATCGAATGGAAATAAAGGTAATTAAAATAATTAATTTTAAAGCATAGGAAACATGTTTTTCACATACATCACATAATAAGGAAGGGAAAGTAAAACCATGTAATTAATATGAATAAGTGGGTGAAGGATTGAATAAATCACTCAGATTAAGCACAAAATATATCATAAAATATGGGTTTATTAGCCGCGAATTCTACAAACTGATTAACCGGGACATGCTAAGCTTGTAGTGTGCATTCCATAGCTCGAAACCAATTGTCTGCTTCAGTCGGGTTGTTTGAACCTTTGAAAGTCGGTGGATGAACCTTAAGGAATGTAGCCAAGGTCATCGGAGCACCTCCCAAGTCATTACCATTCCCGTCTCCATTTTCATTTCCATCCCCCTTCCGATTTCATTACCATTTTTGTTGCTGGCTGGTTGACCTAACTTCAGCATAGCTTGCAGAGTCGTAGCAGCATTCGCCTCCATAGTATTAGCAAGATTAGCCATTACTGCCATAAAATCGGCATGGTTATCGGCCAGCTGTTCATTTCCAGTCTCTCCTCATGAACGCATACGACCTCGTTTGCGAGTAGCCATTAGGGTTCCTGTCTACACCAAACAATCAATATCAAGGTGATGAGTCTCAATATCAAAAGCCTAGTGCTTCAATTATCCCAAAAAGGCACTCACAAACAAGCATGCTATGCAATATCAAGTAGATAACCTAATAGCATCAAAGAAAAAGACACAGAGTATGCAATGAAGCACAATCGATCCATCCCTCAGGCTCACGAGGATGAACTGCTCTGATACAACTAAATGTAACACCCTAATTACTCTAAGCCTTACCTCGCGTCGTAAAGCAAATGTTAATCAAAGGTTACGATAAGTCTAAAACTCATACGTATCTTTATATAGAAAGAAATAATAATTCTAGAAGCCCGATGAAGGATTAAGCTAAAAAAAATAGAATTTGAAAAAAGCGCAAAACGTTCACAAGTAGCTACACTAATTGAGTCACAAGATATACATACAGATATCAAGATATATATAGATATATAAGGGTATAAGAGTCTAGTCGCGGCTCGCGGAGTTTAAGCCGGCTAGTTATATACAGTCATACAAAGTTTAGAAAAGTAAAACAACTTATACAGAATTTCCTCTCAAAGTAAGCCTCTAGGAAAAATAAATACAAAAGATGAGAGAACTAAGCAAAATAAACCAAAAGACTTCAAAACATAGCCAGGATCCTCCGCTCTATCACCATCAAAGCAACTTAACGAGGTGGGTTGTGACCTGCATCTGAAAAACAACAATAGAGTATGGAATGAGAACCGGAGGTTCTCAGTATGGTAACAGTGGCCAGTGATGTAAGATATAAGACTCCTGGACACCAGAGGCAATCCTAGAGCTTCATATCCATCATGAGATTCAGACTTAAAACATAAGTAAAATTTTAAAACATAACTTAAAACCATGATATTAAAGGGGTAATCTAACTTAGTGGAATTTCTAATCTATTTGTTTCACCGCTGTCCCACAGCCTTCACCAACCTATCCTCCATGCGATCCCATCGCCATCGCCTTCCGAACCTCCTCAATCCCAATAGAATACACAGATAAGAGCATTGCAAGTAAAGCACAAGTATAAGCATGTATATCAAGTAATTCAGATAGGCAAACAATACAAGTCGGTAAAGCAAGCAAATAGATAAAAAATGCACATGATGAATGCCTGTCCTATTTGGTTGTGATATCACATTGTCGGTTTAACTGCCAAACCGACACATCTCCATGGAGTTGTACCCCTTCGGTCTCATATTGGGAACCCCCGAGATATCAAGCTCGGATCACGGTCCAAGATGTCAGTACCTGCACACTATAGTGATTCCGAAGGGATGCAAGCGGGATACTCTTATCACATACCTCACATCTCAGCGTAAGCGGGATAAACCTACCGTCCTTACGCCGTCGCCACGACTTCGACAGGCGGGATTAACCTACTGTCCTTGCCAAGCGCATAACGTCTCAACAAATCTCTGTAGATAACAGTAATCCAGTGGTTTTCAGAAAATCATTTTTCAGTATATCAATAATTCATCATTCCATTCCGAGTCCTAGACTCATAATTTCCACAATTCTTTATATCAATCGCTATTACTGTACTTCGTCATCTCTCTCAGTAAATTCATCCTCAGTACACCAGAAACCTAAGCCTCTGTTTTCTAAGTTCACATAAAATTCACTTATTTAAGTTCTTAATTGTTCTCTATTAGTCTTTAGACCTAATCATAAATTTTACCCTTAATTTACATCTTAGGGAAGTTTAGAAGGATTAGAGAACCTTTTGAAAACATGTAAAATTATTTTTCTGCAAAACAGGGGTCTCGCGTATGCAAGCCCCTGTCTCGCGTATGCATGCTGTTTGAAAAGGGGTGGTCACGTACACAACCACCTACTCGCGTACGCAAGTGTCTCAACCCGAATGGGTTGCTCGTGTTGCGTGTTGAAATTCTCGTACGCAAGGGTTAAAATTTGGTTGCTCGCATATGCAGGCAGTGTTTCGCGTACGCAAGTTACCAAACCCAAAAGGGTTGGTCGCGTCGCGTGCACCCTATCGCGTACGCAGCCCATACCAGATTTAGAAAAATTTTAAATGCTGTAGAATTCAGTTTTTGGCACCAAACTTTGAACAGTCATAACTTTCC